>NC_071657.1:10284874-10584874 GCF_014839835.1 Dryobates pubescens | reverse complement strand
TTGTGGCTAAAGCATAAAAGAAATTAGTTAGGATTCTTGCACTTTGTTACTGAAAAGAGATTGGAAAGCACATTCTCAATTATGCAAAACCACATGTAAGTTGGGAAAGGATAAAAGACAAGTGGAAGATAACTACATGCAGAGGGGGTGACACTGTGGAAAGAAGAGATAAAGGCTGAGTGAAAAAATAGATGGGATGAGAAGGATAGGAAAGATTAAAAGACAGATGCACAGATTAAGGATATCCCACCCATTGCTCTGTAAATTAATAATGAGAAAATAATTGATAGAGATGATACATTGTTTAACTGAAGTGAAAATTATTGTCATACAATACTATACCTGCATGAAGACATTGTATTTTAAATTACTTCTTTTGTTTTTTGGTTGTTATCTTCAGCAGTCTGTTGTTGGTAGCACTGCTTAAAAGTACATATTAATTCTATAGATACACCTTTTCCCTAAATTGTAAATTCAGTTCCTGCTAGGGGAATATTCAAGGAAAACTTTCAGATTAGTTAATTTCTTCTGTACAGGGGAGAGCTCACTCTCTAGTGCTTGTGTAGCAGTGCAGAGGAATGCTTGGAAAGGTGACAATCAGAAACCACAACATCCAATTGTGGGCTGTCATTGGGTTCCTTTCCTGAAAGGGGCAATGAAACTTAAAGAATGGTTAAGATTTATTTGAGTGGAACTGTGAAAGTAGCAGTTTTCAGTGAGCAAAAGAAAAGGTGGTGAAATCAGACCTTTGCTGTTTTAGGGAAGAGGTGGACAGATGGGCAGAATCCAACGGCATGAGATTTAACACATCCAAGTGCCAGGTTCGGCACATTGGCCACAACAACCCCATGCAGTGCTACAGGCTGGGGTCAGAGTGGCTGGAGAATGGCCAGGTAGAGAGGGACCTGGGGGTACTGGTCGATGGTAGGCTGAACATGAGCCTGCAGTGTGCCCAGGCAGCCAGGAGGGCCAATGGCGTCCTGGCCTGCATCAAGAACAGTGTGGCCAGCAGGAGCAGGGAGGTCATTCTGCCCCTGTACACTGCACTGGTTAGGCCGCACCTTGAGTGCTGTGTCCGGTTCTGGGCCCCTCAGCTTAGGAAGGATGTTGACTTGCTGGAACGAGTCCAGAGAAGGGCACCAAAGTTGGTGAGGGGTTTGGAACACAAGCCCTATGAGGAGAGGCTGAGGGAGCTGGGGAGCTACTCAGCCTGGAGAGGAGGAGACTCAGGGGTGACCTTATTGCTCTCTACAACTACCTGAAGGAGGATTGTAGACAGGCAGAGGTTGGTCTCTTCTCCCAGGCAACCAGCACCAGAACAAGAGGACACAGACTCAGGCTGCACCAGGGGGGGTTTAGGTTGGATGTGAGGAAGAAGTTCTATACAGAGAGAGTGATTGCCCATTGGAATGGGCTGCCCGGGGTGGTGGTGGAGTCACCATCATTGGGGGCGTTCAGGAGGAGACTTGATGGGGTGCTTGGTGCCATGGGTTAGTTGTTTAGGTGGGTTGGATTGGTTGATGGGTTGGACGCGATGATCCTGAAGGTCTCATCCAACCTGTTTTTGTTACTATTATTGTTGTTATTATTATTATTATTATTATTATTATGTTCATCATTTGTAGCATGATCAAGGGGAACAGTACTTGTCACTCTCTCCCCTTGCATTACTCTTGAGAGATGACCAACTTCCTCAGGATTGCTTAGGAATCAGTGGTGAGATGCTTCACCTTCACCAAAAGCTATGGTTGATCCCAGTACCATAGTATTACAGTATCAGTCAGGGTTGGAAGGGACCACAAGGATCATCTAGTTCCACCCCTCCTGCCATGGGCAGGGACACCCCACACTAGATCAGGCTGGCCAGAGCCTCATCCAGCCTGATCTTAAACACTTCCAGGGATGGGGTCTCAACCACCTCCCTGGACAACCCATTCCAGGGCTCCACCACTCTCATGGTGAAGAACTTCCTCCTCACGTCCAGCCTGAATCTCCCCACCTCCAGCTTCATTCCATACTGATTTTTATTTTTATTCCATACTGATTTTTTTTCCCCTTTCCTTTCCAGAACATTTATTTATATTAAATTTCCTTCCAGATTTGGACTTATTACCTACAGGAAGGATGAAATCAAGGGAACCTTGAAACAAAGAGTGAGCTTTGCAAAAATATTTTCCATTCCTATTCCCTTCATCCATGACATGCAGATCCACCTCTGAAAGTGTCTGTGAGAAATTAAGACATACTGGTTTAGTATCCTACTGAATATATAGGTCAAATCTATGCAGTGGGTTTTGTGGTTTTTTTTGTTAAAAGAAGTATAATTTCTTCATTTTAATTTAAATTGAATAATTATTATGTTTTATTTATAGTTGTATTCTGTAATACTATAAAATGGGAATAGTTTCTTTTATAGTGAGTAAGTGATCCTCTGGGAAAAAGAATCATCTTGTTCTATTTAGAGTTCATCCCATGGTGTGTGGGTTTTATGTAATTCATAGTGTAAGTGGTCTACTGGTATAGTAGAGCTGAATGTCTCATTAATGAAGGGCTTTCTGTTTTGCTTCTGAGGTGCAGTGATGATTCTTCCTGACCTACAATGGTAACATTCCCTTTGTAGCTCTACAAGGTGTACAAGGAACAGTGCCATTTTTGTGATGGACACTTGGATAATGTTATTTTGAAATCTAGGGTCCAATCTAAATCTTCTAAGTCAGGCTTCTCCTTCTAAGGTTCCTGGGACTGTCTGATGTTGTCTAAAGCTTAATTTGTAAAGTGAGGCAGATAAATGTTATTCATTTTGTTTCCCTTTAGACACATATATTAATAATCAAATCACTATTGTAAAAATCTTCTTTAAAAGCAAAATACTGAGTAAGGACAGAGATCAGGCCCAAGATCAAATGTTTATGGATTAGATGCAGAACATGAAATCGAGGCAGTAGCAAAGAACCCTTGATGGCTTCATTGCTGTGCCTGTCAAATGGCTGAAGAAGTCCTTGGTCTCCAGTGCAACTCCTGATTTTGCATTACAATGTCTGTAATATTAAAAACCACAGGAGTTGAAGTTTTAACTGGGTTTGTGACTGTACTGATAGGATTTCATTTTGCCTTACAGTAGTGAATTTCTAGAGGAGGATTTTGTACAACTATTCTGTTGCACAAGACTTCATTTTTTAATTCTGAGGGCTGTTATTGGCACAAAGAAAATGGCAAGTGCCAGATATTTGTACACACAAAACAGAGACTGAATACAATACAGATGGTAATAACTTTTTGCTAATGTGAAAAGAATGTTTTAGTAAAGATCTGGAAGGTTTACTGAAACCCATCTATCACTCCTGTGGAAGAAGTGTAGACACGAAAATAGGTACTATAATGGTAAACCACGAGCTGTTTCTAGTGGCCCTGTGCATTTCTTTGCGATCATCAAGAGTATTAATTGCTTTGTTTTGTGGTACTTATCACTTATTATTATAGTAGTGACAAAATGGGTTGTGTTCTCCATTAAACAGGTCATTCAGCACCTTATTTTGAGTTATAGCTGCTGTTCAGTTTCATTTGGTAGTAAAATCAGAAGCAGATGTGGACATTCATACCAAAGAAATGGGTTCTCTGGATCCTTTTAACTTCCAAGTACCCTGCAGTGGGCAGTTAAGCTTTATTTATTGGAGAACCTGACAATTTATGAAAAGACTGCAGAGACTTATCAAGAGAAAAAAAAAGTCATTTGATAGCCTTCTATGATGGTGTAACCAGCTGTATAGATGAGGAGAGAGCAATGAATGTTGTCTACTTTGACTTCAGCAACATTTTTCACAGTGTCTCCCCTAACAACCTCATAGGTAAGCTTAGGAAGCATGGGTTAAGTGAGTTGACAGTGAGGTAGACTGGGAGCTGGATGAATGACAGAGCACAGAGGGTTGTGATAAATGGTGCAGGGTCTAGTTGGAGGCCTGTAGTTAATGGTGTTCCCCAGGGGTCAGTTCTTGGTCGTCTTGCTCAACATCTTCATCAGTGACCTGGATGAAGAGACAGAGTGTACTCTCAGCAAGTTTGCTGTTGATAAAAAGCTGGGAGGAGTTGAGTGGCTCACATACCAGAAGGCTGTGCTGCTATTCAGCAAGACCAGGACAGGATGGAGAGTTGGGCAGAGGGGAGCCTCATGAAGTTCAGTGAGGGCAAGCATAGAGTCCTGAACCTGGGGAGAAATACCCGCCTCACCAGTACAAGTTAGGGATTGACCTGCTGGCAAGCAGCTCTGCAGAGAAGGACCTGGTCGTGCTGGTGAACAAGATCACCATGAAGCAGCAATGCGCCCTTGTGGTCAAGAAAGGCCAATGCTGTTCTGAGGTGTTGCCAGCAGTTCAAAAGAGATTCTGGTGATGCTGCCCCTAGCCAATCCAGTTCTGGGCTCCCCAGTTCATGAAGGACAGGGAACTACCAGAGAGAGTCCAATAGAGGGCCATAAAGATGTTAGGGGACTGGAGCATGGCTTTTGCAAGGAGAGGCTAAGAGACCTGGGGCTCTTAAGCCTGTAAAAGAGAAAACTGGGAGGGGATCTTATCAATTCATATAAATGTCAAAAAGCTTGCAGGCCAAAAGGATGGTGATGGGCTTTTTTCAGTGGTGCCCAGTGAGAGAGCATGGGGCAGTGGGTACAAACTAGAACACAGAAGTTTCACTTGCATTTAAGGGAAACTTCTTTGCTTTGAGGGTGCTGGAGCAGTGGAAGAGGCTGTCCATGGATTTTAGAGAGTCTTCTTCTGTGGAGACTTTCAAAACCCATCTGGACACGTGCAAACCGATCTAGGTGTACCTGTGTTAGCAGGAGGGTTGGTCTAGGTGATCTCCAGATGTCCCTTTCAATCCATATCATCTTGTGATTTCTATAATTCTAATCTTTCCATAGGTACAGTCTGTGCAGTTGGTGGGGACTGGCTAAATACATAGAATGACCTCTGTGCTACAAATTTAGGGTTTAAGTAAACACACATTTTAAAATTTATGGCATTTCTTTTGGGGGAAAAAATGGACTTTCAAAATACGCTGGAGAGGGAAGGAGTGAGATGTCTTGGAACAGAGGTATGTGAGTCAGGGTTAAAAGAAACAAAAATTATGGGAATTGCCACACAATATTGGAGAGAAGAGGCAGAGCAATGTTGTTAACTTGGGGTTTCAGCAGATAGTGGCCTGTCCCTTGTGCCACTGTGCTTTGGCAGAAGGAAACAAAACACTAACTGGACCACCAAATGTATATATGAATTATTTTTAAATGGAATTACGCTTTGGGGTTTTTTGTTTTGTTTTGTTTTTCCCAATCCCTCACATGTTGAATGTTTCTTTCTTTCCCTTGTTCTTTTCTCTGCTGTTTTACAGCAGGGATTATATGTCTAGAGTTACAGCTGCAAGACACAGGGGCCAAATTGTTCAGTGGCTTTGTTTTGTTTTGGTATCTGGGGCAATGTGTAGCAATCCTGTCTGTTTTTCTGCCTGTTTCTCTACTCAGAGAAACTCTGCACTGATGCCTGAATAGTTGAGTCTGTCAGGTAGCAGGAAGACAGCTTCATTCTCTCTTACCTGTTAGCTTCAATTGTCCCGTTTGTGGCAGAAGTGCTGCCCCAAAGAGGAGGTTGCCCTTTCAGATGCAGAGGACAGAAAAACTGTTGGCTTCTTGCCTTATCTCAGGGTCACGTACCTAATCCCCTTCAAAAATGGTCTTTTCCAGGTGTTTTCCACTGACTCTTAACTCATGACCTCCACATTTCAAGAAGGCTTGATAAGCTGTTGTTCACAGGACCTACAGCCAGTGAACCTTTCTTGGTTGCATAGAAAGCCATGAAGGTTTTGTGTACAGCAGTTGCAGAGGACATTGCTGGCAGTCTAGTTTGTAAAGCAAAGCTCCCTGCCAATTTACTAATCAGAACTAAATAGTGCTTTCTGAGATACATGTTGTCCTGGCTAGACTACTGGGCCTTCAGCTAGTTTGCTTTTTGGCCATGCAGATGTGTCCCTGCATTTAGGGAAAACAAAAGTTTGATTGCTAGCTACTCTTGAGTATTGCCTGCTGGCAAATTAGGGCAGTGTGTAATGCTGTCCGCTGCCTTCCCCTGCAAAGTCTGTGCAGCTTTGTGCTACACACAGAAGGAAATGGTGCCCAAAGCATATAACTAAATATGTAAAGCCACATCCTACCAAAATTAAGGGTTTTTTGGTACATTTTATGACTTAATGATAAGTCAAAATCATATTCCACTAGAGCAAGCTGTGTGCAGGTGAGATCTTCAGATAATTTCTCTGGCAATCTCTATTATTTCTCTTAATCCCGTGAAAGCTGTGGTTTCTTCCTCAGTTGCACAAGTTCCACAACCTGCATTAATTTGAGGTCTTTTTCCCTATTTTTATTATAAATGTCATTTGCAGAGCAAAATTTTGTCTGTAAAGCTCAGAGATGCTATGGTTGCAAAAAAACAAGTATGGATGGAACATATGTTTTTCCTCATCTTGTTTTTCTAAATAAAAGCTATTTTCACTGAAACATCTTGAGACAAACATCCTGACTGGAAAATTTCAGCCTGAATAGTTAAGAAGCTGGAAAGAAGTTTAAGTTGCTTGCATTCTATTTTAAAATAAAACTGTTAGTGCTAAATATGTTAATTAAATGTGTTACTCTCTCCCTGCCTTCAATGCAGCTTGTCTTTGAGCATCCATTTTAGAATGCATTTTTCAAGAAGGCTTTTGTATTTAAGTTTGGAAAAAAAATGTTCTTCCTATTGTCTTTTGCCTTGTCTTTATTTTCACCTTTTCATTATAGTTTTCCACTTCATTCTCGACTTTCACTTCATTCTGGTTTTGCACTTATGACTTAAGCAACATGAGGAACAATAAATAGGTTTCTCTTGTGATGGGTATTTGTGTCTGCAAGAGAGTTTCGTTTCACTCCCTTCGGGTTTTGTGTACAAGTAGCAACAAAATCAAGCCCGACAGCAAAACGTTGCTTGGCAGTCTTTCAGACCATAGTGCCAGTGGTCTGTGCTTTAATTCATGGGGTGTGTGCCTGCTTTTGTTCAGTATCTACCTGAAATCAGTGAGCTGCCAAATCAAAATCAATTGGTCCTGAAATGTGGCCTGGCTTACTTGAGAAAGGTTGTAAAATATCTCTAGCCTTTTGACTGAGCTGAAAGCCAGGCAATTTGACTTTATAAGTCACAGAATCACAGAATCACCAAGGTCGGAAGAGACCTCAGAGATCATCAAGTCCAACCTGTCACCAGACACCTCATGACTAAACCATAGCACCAAGTGCCACATCATCTTACCTTAAGATTTTGTGATAAAACTACTCAAATAAGTTAATCTCCATTTTTAAGATCTGTGTTTGTTAAGGGTGGGTTAAATACATTTACTACTCATCAGACAATGACATGGGTTTGGTAGTATCATTTGAAAGTCTGTCAAATGTAGTCTGTTGATTGTGTTATATGGTGCAACCCATTACTCAAATAAACATGGTAGTAATTTGCATGCTACCAAATTGAAAGCCTGCATATAATTCCTTCTGTGTAAGTTCACAGAGGAAGGAGAAAAGTACACCTTCACAATCCTTTGCTTTAGGGTCACAGACAGCACTTGGCCACCAAGAGCCACCCGTACTTAACACTCTTGACAGACTTGGCTGATTATGAGCCTGGTAAATCCACAGGGTGGCTTCTTGTCCATAGCATATTAACATTGCATTTTGCAGGTGCTCTGCCTGTTGTCCAAGAGCAAATGTACTCACAGAGCACTGTGAGTGTACTGCACTACAGCACTGTCAGACTGGAAGGATGAAATGGGCATGAATACGTGGGGCACATTGTCACCCAGGCACTATTGCATATTGTTACAAATGTTTTGTGTGAAGTGTTAGAAGGAATGATCCTTAAATCTGTAAATGGCAGCAGGCTGGAAGGGACTGTGTGGAGGTGTGGGGGCTATGACAGACAAACTAAAGTGATCTATGCAAAGTGTTTTAGGGTGGAAAACCACAACTGAACAGGGACAAATGGAGAATGCTTGCTCAGGATAAAATAACCGCAGTCCAAATGGGGGAGGAGTAACATCAGATGACTTTAATATATCTTAGATCATCTTTGTTACCTCAGACTTTCAAGAAAAACAAAAGCTTGTAACCAACAAAAAAAGCAGTTGCCATGGTGGGAGATACAGGTAGAGGGATTTTGTTCTCTTAGAAGTAATCAGTTTACACAGTATGAAGAAAACTGAATGTTCTGTTAGTCATTTGCTTCTCTTTAATTGGTTACCTTGTTAAATTTTATTAACTATTGTCTTTGACTTGACAGTCAGACCTTGAATGCATGATGCCATAGGAAACTCTAATGATCTTTGTCAAATTTGGGGTTTGTTTTCCATGCATAAAATTACAGTTTCAAGGACTGCTTATTTTTCCAGGTCCCAGTTTCCTAGTACAGTGTCATTCATTGTGAAGACTCAGTAGCTGACCGTAGGATGCATCTGGGTGCATGTAGGGAAGCAAGTCACCTTATTCATGGTCATTCTTTTGAAGCTTTTTTAATAGTAGATATACCCAAATTCTTTGGGTTTTATGTATAATTTATGAGCCTGGCAGTGAGTAGGAACTTCTATCTGACTAATCCAATGTTTTCATCTGTTCTAAAACCTTTTACATTTCCCTTCATGCAGAGAAGCTTATGAATCCTCATCAGGCACAGCTATATTTTGGGGTTTTGTACATCTCCTGATTATGACAGAATCTCCTCATCTCACTGCCTTTTCCTTCATATACATGCAAGTGTATGTACATGTGCTGTGGCATGCTCTCTGTCTATGCATACACTGGGAAATTGCTTTATGGGCTCTTTCCCATCTAGGAAGAGAGAATAACACAGTCACTGTTCTGCTTTCCAGAGTTTTATTGGATTTCAGCTTTTAGAAAAAGCAGAGCAAAGGTGAGAAGGAACACATGGAAATAAATATTCCTAGATCTATAGCCAGATAGTCAGAGTGGAAATTTTAATTGCTTACAAGTTGCTCATAAGAAGTTGATGCTGCATATCAGAGTTGTTTTCAGTGCTTTTGTCTGTGGTTTTGACTTTACCTTTCATTGATCTGTCACTCCCTAAAATGTTTCCAGTACATCTGTGGAATTTTTTTAGCAAAATGGTCCCTAATAAAATGCTTTTCGTTCTTAATTAACCTTTGCAAACTGTAGAAAATCTGTCCATAGATTCCATACATGAGAGCCATTAAATGAGAGCAGGTGTGCCACCATCTTCAGCAGCATATTTCCAGCATATTTTCATGGTTGGATAAGGTGCATTTTTGCCAACCTGTATGGTTGAGTGCATTTGGAAACAAATGGCTTTAATGTGCTGAATGGAAAAGCATCATGGACCAAATTGGCAGTTGATATGCATCCACATTTCCCCTGTGGCTCTGAGACAGCTGGTAGCATCTGAACTGTGTTCCTGTGAGTCTTGCACTAGATTTTCAATGTTTGTATTACCTATTCAAATTCCACCCTTGAACAAAGTTGTTAAAACACATTTCAGGATCATTGCTGTCTGATGCATGGCTGACCTCAACAGTCAGTGTGACAAATGTCTCGTTTCAGCTCATGGCATGATTTCTGTGATTGCGCAGACTGTGACCATCTGAAGTGAGACTAGGAGGTTGGCCTCCTTTAACCACAGGCTCTACTTGCAGATGGTTGATCTTCATTATAGTGAATGGTCTTGCAAGGGCTTAATCTAGCTGTGTAATTCAACTAGAGGAAGTAGTGTACAGAAGATCAACTGCTGATAATACATCATTTTCTTTTTCAGCAAATACTAAGGCATGCCCGTGGGAATGCCACAAAGGTGATATTTCTCATTACTGATGGATATTCCAATGGGGGAGACCCAAGACCCATTGCAGCATCCTTGCGTGAGTTTGGAGTGGAGATCTTCACCTTCGGGATATGGCAGGGGAATATCCGAGAACTGAACGACATGGCGTCCCACCCAAAAGAGGATCACTGTTACCTTCTTCACAGCTTTACTGAGTTTGAAGCTCTGGCACGCAGGGCTCTTCATGAAGGTATTAATGTGCTAACCTCAGCAGTGTACAGAGAACGAAAGGTCTGAAAACAAAGATTTCCAGTACTGTCTTGTACTGTACTGCAGTGTTGATTCCTTTTCTTTTTTCCTTGTTTTCTTTCTATTCCTCTTACTTTCTGACAGCTGTGCCCATGTTTCCTTCCTTAGGTAAAATGATAAACAGTTTGCTTGACTAACTCATCATCAACAAAATGTGAGCCAAATTCTCCTCCTTCATTTTGT
This sequence comes from Dryobates pubescens, assembly GCF_014839835.1. Taxonomy (NCBI): domain Eukaryota; kingdom Metazoa; phylum Chordata; class Aves; order Piciformes; family Picidae; genus Dryobates; species Dryobates pubescens. The sequence continues at coordinate 10,574,531 of NC_071657.1, read as the reverse complement.
CCACAAAGAATGGTCTTGGGGCTGTGTATCTCTTGCTTGAATAGATGAATCTTGTAGTCAGATACATAGCTGTCCTAAAGAGGCCTCTTGTATACACCTTAGGAGTAGCCTTGGTACCTGTATTGTACACAGCAACAAAAGCTAGCCTGTTCAGAACTGATTGAGATCTCTGTGTAAATATGCTTTATGCTTATGACCCCTTATGTCAGCAAATCTGCAAAAAAACATAGTGTGGAAGGAGTTTTGACTTGTTTTTATCCTTTTTCAATCTACTGTATTCTAAAAAAAAACCCTAAGAGTTCTTCCTGAAAACCAGAGTAAGTTTAGGCTAGTAAAGGAGAATACATGACTAGACCTTCCTTTGTAAGCCAGTGCTGCTTGATTAAGGCTTAAAATGTGCACCAGACTAGCCACTGGAATTTATTTACTACATTGAATTTTTGAAAGCTTGCTGGTTCTGCATAAGTAGCACGTGTTACTGCCATTCTCTTTGTTCCAGGTAAGGTTTAATTATCAATGTGAATTTGCCAGTGAAGATACTTTATTTTTCAATATGACCAACTAGTTATACATGTCATGACCAAATGCTTTCCTGATGCCAAAGATGGCATCCATCAAAGCCAGGGCAAGCTGTCTCAGCAGGTTCTGTTGGGAGTAGGATTGTGTTCTTGGCAGTATTAGCCTCAAATGAAGCCAAGTGAAAAAAATGTGAGTATCCTTGCACCATGGATTTAGTGAGCCTTTTTCCAGAATAAGCACACTAATTGTTCTCTTACATTTTGAGTGTAGCAAGGCTCTGCTTCATGCTGCCATTGCTATGCTTAGAACTGGAACCTAGTTTCTCTTTTTGTTTTTCTTAAATACAACACTAGTGAGATATGGTGAGGCTGTGGCTGGACTTGTTTGGATTTTTTGTTAATAGACTGATACTATTTCAGACCTGCCCTCTGGTAGCTATATCCAAGAAGATATATCGCATTGTTCATATCTCTGTGAGGCCAATGAAAACTGCTGCGACATCATGGCAAGCTGTAAATGTGGCACTCACACTGGCCAGTTTGAGTGCATCTGCGAAAAAGGATACTATGGAAAAGGACTACAGCATGAATGCACAGGTGAGTCACATCTCACTGCTTGGGTTTCTCTGAATGCTTTGAGTGCAGAGCTGATTGAATTGGGAGTAAGATTTCCTGTTTGGGATGATGACTACAAATCTGCATCAGAATGCGTTTGGGGCTGTTGGAAAACTATCTCTGGATGAAGACATATAATAGCTCTAGTAGTTAAACTCATCTCCAGCAACACCCCAAAGTGATGCACAGGAAAGAGGTAAGAATAGGACAAATGTTCTGATGAAGTACAGCTTCCCTAAGATGCATCTTGCCAACAACTTGTGGCTGGAGTTGACCGAGTCTGAGGTAATATCTTTGCACTGAAGTCTTGCAGTGAATTTTTCCTATATGAGTTTTGTGCATCACTTTTTGAACCTTCGTAAACTTTCCTCTTTGGAGAGAGGCTGTTACGTGGATCTTTGCAGGATAACACCTTAGTGAAATTTAGTTCACCAAATGTTCTTCAATTCTCTCATGCTGACTTGCATTTACTAAAGAGGAAGAAGACATTTGGGTCACTAAACTGAAACTTGTCATCACATTTCACTGAGGCTGTTGTTACTGCTTTCTGGACAAGTCCCTTTACTATTACATGTTCAAAATCTACAGCTGAAATAATGATTTGCAGTTCCTTATTGTCAGAGATGGTATGCAGGTTTTATCCAAGTCTATTGATTTTTCTAGGACAAGAGTATAAAAATTATCAGAGCATATGTGAACTCTGTTATGTCTGTATTGTGAGCTGGTCAAAAGGAGTAGTTATAATCAGATTTTTCAAAACGAGAAACAACATGCAGTACTTATGTTGGTCTTCTTTGTATTCTCATATTCTCACATTCTGCATGTCACAGTTCTCATGAGATGTTTTCTCATGAGATGTGATCTAAGTGCAGTGGATACATAGATCATCGTTGTGTAGCTGGTTTTAGGTTGCTCAGGGCCACATCCAGCCTGGCCTTAAATACATCCAGGTATGGTGCTTCCACCGCCTCTCTGGGCAACCTGTTCCAGTGTGAAGATCCCTTATGGTGAAGAGCTTTTTTGTAACATCTAACCTAAATCTACCCTCCTCTAGCTTGGATCAATTTCCCCTAGTCCTGTCACTACCCAGCACCCTGAAAGGTCCCTCACCAGCTTTCTTGTAGGCCCCCTTCAGATAGTGGAAGGCCACAATAAGGCTTCGCGGAGCATTCTCTTCTCCAGACTGAGCAACCCAACTCTCTCAGCCTGTCCTCATAGTAGAGATGCTCCAGTCCTCTGATAACCCTTGTGGTCCTTCTCTGGCCACATTCCAGAAAATCTGTATCTATCTTGTAATAGGGCTCCAGAACTGGACACAGTACTTACAGGTGGGGTCTTAAGAGAGCAGAAACCTTCCTTCAGGAGAAGGTTTTATGGAGACTGTGATGCGTGTATGCCTGCACAAGGATTATAAGGATACACTGGGGGATCCAGACTATACATGAGGATGTGGTGGGGTAAAGGTATTGTCTGTCACCAGTTCAAGAAAAGACTGAGATACTGAGTGTTGGTCTTTGGGAGTTATTCAGTTGTATCATTCACCTTGGGCTTCTGGAGGATCTTTCTTTTGCTCTTCATTAAGAAAAGTAGATAAGCAGGAATTTGTCGGGTTTTGAGTGCAGCATGAGTAGAGGAATGTAATTAGAGTCAATGTCAGCACTGACATATTGGATCATTAGCCTAATTTCTGTAAGTGTGCATAATTAACTCTAAACAAATATATACGCTATTCTATTCCATTTCATTTGTTTCAGGGGAAAAAAAAATCTCAGTTTTGTTGTTTGTTGGTTTGGGTGGGTTTTTTTTGTATTTCAAGTCAATTTCCTCCACCTCAAACACCCCAGCAATCTGTTTGTTGAACAAAATCAGTGCATTTGTGCCTCTATCAATAGTTTGCACCATTAGATACTGTTTTGTGCTATTCCTAAGGATACCAGGCCTATCGTTTTACAGTTAGTTTTTCTGCATGCAAGAATCTTCTTGTGGGGTGAACAGACCTTTCAAGTGCCATCAAAAATTATATGTCTAATTTCTTCACAACTGTAGGTAAAAGTTTCATTTGACATGATCTAAAATATTTTTTTTAAAGGAGTTGGTATCAAATACTGTGTAAATAAGATGATGATTGCAGCCATCTGGTGTATATGTGAAAATAATTGAAGATTTCACAATACATCTTAGGGAGAATTTGACCTGAGTAACTCAAGCCTATTGTATGAAATATGTCTCCTTGAGCATCTATTATATTAATCTTTAAGATACATAAAAAACAGAAGGCAGCATGTGTTCTTTAGGGGAAAACCAGCATCTTTTGAAATCTCTTATTCTGAAAAGGATTCTAACCTTCAGTTTGTTGGGTTTTTCTCCTTACGCTTCCCAGCTGAGCATAGCTGTGGATTTGTAAAGCATAAGGAATCTTAAGAATGCATCTTAACTTTTCTTCACTGTATAATGTGCAGGAGGACTTTTGGCAAGTTAACAGTGACAGGACTTACATTTTAATTGGGCTACTTTTAGCTTCTGGTTGGTTAAATTTGCAGGTACTCTACTAGCCTGTGTTTACTTAATACAGAAAGGCTTTTTTGTAGAGTTTTCATTAATATGGGAAGTTGTTCCTCCTGGAATAAATGTATCTGTTCTTTTCTCTATTTTAGTTATTTATTTTTTTTGTGGTTAGTTTCTCTATGCTGTTGTGTTTATGCATTATACCACCTGGCTGTTGTTTGTAGTTTTAAATGTGAGACACCAGAATAACTATGAATACATAGATTTTTACATTATTATTCTGGTGTCTCACATTTGAAACTACAAACAACAGCCAGGTGGTATACTGCATATGCACAACAACATACAGAAATTACCTGATTTCGCCCAAAAAAACCCCCACTCCCTAGAAAGCTTCCATTAAATAAAATATGAGCCACATGCTCTGTGCCAAAAGCAGGAATTGGCTTCATTGTCCCCCTCCTGTTCTTTGTAATATTGTTGATGAAGTGCCACAGAAAGAGGAACAGACTGACTGTTCTTGACTTTACAAAGCAAACCAAACAAAAGCTTCTTGGCCCACACTAGAAACCTCATGCAGCCAGAGACATCTGTGACAATTGTGACAAAGGAAGCAAGAAAGTGGAAGAACAGAGGCAGTGTCATAGCCCATCTTGAGTATTGTGGAGTACATAAACACTTCCTTTTCAATAATGCTTCAGTGTTTTTCCTCCTTCCTTTCCTTGATTGCAAATGTTGAATTTCAAACTACAGACAACCAAACAAAAATATAGAGGTCAGCAAAAATAAATGTGTGATTTCCACACTAAAACTGTGTCTGCCATTCCATCAGTAAAAAGATGGGCTGCTCAAGTCACAGAATCACAGATTCACTGTGGTAGGTGTAGACAGGGACTGCTGAAGATCATCTGGTCCAACCCCTCTGCTGGAGCAGGATCATCTGGAGTAAATCACACAGGAGCAGGTCCAGGTGGGTTTTGCATACCTCCAGAGATGGAGATTCCACAGCCTCTCTGGGCAGACTGTCCAGTGCTCTGTCACCCCTCAAAGTGAATATTTTTTTTTTCCTTATTTTGACCTGAAACATCCTGTGGTGTAGTTTGTGTCCATTGCCCTTTCTTCTATCACTGGCCACCACTGAGGAAAGAGTGGCTTCATCCTCCTGACACTTGCCTTTCAGGTGTTTGTAGGAACGAATGAGATCCCACCTCAGTCTCCTCAAGGCAACTGCTTGTTTCACAGAAAAGTAAAACAAATGATTAGATCTCCATTTGTATCTTCATCTCTGTATTAGGAATTTAGGGAATATGTCCTTAACAGAGCTTTTTCACACATGTTTTTTCAGTAGAACTCTCCAGAGAAAATTCTTTTTAAAGTCAGCTGTTGGGTTAGATGATCTTTTGGGTTCTTGATCATACAATTAAATGATGATACATACCATGTTCATCTCACAGAATCACAGAATCTAGAGGTCATCTTGTTGAACCCCCTTGCAGTGAGCAGAGACATCCCCAACTAGATCAGGCTGCTCAGAGCCCTGTCAAGCCTCACCTTCAGTATCTCCAGGAATGGAGATATTAATCTCCCCAGTCAACCTGTTCCAGCATTCCCCCACCCTTAAACTGAAGAACTCCTTTCTAATGTCCAATCTAAATCTACCCTCCTCTAGTTTCAAACCGTTACCCCTTATCCTAGTGCTACGTGCTCTTGGAAACAGTTCCTCTCCAGCTCTCTAGCCCCTTTCAGTTACTTGAAGCTGTTCTAACAACTACCTGGAGCCTTCTGCTTTCCAGGCTGAACAGCCCTAACTCTCTTATTGGGCAAGCCTTAACTTTCAGATAACATGTGGACCCCATTTTGTGCAGCACATGGTAGCCATGAGGATGATGTGTGGTTGATGGGGCAGTACTATTAAAAGAAAATGCTTTTAGTCTGTGCTAGTTATACCTTCCTCTGTTTATTTTTGGTTGGGCTAATTGGGTGTAGTAACTGAAGTGTACAATTTCACCATACATATGAATATTCAATAGGTTGCCTAGTCTTTGATTGAGGAGTATGCAGCATATCAGTTATCATCTGCAGAGCCACCAGGGCAATAGTTTTTCCTACAAAACAGCACATGGATTAGATCTGTTAAAAGCCTTTCCAATAAAAGCTAAGATTATGTGAAAACTTTGATTTTTTTTTTCTTTTTTTTTTCCAATTGTAATTCAGAACACGTTAACTGAAGAGACATTAGTCTTTAAGGAATTTTAAGTCCAGTAAGTCAGGGGAGATTAGCATTTTGTGGTTTCTTGGATTTTGGACTCAGTGTTCAGCGGAGCATTATTTTTCCATGAGATTTTCAGGGTTGTTCCTGTTGAGAATGCAAAACAAACCCTGATCTTCACAAGCTGGATAGCTTTCTGGTTAGGAAAAAAAAAAACCCAAACCCAAAACAACAACAAAAAACGCCTTGTGTTTAATGTATTGCTTGCAGGTTTTTTTCTTAGACGGGAAGAACTTTCATTCCAGTAGCGAATCCAATGGCCTAGTCAAAGAAAGTTAAGCATCTCTTCAGCCATGCTGCCATGCTCCCTCCTTTCCTTTTGGTAGAGGCTTCTACCCACCCCGGAACATGGGTCACCTTTTCTTAATGTTCCTTTTCTGGGAGGTGGTCTGGGAGCTGTCTTTTAGGTGTAACTGTCTTAATGAAGTTTTGTTCACCATCTTGAACTTGTCATACTGTACAAGGAAATTTTCACTGAGTTTGCAAGATCCCCTCAAGCCCCAAGTCATCCAGAACAAAACATGTAACATCCACTAGCCTCTTCAGTAGGTACCTGCAGCAGCACTCTGGCATTCCAGAAGTAATTGACAGACAGGGAGAGAATAGAGTGCAAGAAAAGGAGTGTGAAGAGGAGAATGTAAAAAATGTCTCCAGCCACAGTAAAATCACAGGCTGAATTTGCCTGTTGAATCTTTGAATTAGTTCACAGAAATGCAGATTTTTGAGCTCACAGAACTTTATTTCTTGCTGTCTCTCAAGGCAGTACCATTTTATGCTTTCTTCTGTTGACTATCTTAAAACTGGACAGGAATTTGTTTTGGTTCTTTCTCTTAGTTTTGAATTTCTGAATTATGAAAATATACTCCAGTTATAGCTTGCCTCTCTCTAAAAGAAGGCTTCTCCTGAGACTTGGAGCCACTGAAAACTGGTAAACTTGGGGGGAATGGGGGGAAAAGGAGCATCTTCTTGAGGTCAAATGACTGCGAATGTGTTACCTCACAATACACAAACCTGCACATCATGGTAGCCAAAAAGAATAAATTAAAAACATTAAACAAGATAAGCGAATAAAATAGAATAGAGCAGACTAGACTAGAATTGGAATGGAATGGAATGGAATGGAATAGAATGGAATAGAATAGAATAGACTAGACTAGACTAGACTAGACTAGAATAGAATAGAATAGAATAGAATAGAGCAGGTTGGAAGAGACCTTCAAGATCATTGTGTTCAATCTATCACCCAACACTGTCTAGTCAGCCATGACACCAAGCACCCAATCAAATCTCTTCCTAAACACCTCCAGTGACTCTACCACCTCCCTGGGCAGCCCATTCCAGCTGGGCAAGGAAGTTGGGATGTCTAATGTTTAATGAAGTATCAATGAAGTAATGGTTAATGAAGTATTAATTAATGCTTACAAAATCTGGGCTATTCGGAGAGACCTGGAATTCGACTCATCTACTGTAGAGATAGAAAAGCGTGACTGGAGAGCCTTTGCTTTGTGTACAGCACCTGTAAGTCAGTGATCCTACCCCTTTACAGCTGTCTCAGTATTAACCCCCAATTTGCAATCATTTGGGGGGATAAGACACTTTTTTATACTTTGTTAATATATTTTTAATTTATCAAAAAAATGTTCTTTTAGGGGGAGTCTTCTTCAGTTTCAGCCTTCATTCAGTGATGTTTTATCTGTAGTAATACTCAGAGGTTCTACTGTGAATAAACCATGTTAAAATATGCACTGTCATGTAAAGAGAAGGCAAAACAGGAAAGCAGGAGTCTAAACCTCGAGGAAGGATGCAAAATACCCATGACTAAACCATGGTGAATTGATGCATAATTAATACTGGCAAAAGCATTTCTCAACTGTTATTCTGTGTATTTTTTCTTTTAAATCTTGTTTGACTCATTATGGGTAACAATTTGAGCATAACACCACGATGGTTAAATACAGAAGAAATGTAAATTACTGTGTTTTTCTAGTGACTGTATCAGAACATCAAGATGGGTAAGTACAGGAAAAAATTAAATCAATCTTGTTTTCCGCTGGTGGTACTAGAAGACAAGTGGATGAGGAAGATGGATATAGGAAGCAAGTTCTGTAGATGAAACTGTGCAAGCTCAGTAGATTAAGTATATTTTTTAAAAAGTCTTTTCAGGATTTCAAAAAGTCTTCAAAAAAGCATCCATAATTATTGTTTTCATAAACACTGTGTGGGGAAACAAATCACAGAATCATAGAATGTTTTGGTCTGGAAAGGCCCTTTAGTCCAATCCCCCTGCAGTGAGACGGGACATCTTCAAGTGGATGAGGCTGCTCATTATTCTGCCCAACCTGATGTTGGATGTTTCCAGGTATGGACCATTCACTGCCTCTCTGCACAGCATGTTCCAATGTTTCACCACCCTCATTGTAAAAATAATTCATATCTGGAAGCATGCAGATACAGTCTTCCAGACTATTTTTTTATATATATATTGAAATGTCCTTTGTCAAAAAAGTCACCAAAATCTGATGTTTCCTGCTTTGCTTTTAGAAAGTCATGTATAGGTTCTCCTGCTTGTTACTATAGGAAGCAGAGCAAAAACTGAATGAAAAAAAAAATGCTGTAGGATTCTTTTTTAAATTCCTTTGGTTTGGTAATTTAGAAGTATCATCTCAGTGAATTCTTCATGTCAGGAGGGATTTTTTTTTGGTAGAAACTACTCTGTCAGAGGTGGATGTTAGCTTGTGTGATACTGCAGTAGTTTTGCTTGCGTTTTGACTGTCTTCTGGCACCAGAGTAGTTTGTTTTCCACCTCCACAACCTTCTTAACGAAGTTAGGGCATTTCTGGCAGGGGAAGCTTCTTTTGCTGAGTTTACTCCTCAAAGCCTTGCAAGCTTGTCCCCATGGAATGATACTGAAAAGATTCTTAAGGCACAGTGTGCATGAAGTGATAACAGATTTTATCAATTACTGAAGTTTCTATGATCCATGTGTAAAGCCTTTGAAAGGAAACACAACCTTTTATTTTTTTTAAGCTATGCATTTTGTAAACATAAGTAGGAAAACAAGATCTGGACAGGTTGGAGAGCTGCATTAAGGCAAACCTAATGAAGTCTAATGAAGACAAGTGCAGGGTCCTGCACCTGGGAAGGAATAACAGCAGGCACCAGTACAGGTTAGGGTTTACTCTGTTGGAGAGCAGCTCCACAGAGAAAACCCTTAGAGTCCTAGTGGACAGCAAGTTCTCCACGGGACAGGAATGTGCCCTTGTGGCCAGGAAAGCAAATGGTTTCCTGGGGAGCAACAAGGAAAGTTTGTCCAGCAGGTCCAGGGAGGTTCTTCTCCCCCTCTGCTCTGCCCTGGTGAGACCACACCTCAAGCATTGTGTCCAGTTTTGGGCTCCCCAATTCAAGAGACAGGGATCTGCTAGAGAGATTCCAGTGGAGAACCATGAGGATGATTAGGGGACTTGAGCATCTCTCCTGTGCAGCTGTTTAGTTTAGAGAGGGAATCTGATCAATGTCTATCAATATGTGAGAGATGAGTGTCAAGTGGGTGGGGCCAAGCTTTTTGGTGGAGCACAGTAATAAGGCAAGGAAAAATTGATACAAACTTGAACATAGAAGGTTTTGCCTCAGCATAAGGAGAAATTTCTTTACAGTGAGTGTGACAGAGCCCTGGAACAGGCTGACCAGAGAGGTTGTGGAGTCTCCTACTGTGGAGTCTTTGAAAATCCACCTGGATGCATTCCTGTGTAGACTACCCTAGGTGATCCTGCTTTGGCAGAGGGGTTGGACTTGATGATCATCTCTGGAGGTCCCTTCCAACCTGTAACATTCTGTGATTCTGTGGGAAGAAGAAAAAAATAAAACCACCACCAACAAAACCCAAGCTGATGAGCTTGACATTTTATTTTCTTTCTTTTGATATCTAAATATTCACAGGTCAGGTGGGGCAGATCATGCAGATTTCCTTGGGGTTATCCTTTATTTTGGTAGAAGATTGTTGTTTATTTAAGACTCTGTGAATCATAATTTCTGAAGTGGAATTTTAATCCAGATTCAGACCTTTGAAAAAAAAACTCCTGACCACATTCTAGAGTGTGACAGTGAGCTTTCCAAACTATCATGAAAATGTGAATGCTGTAATATCTAACCAGTGGGTTTGCTTGCAAATTTGTAAACAATGTCAGCATTTCTTGGTCAGTTTCGTACAAGATTTTCACCCAAACAAGACTGCTGAAGTGAGCATTTCCAGTAGTGTAAAAAGTTTGGATCAAGTCCTCAGAACTCAGTGACTCATTTTTTTCTCTCTTCTCTAGGGCTTATGTATTTATATGTACATCTTCCATTGCAAAACTAAAGATTTTAGGTAGCATGATCACTAATATGGACAACAAAATTTCATCAGTATAAAACTTTTCTAACTGTGCACGATGCAGCTTGTTTTCCTCTGCATTTAAAACTCAACTGTAACAGAGAAAATAAACCCTGAAGCTAACCAAAAAGCCACCAACAGGAAAGTTTTCTTTGGATTTCTGAGGAAATTCTTTAAAAATGAAGTTGCAGGGTGAAGGTGAAAACACAGATTCAGTTTTGACATGTGCAGACCAGAAAAGCAGAGGTGTAGTTTTATGTCTGTATGCAGTATTGAAAAACCATCTCATCCTTTCCAACTAGATGTCATCTGAGGCTTTAGAAAATAAGTTTCTATGCCAAAATAGACTCTTTCTTTTGTATTAAAGTAGAAAGCAATTTCTGAAATAAATTTGATGGAAAGTTAGAAACTGATGCACAAGTTACCATTTTCTCCTTATCTTGTAAGTGACCTGTCCTGGTCACTTCAGAATATCATGAAAATAAAGCCTCTGGCCAAAGTTTGTTGTGCTACTAGAAGAGAAAAATCAGCCATCTGGAGGGCTTGAGAGGAGCAAAAACTGTGCTCTGAATAGAAATAGACATGACATAAAAATAGTCTCCAGCTTTCTGTGCTGATCAGAGTTAGGCTCTCCCTGGAGTGCCCAAGCTGTCCTTTGGCCACGGTATAACCATTGCAGGTGGCTGTCACCATGAAGAAGGCTCCAAGTGTAAATACAGCCGCCGGTTTAGCCTTTAGTTAAATGACTGTAAAGGCCTAAGCCTGAGCTTTGCCTTCAGTCTCTAGACAGAATATTACCTTTTCCAGCTGTGCAATCCCAGAAAAAGTGGTACTTTATTGTCTTTGTTTTGAGGACACAAAACTCCGTGGAGTGGCTGACACACCAGAGGGTTGTGCTGCCATTCGGCAACATTTAGAAAGGCTGGAGAGTTGGGCAGGGAGAGATTGTATGAAATTCAGCAAGGACAAATGGAGAGTCTTGCATCTGGGAAAGAAAACCCCCCTGGACCAATATAGGCTGGAGACTGACCTTTTGGAGAGCAGTGAAGGGGAAAGGGGCTTGGGGGTCCTAGTGGGTGGAAGGATGACCATGAGCCAGCAGTGTGCTCTTGCGGCCAAGAAGGCCAATGACTTTCTGGGGTATATTAGAAGGGCTGTGGTTAGTAGGTCGAGAGAGGTTCTTCTTCCACTCTACTCTGCCTGGTGAGGCTGTATCTGGAATATTGTGTCCAGTTTTGGGCCCCTCAGTTAAAGAAGGACCTCAGGGAACTGTGTGAAAGCACAGAGCCATGAAAATGATTAAGGGAGTGGAACATCTTCCTTACAAGGAGTCTGAGGGAGCTGGGGCTCTTTAGCTTGGAGGAGACTGAGGGGTGACCTCATTCATGTTTATGAATATGTAAAAGGTGAGTACCAGGAGGATGGGCTCAAGCTCTTCTTGGTGATGCCCAATGACAGGACAAGGGGCAATGAGTGGAAGTTCAGGGATAGAAAGTTCCATGGAAACAGGAGGGGAAACAAATTTCACTGTGAGGGTGATGGAACACTGGCACAGGCTGCCCAGGGGGGTTGTGGAGTCACCCTCTCTGGAGATATTCATAACCCGCCTGGATGCATTCCTATATGATCTGGCATAGGTGATTCTGCTCTGGCAGGGGGATTGGACTAGATGATCTTTTGGGGTCCCTTCCAACCCCTAGCATTCTGTGATTCAGCAGTTCTTAACTGTCTGAGCATTCATCAGCCGGTTGCCGCAGACTTTTAGATTTTTTAGGCTCGCACCGTTTTGTCATATGCCATTGATATAAGCCTTTGACTGACTGGTCTTGCAGATTTGAGAATCATTTCCAGGACTGCCACTTGCATCATACCAGGCACTTACTGTAATGATTGTCTGTCCAGTGAATTCTTTTCGTTAATGAAAAGGTTTTAACTGCTACATTCCTGGGTTACCCCTATGGATTACATGACATCATCTTGCCTTCACTACCTTTTCAGAAACACATAGCCAGGATGTTTTCATAGACACGTGTGCACACATATTGTTCCTGAGTTTGTGCCAGTCTCACAAATTAAAAACAGACATCTTAGCATTCTGTAAGCCCTTAAGTAACTTTTGTCTTAGCAAAGAAAAAAATTACAATTCCTGGAGGAGTGCATCAGGGATAAAATAAGAAGGCAGTATACAGCCAAGAGTGTTAATTATTGAAGTGAGCAGAGAGGTTAAGAGACTTACAGGTTATTTTAATTGACTGTTTTTCCCTAGTGGCACTCTAAGGCTCCAAAGCATCACCTTTTAATGATGACTTAAGTCTTTCCCAAGATGTAATTTGTGCTACGACTAACTCATAAGGTTTAGCCTTAGTGCCTGTGAAATGTGAATAGTAATCTGGATTCCTAGTATCATTAAGTTGCTCCCAAAGTCTTGTCAAAGATGATTCATTTAACCAGACTTGAGCATAACACTCTTCATGTGACAAAATCAAGCAGTCACTCTGTCTCTACCTTTGCAGTTTGATGGATTGTATGTGATGTGTTTGTCACTTGGTCAAACAAATTTGACTCTTGGCTGTTAGATTCAATTTCCAACTGAATACTGAGTATTGGAATCTTCTAATTTTATTTTTAAATCCTTGTTTTAACTTATGCTGGGATAGTCACTCTACCTAGGACAATGAATATTGCAAAGTGTGTGTTTTTGTAAGAATGAGTACTACGCCTTTAAACATTTTAAACAGAATTGTCTGCTTCTTTTCCAACACGAAGCAAGTATTTTGTGAATGCAGTTTGCATCAGTTTGCATGTGTTCAGACATGGTCATCTGTTAATTGTTCTAGGCTTGTGGGTAGGAAGAAGTTGTAGAAGCAAAAGTGCACAGAGCTCATGAGGTTTTAATCCACTGCTAAATAATTCACTTGTTTGCAGATTTTGACCTAAAAACCATTCAAAATATATTTGCCCAAAAGACAATACAGATGTTCCTTTCACTAACTTCTGGCCATGTGGCTGCCACCAACATAAGAGAGTAAAGACAGTAGTGAGGAGAGATGAGATGGCCTTTCCCTTGCCTCTCCTATTCCATCTTGTGCAGCAGACTTCTCTGTGCTCTCAGCTGAAATTTGTCTGGCAGATGATTTCACAATCACTTCCAGGGAAGAAACCCTCTATCTCTGTCCTCTGCAGCTATGCTCCTCACTTCCTCCCACTGTGCACGTTCTCTATTTCTTCAGCCACAGGGGTCCAGAAGTACTTCAGATCCTGGTAACAGTCCAGGAAAGGCAGCAGGCAGCCAGAATAGTATGCTGGAAAAAACATTATGATGAAAAAGGGCAAAAGCCCACTCAGCCTGGAAGAGAATTAGGGCAAATAGGTTGCAGACATTTTGTGATAAGCTTGACTCATCTGCAAGGTACTCAAGAACCAGAATGGATGGGTATGCTGTCTTGTAAACAGCCTTGTTTTCTTCTGTCATTCTAAGACTACCACAGATGGCCCAACCTTCTCACCCAGAAACAGGGCAGACTGCATGGTGGAGTGTGAGTGGGTCTCTTGAGAATGAGAAACCAGCAACACAAATGAGTTTCATCAAATAGGAAATTGGTTTCTCTTGCTTTTGTTGGTGTTTGATGAAAACAGACACCATAACTCTGCACAGAAATGGGAACTTCTTCAGGCCAAATCCCTGGAGTTTAATTTGTTACCATGAAAACAAAGACAGACCAACAACTCATACTTCCAATGCAGATGTTTTAGTAGGGCTGACATCTGAAGGTAGTTTGAGAAGATTAATTTTTTTTTCTCCCTAGTCTGAAATTTATTAAATGTGAAGTGTTTTCCTCCAGAAGAATGGGAAGAATGAATGGACCTTTGGGGAGGGGGCAGGGTTGGAGTTGAGAATGATTAATTTTACAAAAGTATGTGTAATACAATTAATTATATAATCTAATCTTAGCCAGGGTTTTTGGTTATAGTTTGGACCTGATAGATTTGAAACAAGCGCCAATACAATTAAGCACTAAGTGGCAGGTTTTTGGTAGTGTAAGCATAAAGGAATGGCAAAATTCCTGTCTGTGTAGGTCTGTGCAGCTGTACTGATTTCACAGGGAGCTGCACCCTATTGTAACAACCTAAGGTCTGGCTCCTTCTCCTGGCCATGAGGCAAATCTGCTGGGTTTGCTTTTTTTGTTTATTTGTTGCTTTCGTTTGTTTGCTGTTTTGTTTTGTTGTTTTTGTGTTTTTGTGTTTGTTGTTTGTTTTTTTTTTTTATCCATGAAACCAAAAGAAATGTTCTAAGCCTAGCTAAAACAGTAAGTGGATTTTTGGCCCCAAAAGTTGAAACAAAGGGTGTTCCCTTGTAAATGCTGTAGTAAATACCATGCAGAGTTTCCATCTCCTTGTGGTAAGTAGTTTGTTTCTCAAACAAGAATGCCAGAAGATAAAGTACAAGAACTTTCCTACATTGTGGCTGTTAGTACTGCATGGTTGTTTTTTTTACTGATTACTGCTATTAGTTCCAGCCTGTTTGTTGGTTACAGCTTTGCAGAATAATCCACAATATAACATTCTTGTTGCTGTTGTCAGGCCTCCCTTCAACTCCATTTTTTATTGTTTTATGGCAGAAAAGTGCTTGTTACATTCTGTGTTCCCCTAGAAAAGCTCTTATCTGAAAATACGCATTGATGGTACTAAATACTATTTGGAGACAGTGACAGGAAGCAGTATTCTAGTGGAGTGCAGAAGCACCTACATCCACACAGGCTGGCAATACTCTAAATCACATTTATTCAAAAGTATATATTTATGTTCTGAGTTTAATGTCTGTTTAGAAACACTTAGAGCTTTGAAGGAAAATGTTGGCTTGTTACTGTGTTTTCTCTTCCTGCTTCTCATGTCGTGCTTTACCCATCTGCTGCCCTCAGAGCATGTCATGAGGACTGCTTAGGCCTGGGAGTAGCAGTCTGTTAAATGCAACAGTTAACTAGTTTAAATCTACATCTTTTGCACCTCTGTGGGACAGAGGTGCTCTAAGTCTTAAGTCAGAGGCTATGGCAGAGTGAGTAAGAAGTGCTGCAAAAGTTTATTTTTCAAGTATCTCAGGTCATAAGACAAGGTTTGTCTAAGTGCAAGGAGAGTGGGAGGCTGAGTAGCCTTATTCTGAGAAGTCTTGGTATCAACAGAGAACTTAACAAACCTCCTTGTTATATACTGGAAGAGCTGCTATGTAACTAGGCAATTGTTTCTTTTGGACTTTCATTATTATCTGTCTCACACTGGCATTAGTTTTTATACCTAAATGTATTCTGCTCCTCTGGCCCTGTTGTCAGTTTGGCAAAGGGTGTCACCTGATATGAAAATACTCAGTTTCCCTCCTGTCATAGTCTAAGCCTCTGCCTCATCATCATGAGGATCAAAATATGCAGTCACTTGCCAATCACTTCGCTTCAAATTTTATGTCATAGTACAGGAGTAAAACACATCCATACAATTTGCTGTCATTTAGTTCTGAATGGCAATTCAAAATACAGCACCTCACAAAATGGAACACCATTTTTAAAACCTGGCATTTCTGTGAGTACCCTTCTTGACTGTCAGAGAACACTTCACAGAACTGTCCCAGTGGTAGCACCAGGGGTGTTGGCTAGGTCATGGCATAGAAGTACACAAAGGCACGGACCCTTTGTCTTCATTAGTGACTTGATTTCATCAATGGGAGTAGCCAAGTTGTATTCATGTATGGCTTTTTTACGTGGACCAGTAACCCAGTTTGTGCTCACAGTGCAAATCCATGAGAACAGAAGTAATATGATCACAAAAAATATGGGCTGAAAAGGAGCATACCAGGCTCAGACACTAAGGGACCCTCTGCCAGTATCTTTTTAATGTAACTAGCTCAGGGTTATCTTAATTCCTACCTTTTCTGCTACCTATTAGTGATGCTCCTTTTCAGTACTCATCCACAATAATGTCTTCTAGCCTGAGTGATAGGCCAAGAAGCCACACTAAGCTACTGTGGCTCTAAGAGCACAGTTTGCATGGCCTTCAGTTCCAGTTGACAAATGAGATCTCATGCTCTGCCAGCCTCCAGGATTCTGCTGGCTTCACTCTGCTGATAGCTCTTCACCATCACCAGCAATCCTTCAGTTGCTGCCTGGGCACTTTCCACTACAGGCAGGAAGACAACTTGCATGCTGAGAACACGTGGGAAGCCCCTTCCTGCCTTCTCATTCCCTCACTTCTTTTGTTTACTTGTGTCTCAAGATGCAGGTGATGGATAACAGTTGTTACTTGTCTGTATTTTAACTCAAGGCTTAAGCACAGACAAGTATGAAAGGTAACAAGTTCAGGGTTCTGTGAATGTGATAGTTGTCTGTAATGTCTTAAGTTTCATGCCCAGGGATATTAGAGATGGATTTATTCTCACTACTTTTAAGGTCATTTTTGGGAGGCCTCCTACGTTGAAATAGAAAGTGCAGTGCCTCATGCATTCCTGCGTCAGAGCATAAGTTTATCATCTGTCACTTGCATCCTTCACTGGCTCACAGTCTGCAAAAGTGCAAGAAATTAGCTGAGAACTTGGCTTCATTTCAGGAAAAACTGGGATATTTTTAGACAGCTTTAATTATCTTGTGAACCTTCTAATTGGAATCAAGTGCTGTTTAAGAATGGATTTTCTACCTGGGAACCAGTGGCTTAATAATTGTAAGTCTTAGGTCCATTAAGCAGTGATTCAATAATTTTTGCTTCTTACCTTTTCTTTTCCTCTATATTGCAGTTAAGAATGCTCCCTCCTCATTTTCTGTCTGCAGGTATAGATGGCCTTGTTTAATAGCAAAAAAGCTCACAAAAAGAGCTTGCATTTAGAGAAGAAGAAGGTAGGACAGTAAGTGTGACAGACCTTTTTCTTCCCAAAACATGCAAAGGATCTCACTGCCCTTAGGAAAAAGAATAAGTGATTCTGTTTCTTCATGTTGGGAAAAACACCCTTGAAGCTGAGAAGGGGATGGAGAAGTGGGACACAGAGCACAGCTTCACTTTGATATATAAAGAGGCTGAACACCTGATAGGTCTTAAAAGAATGTCACTGCTGTTTCTCTCCATCTTTTCTGGCAGCAGCAGCTGACTATTCTAATTTAAACAACTGCAATTCAGTAAAGGTTTTGGATGTTACAGGTTGCTCCTTTAGTAGGTGTTTGGTCAAAACAGATAGCAAAAAGGGGCCTTTCAAACACATGACTCACTAGTCAGGGATTCCTGCTTTAAGGGAGAACTCCTACCTTGCAGACCGATAGGTCATGGCAGAGTGGATAAAGGGTGAAGACCAGGTTAATGCTGTCTAATGGTGTTCACAAATGTTTTAATTGAGGTTCCTCATAGAAGGGAGCTTTGTTAGACTGAGGAATAAGACTGTTTATTTTGTTGTAATACTGCAACATAACCTTTTTATTTTTAATCTTCTGTACTGTTTTGAGTAGTAAAGTTTGCTTTGTTGACAGGCACTTGGTACTTGGAACGTGTTCCTTCAGTTCAAATATGAGGTGATCCTTTGGCTTGGACATGCATGACTTTAGGAAGAGTCAGATTCATCCGTAAGGGCTTCCTTTGGTCTTGCAAAGAGATGAGAGGAAATAAGAACAAGGAAAGATGGGGCAGATGAAGTGAGAAGCAGTCACTTCTCCAAATGTTTCTTTAGCAAGCAGCAGTTAATTGTGAACATAGTGATGCAGCTGTTTTTTCAGTGTTCTTGCTTTCAGTAACAAGACTCTATTCTGATCTACATACTTGGGTAATTTTAAAAGAATTGTCAGTTCTTGTCAGTTTCCATAAGAGTTTTGCATGAGGAATGGAGAGTGGGATTTATGGCATTTTTCACAGTAAATCATGGGTACCAGTAGTGATTCCAGGAATTAAGTAGAAACTATAACATCGAGATTACAACAGTTTACTGAACTCTATGCAGGGATAGCCGGGCTAGTTTCACAATATGTGAAAAAATAGTTGGCAAAACCACTACTTTTTATTGTCTGATTACTGGTCTGAGCCATTGCATGTACTTCAGATCTCTTAAGTTAACCAAAAACTGTCTGACTCCTACCCTGGGATGCTAAGTAAATAAACATGGAAATAGTGCCATATGTTCTCCATCTGCACAGTCATGTGGTATATCTTCAGTGCTCAGAAATGTTACTTAATAGGAGTATAATCACTGTTGTTGAAAAGTATATTAAATGATAAAAATAAGGGATGTGGAAAAGAGGCCAAGTTTGGCACCTAATGCAGTAGTGATAGTTTATCAAGGGTCTGGCAGAAATGGCTTCACTTTCCTGTTTATAATAGCTTTTACTTGCTGCATTCCCCATCTGTGATTTAGCAACTGGAGCAACTCTGATGTGCACAGAAATAGGTATCTTTTCTTTTTGAGTTTTCTTTCTTACACACCAACAGCTGCGAGGGGTGAGTGTTGGAGGCAACAGCAGAAAGGAAGCACTTCACATCAGATGAGTAACATAATTCAGGAACATACAGGATTCTGTTAATATTTTGCCAGAAGGCAAATTCACATTATTTTTTTTTTTTTAATATGAAGGAGGAAGTCTGAGTTGTGGAGTCTCTTACCCTTCCTGGATTCCCTCTGCAGCTTGCTACTCTCAGGAAAGCCAATTTTCTCACTCAGTTGGACCAGTGAGTTTACAGTTACATTTTTAAGTGTAACTTAAAAGTTAAGCCCAAGAATCATTTGAACACAAGTCTGTATTCAAATTGCTGAGTAGGTGAATGCACTAGAAATGGATCTTGAACCACCAGGCATGTTCTTCACTGTGAAGCTTTATTGTCTTTGAGGTCCCGGTCCCAGTCCCTTGTTTTGGCTAAAATTACCTCTGAGAAATTCCAGGAGAAGGTGATCTGTTGAGTTAGCCATGTAACACGAGAATCTTGCTCCCTGCCTTTGCAACAAATTTAGGCCGTGCTGACCTAGTGCTTCTTGAACTGTGGTGTCCCAGAAGCTGCAGGCAGTGGGGCAAATCTGCATTTCTGTTTAGATTCCTCTGGGTGCAGCATACCACGTGTTACTAAGGAACAGGGATTTTTTGTTCCCAGCTCAGACTTCTACTTCTCTCTTTCCAGGTAGTTCCTCTTTCCAACTGTAGATAAAGGAGGAATACTTCTTGCTCTCCAGTGTGTGCCTCTAGCTCATGCAGCAGTTAGCTGAACAACATATAGTGCAGCCCCGATGGAGCTTTTCCCCTCCTGAGATGTATCTCTCTGTCATCACTTGGGATTTGGTCTAGAGATGGTTTTGGCCTCTTGGACATCTAGTAGTGGCTTATTCCATCTTGTTAGGGAGATGATGGATTAGTGGATATGTTGGTACAATGAGGAGTAATGAACAGTAACAAAAAGTATAGAATGACTGTACACTCTGCATTTGATTTGAATTGCTCTTTGCAGATATGTCTTCCCTTTTCCTTCTTGGCCCAGCTGAAAGGAAGTCTAGAGCTATTTGATACATGGGACAATGACTGGACCAGACCTAGAGAAAGCTGGGCTTCTGGTGTCTTGTAACAGGGCAGATATTATTACTCTGAAACAGGTATTTACTCATCTGTGTGTAGCACAAAGTAAACAAAATGTTGTGATTCCTTTTACTGGAATTTGCTTCAAATTGCCTTTATGTTTCTAAGTTTTCAGAAACCAAAACCACAACTTCAAAGCAAGTGTATTCAAATGGTAAATAAGTGCACCTATGACAGGCTGACGATGTTCCTTTTCAGTCTTTATGTATTTAAATCGCAGGAAGCTATCCCGGGATCCAGGGCGCTTAGAACAGTCCTTTTTAGAGTGGCACGTTCTGTCACACCAGAAGTGATCAAGCTTTACTGAGAAATGTGTGTCTGTGATGATGGTGAAGCCTACAATATAGTAGTTCTGCTCTGAGCAAAGCATTTTCAGAATTGATTTTATTTCCCCTTTGATTTTATGTTCTGATTGTGTGCAAAGCTTTGGATGCAAAATCTTCACTTGCACGTAAATACACGAGTATCTTTTTTTTTTTTCATGGCAGACTTTACACAGACAATGAAGTTAATTTACCAGAAACGTTTTCTTTTGTAGTGTTGGAATTTCTGGTATGATGTGTTTTAGAAATACACAGAAACATGAGGACATAAATTGTGTCCAAATTCTAAAAATTAAAATGTGCTGGCATGAGCTGATAACTGTGGCTAATAGGTGGTTTTATGTTTGCTTTGGATATGCCACCCAAATATATCACTGTCGTGGGTTGGGAGACCAATTCTCCCACCACAGGCGAAGGAACAACTCAGCCAAAATGGATTGCAAATTTGATGGAAAGTTTAAATGGAAAAACAATGAAAGTTTTACAGAAAACCACAAGCACCATGACAAAGAGAGAGAGAGATCCCAGAACATACCCAAGAACATCCCATCCTCACCTGGGCCTACACCCAACTCCTCCCACCAGGGCTCTTTCTTCCCCCCCCAACCCAGCCTTGTGGCTGGGCAGGCCCAAGGGAGGCAGCTCACACCATTTTACCTAGGCAGCAGCGAGGGAGGAAAGAGAGCGCGATGACCCCCCATGCAGATATTTTATAGAGTAGCAGGGAATTATGGGTGAAATACCTGGCTTCCTGTGACCACCCACTGGGCTGGGCCCCCCTTTTGGAACCTCCCAGGTGTGGCCTGTGCAGTGACATCCGGGTTGGCACCCAGCCTAAACCACCACACGCCACCCCTTATTTCATACCATAATCCCTGCACCCAAAACACATATCATCAAATTAGAACTCTTCTGATGACCTGTCTAGCGAAAGTCCATGTCTTCATCTGGGCGTCCTTCCACACAGTCTCTCATTCAGGCTCAAGTATTAGTCTATTCCAGTTCTTCCTCATATTTTCAGGATTTTCAGGAGAAGACTTGATGGGGTGCTTGGTGCCGTGGGTTAGTTGTTTGGGTGGTGTTGGATTGGTTGATGGGTTGGACGCAATGATCTTGAAGGTCTCTTCCAACCTGGTTTATTCTATGTATTCTATGGTTTATTCTATATGATAGAACCTCCCAGCAATGCAGAATCATTCTTCTGCAGTGTGAATTCTTTGTGGACTCGGGACATCCTGGTCACCTGGAAGAGCCTCACAACTTCTCAGCCAAGCCTTTATTTGCATTTACATTGACTCAGCGTCTTTTTTCCACCTCTGGGGCTAACCGGTCGGAGCAATCAGGCTCCATGGCTGCTTTTTTCCATCTATCCAGGGAGCCACAGCCAACCGCTTCCAGCCATGGTGCAAAGCTACACAAATGCACATCTCAGGCACTGTCTAAAATGCCACTGAGATTTGAACCAAAAGACCTCCATTTCAATACAAGAACGCATTAATTTCTGTGTGCACAGACTTCTCAAGTTGTCAGGATATATCTTGTGAAATTGTAGCTTGAATGAACTATCAGTAGGCCTTTTTTTTTCCCAGTTCTAATACAGTGCATAGAATTGAATCAGGATATTTTATTTGTTTTAATTGCTGCATAAGCTGCATGCATTGAGGCAGAGCAAGTTGCCTTCTGTAAAAGTGTATGCTGTTTTTATCATTGTGAAACATTTAAAATACTTCTTAAAGGTCTGTGTTCTTGCAGTGCACATATCATTCAAGTGTGAATCTGTTTAAGGCACTTACCACATTTTTGACATGGAGGAGTCAATCTGCTTTTAAAAAAAAGCCTGGGCACAAATGGATTTCCTATGTAGTTTCAGTACTACTACTATTAATGAGAAGGATATTCTGTAATTGGAGTAATTTCAGTAATCCTATATAAATGTATAGGCCCCAGGCCTACCCAGGGATGCCCAGCACTCTTGTGGCTCACGGACACATCTTTGTGGAAGATCCTGGTAGGCACCCTAACTTTTACAAGATGTGATAGCTTCTGGACTTATATTCTTCACCAGGCAGATTGTTCCCTACACTGTATATGCTTGGGGTACTTACTGGGGTGTTCACCCAAGGGACTGCATCAGTTATTCTGCTCCATGGAAGAGGATCCAAGATTCTCAACTTTATCATGAGCAATTTATTTCCACTGGAATTTTGTTATGGCTGTTTAAAGTGCTTAAAGATCTAGAGCTAGATCATCTCACAGTGTCATTCCAAATGCTGTAACCAACTTGATAATGGAATATTACAGTTCTGATGGCTGTAAACTCAATAAAAATGTGTGAGTGAACCCTTCCTCATGCATCGTGTGCAGAAGTAGCTAAACTGGCTTGTTTCTATCTGTTCTCTCTCCAGTGAGAGGAAATTTGTAAATGTAATAAAAAGAATGGAGCAGAATACATCAAATAGGAACAGAAAAGACATCTAGCTTGTTAAATTGCTAATCATCTTGCTTTGAGAAGGATGCTTAAGGAATATTGACAAAGAGCAGATGGATGAGCAGGTTCAATGCTGTCTGAAATTAATGCAGAGCACATGCTGGGGATAACAGGAGATATTAAAGAGTTGGAGAACATGCTGAGACTTAGCAGAAATCCTTCCCTGATCCTTACACTTTAAGGCAAGCTCAAGGTTTTCTTTTGCAGTCTCTGTATAAGTCACACATGTCAAATATTTAACTAAAGCCACTTCGTTGCCTGTTTTTTGTAATCCAGCATGCTCCTGGCTCCTGGTTGTTGGGTGTTTTTTTATGGCACCACACATGTTGTAAACTGCAGAAAGGTGCACTACAATATCTACTAATGGTTTAGATTTTTCTCCTTAGCCTTCCATAAGCATTTCATGGGCACAAAATGCCTGCTCTGACAAACTTACCATATGAGAGATTTGTTTTAAAAGCTTGTCTTCCCAGATAACCTATATGTGACAACAAAAGCTGTAACATCTGGAGGTAATCTGTATACTGGAGACCCAGGATGTGGAAAGGCTTCTTCATGGGAGGTTTAGATTGGAGATTAGGAAAACTTTCTTTGCTGCAAGAGTG
The DNA here is from genome assembly GCF_014839835.1 of Dryobates pubescens. Taxonomy (NCBI): domain Eukaryota; kingdom Metazoa; phylum Chordata; class Aves; order Piciformes; family Picidae; genus Dryobates; species Dryobates pubescens. Next base: position 10,551,267 of record NC_071657.1, on the reverse strand, counting down.
GTCAGGTGCTGGAACAGGCTGCCCAGGATGTGGTGGAGTCCCCATCCCTGGAGCTGTTCAAGGCATAGCACTTGGGGAGTTGGTTTAATGGCCATGGTGGTTTCAGGTCTATGGTTGGACTGGATGGTCTTTTCCAACCAAAACAGTTCTGTGACTGTCTGCAGGTCTAGTGAGATATATTTTAAAGGCCAGGGTAGCCTGCTTTTTTCCTGGCCCAAGCCAAGCATTTTTCAGCTTGTAAGCATGAGGAAAGAAACCCACAGCTATTGTTCATTGCTTGATTTAGTAGAATAAACTTGAAAATTACAGAAACCTGGGACACATTGGTGCCCCAATATTTGCAGAATACAACAGATAAGCGACAACCAAGAGACATCAGTGAAATGCCTGGAGAAGGCAAGGAATTGGAGAGTTTCAGGCAATTGTGGCTTCCATTGATGAGATGCTGGAACAGGTTGCCCAGGGAGGTTGTGGAAGCCTCATCCCTGGAGGTTTTTAAGGCCAGGCTGTGGATCTGAGCAAGCTGATCTAGTGCGAGGTGTCCCTGCCCATGGCAGAGGGTTGGAAATAGATGATCCTTGAGGTCCATCCAACCCTAACAATTCTATGATTCTATGTTACTGACATCCTTCCCCCACAAATGAATGGGGCAGGAGCAGCAGAACAGCTTTAGAGGTGGGAGGGAAGGTTGGACAGCACTTCATGCTAGTACTGCAGGACATCCAAAACTCTTCCTCTGCGGCAGCAGTAAGTGAGAAAGCATCAGGAAATCTCTTGCTGCTTGTGTCTCAGGGATCTCCATTTCCTCTATGACACTGAACACTATCCTGGTAAAGCATTTGGCACAACATTATTGCAGGGAATAGGTAACAACCCCTTGTTCCTACTGCTTCTTCTACCAGAGGGTGTGCCTAGCCCTTTGGCAAATCTGATCATGTAGTACATTGTTATGAGGAGAGATGGAGATGTCAAGGTAGAAAGAAGTAGCATATGATAATGTACTGTAACTTGTACTTCCTCATGAATTTTTTTACTTCTGTTTATTAGAATGGCAAACTTATGGCATGACTGATGCCAAATACAGCTACTATAGCACTTGTTCCACACACACAAAGGTCAGTGATGTATTTTCTTAATTTCCATATTTTATTTTTGCCCTTGCCAAAGCACAAGAATCTTAGATGAAGTAAAGCAGTTGGATAAAGAGCCCACACCTTCAGGATGTAGTTCTTTTCCAAGGGCATTAATGTGAGTTAATTTAAGGTTTTGCTTGTCCTGATGTTGCGGACTGTAATTTGAAGTAGTTACAGATGCACACTGGCTCTCTCATGTATCTTCCAACAAATGAATATAAGTACACAACTGTGTTGCTAGGTCAAAGATCCACAAAACCAAAAATCTCCTCTCAGTGTGTATTCAGAAACATAAACAGAGGAAACAGGGAAATAATTGAATACAAACATCCAGTGATCATTGTTTAAGGATTCTGTGACCTATGGATTGCATCTTTTTAGTAGACACTAGCAAAACAAACTAAGAATAGGTGTTCATGGTACACTGATTCTAGGATAGTGTGGTGAGTTGAGAGAGAAGGCCCAGATAGGTTCACCAGTCCATTATGTTGAGTGCTTGTCCATGTAATCAGTGTCATGAAAGTAATCACAGTAGTATAAACCCAGTCTTTCTTTTCTCACTTAAGAAGTTTGGGGATTGAATTATAAAGACTATTTATGTATTTGTGATTTGCATCAAGGTGTCATTTCAATTAGGTTTTACACATATGGGGAAAAATAGAATTAGAGACTACAGTCATCAGAGCAATAGTGTAGGAATAGAGCTCGAATTCATGCCGGAGAGAGCAGATAGCTGATTCCTGCCATATCCTATAAAGATAAACTCTTAATCAGATCCTTCATTAGCATCAACTGTGGAAAAAATAGCTTATGCCAAGGATTACTTAGTAAATGTAGTTAGTGTGAGAAATTATGCATTGAAAAAAAATCCCAAATCCCTGCAATTAATCTTTGAAACACATGGAATTTGACTCTCCTCTCTCTTACACTGAAGAATAATTCCATTTCAGTGGGTTAGATACACTGGTGTAGTTGGAGAGGAAATCGAGCTTGCCAACTCTCTCAGGATTTTAGAAGATTTACATTTTTAAGACAGAATTGTTTTCATTAACATTTGTACTTCTGCATTCAGAGGAGGGATCATGACCCCAAGTCACTGATTAGAAGCCTTTGACACATGATCTCTACCTGTTTAAATTCAGGCAGGAGCTGTTATGCCATCATACGGGTTCAATACAGGTTGGCTTAACTTTGCCACTGGCTTTGCAGATTAAAAAAAATCCAAACTGAATAGTATGTGTTAAATGTTTGGTGAATCTCTGAAACACAGCTTATGTTATGTTGTCACATTTGCAGTGTTAAATTGTTCTTGCCTGAACATTACAATACCGCGTTTGTAATTGTTGCAGGCAGGCAGAGCAGAAGAATTCCTACTTAATTTGAAGGGTTTTTTGGTGGACTTTTCTAAATGCCCGTGTTCATAGTTTAGCTTCAGACAATGTCTTGACACACAGTTATGCTCTCAATACATATCCCTTGTTTGAAATGTGGTCTTTGTTTTTAGGAAACCTGTGTCCTATTTCCTTTCCGGTGATTTATTTTCTATGCACAACTTCATTGGTTTTGGTGAAAGAGAAAGTAAGTTTTCCGTTGGTGGCCTAAGAAGTTAAGTGCTTACACTTTTCAGTCAGTTGCATACCTTAGAAGATCATAACTGAGGAGGAAAATGCAGGAGGCATGCTGAAGTAAGCATGTACTACTTTGGTCCTATATTTGGTCAGAAGATTATTGCATTGTCGTTACCATGGACAAAAGAATCTGAATGTGAATTGTTGGTGAATATCTACTGGTGTCTGCAAGCAGGCTGTTGTTGATGGCAGTTTCAGTGTAAGCTGTCTTTGTGTGCTTGGGGACTTTGGGCCTGTGCTTGTAGTTAGCACACTAATCCTTGCTTCCTGTAACAAAGAGGTAATCCTCTGGTGTAACTCACTGTTCACTGTTCTGGTCTCAAGAGGAGAATTATATTATACAAAAACCATTTCCTTGCTTCTGGGCAAAGAACAACATGGTCCACATATAGGCAGTTGTTAAGTCTTTTATTGAGAGGATCATACATGCAGACATGCACATAAGTGCCCTCTCTGTTTAAAAGCTAACACTGTGAAAATCATTTCCCCATTTGAAAGAGCTTGCCCTTTTTGTCATTCTTGATAGCGACAGGCTGTCAAGGTTCATTAGTACAGTGTTTTGAGCCTTTTTATACCATCAAATTGTTGTCAAGGAGAAGCAAGCCTTGGGGAAAAAAAAAAAGAAAGTAAATTTTTTTTACAGATCAGCACTGGAGAAGGTGTTCTGTCCCTGCAGTCAGTTTTTGCAGGTATAGAGGGCATGTTGGTGAGTGCAGCCTAGCAACTAGAATGCAAAGAAACATTGGCAATGCTTGAGGTTCAGAAGAAACTCTAGAGAGGTACTTGTGTGGTCAGCCATGGATGGAGCCATGTGTGCTCTTCAAATGTGTTTGTCCCTTTGCTTCTGAATACATTGCTGTTTGTAGACTTGGGCCATGCTATGGTGCAGTCAGAAGCAGGAGGTGATGGGTCTGTAGTCTAGCTAGGTCAGGATAAGTCTGATCTACAACAGATGGCTGGATCTCTGCTCTTCTACAGCTGATTTTTGGATGGTTTTAACATAATCTGTGGCCAGACTAACCTCTACAGCTGTGAAAGAAATGTACTGAGGTCGGTATGCTTATGCTCCATTCTTAAACCATCTCTTGGCATCACAGGATAGACTGTGTGATCTCACACACTTGGAAATAGCTCTGTAACTGGGTGTTATCTTGTGAAAGTCTTGAATGTATCTTGTGTGGAGGTTCATAGCTGAATATGTCTAGGGAAGATGAGGAGTTTAGCAACTCAGGCTTGAAGAAAAGTCTGCATAAAATGCCTAGATAGGATGTAGTTTGACTTTTTAAAAAGACAGTGGGAATCATTTGAAACATACAAGAAGAATCAGGACACTTGGGGAAACTTGTCTTTCCCAGTAGAGGCATTAATAATAGTTTAAGCAATTATTATTTACTTCCTGCTTCTTCACTGGAAAGATTAAATTGCAAGTGTAATTTTAGAATGAACCATTTTTGTCTAAGCGAATTACTAGGTTCATTATTTAAAATGCCCATGTTGTAGAATTAGTTGATTGTTTTTATCCCATAGTTCTCTGAACAGAAACAGAAGAGAACTGCTGCTTCTTCATCTGAGGTGATGTTGCAGAAAGAGTTTTTGTTGGTTTGTTATAATTAAACACTTAATTTAGATGTCATTTTATATGCCACAAACAGAACAGAAGATACTGATTTACTTTTCGCTGGCACATGGTGCTTTGTCATACAGCAGATCCCCCATGATGCTTAACTTGCACTCTTTCCCTCATCCTTTTGGATGCCCTTCATGACTTTGTGCTCAGTACCCATTACTTTTTACAGGGATGCTCAGAAACTTCCACAAAGTGCCAGAGGAAAGTATTTCAGAGATTTCAGAGTAATACTTCTGATACTTAGCCAGTAATGTTCTGAAGCATAAGATTTCATAGAGAAGTAATATTGAAGGAGGGAATTTGTGCACAGAAGAGAGAGAGAGTCCAAGAGGAATGTCTTGGATGAGAAGAGAAGGTAAACTATAGGAAAGGGATTTTTTTTTTGCAAGTGGTTTTTCAGAAGTCCCAAAACAAATATGAAATATTCCCAGCTCTAATTCTGATCAGATTTTCCTGCCCTTTTTTCCTTCTGAAAGGCTTTAGTATGTACTTACATTCCTTACTGCTTAGGCATTTTCTTTTTAAATGTGTGTTCAATATGCAGGTTTATTAAGCCAATTTACTGCATATGAAAACACATCTTAACTGTTAGCAGCTTGGTTGCTTTTCTTCTTAAAAGAAATGAAAAAATATCGTTGGTGGAAGCTCTTTGAAAGAATTCCTTCCTTTGCAAAGAATCACAGGATTCTTTGGGTTGGAAGTGATCTCCAAAGGTCATCTAGTCAAAGTCCTCCCTGCAGTCAGCAGGGACATCCTCCACTGTATCAGGCTGCTCAGAGCCTTATCAAACCTCTCCTTTCCAGAGATGGGGCCTCAACTACCTTACTGGGTAACCTATTGCAGTGTTCCACCAGCCTCATGGTACAGAACTTTTCCCTAATATCCCATCTAAATCTCCTGTAACTTCAAACCATTGCCCCTCCTCCTATCACTACAGGCCTTTGGAAACAGTCCCTTTCCTGCCTTTTTGTAAGCCCCTTTCAGATACTGGAAGGTGGCTATTAGCTCTCCTCAGAGCCTTCTCTTCTCCAGGCCAAAAAAAGCCCAGCTGCCTCAGCGTGTCCTCTTAAGAGAGTCCTAATAATTCATATGAGTCGATTTTTAAGGTGTAATCCCTAAAATTTGTCTTATGAAGGTCAATTCTCCCATGACAGATGAGGAAAAAGGTGGCTAGGGTTTATTTTGGATTGATTAGTGTGTGTGTTTTGGTTGTGTGGTTTTTTATCTCTGTTGTCGGAAAAGCAGTAAGTTGTTTTCACTAATTAGGCAGGAGCCAGAGTATCTTAGTGCCTTACTCACAAAACAAACTGATCTGGTCTAATACCTACAAAAGAAAAGACTGATATTTTCAAAATCTGTGAACTTCAGGAAATATGCCCAGATAGGAGAGATTTGCTCCCGGAGCAGAGCATATCTGACTACATAAAGAGGAAGACAAGACACTTGAGGGTGTTTATTGCTGTTCAGTTCTTTCTAGCATCCAGAGCTACATCAGACGGTGCAAAGTGACTGCTCTGACCAGAAGAAGTAAGAGTCTGACTTGCAGCCTGGAAGAAAAAATGTAGCTGTTAGGAAAATTTACAGACAGTGAAGCTAATATAATTAGAGCTACTTTTTTTTTCGCCTGAGTTTCAGTGTTATTGCTCCATAACCTTCTAAAATACTTGCTAAATGTTACATCAGGGAATTAAGTTTATCAGCAGAAGTGTCTTAAAGTTCTGCTCAAATAGTAATCTGATCAATTCATCAGTACCTGTTGATTAGTCGCTTCTCTGTTTCTCACATCATCCTCCTGAAATAAGTAAAAATAATTATGGTGGTTTCCTGGAAAACAGAATTCAAGGAAGAGAGAGATACGACTCAGACCTATCCAATGAGTAAGTTCTCAAGTGAGACATGCCTTTTCCCTATGCATTCTTAACTGCCTCTGAAGATATCTTCTGAGTCTTTAAGTCTTGTGCATGTATATAGATGGGATACAAATGAGTGCAAAAGCCTCAGGGAACAATTCCTTTGACTAGTTGTTGTTTTTGTTGTTGTTGTTGTTTGTAATTCATAGATTATAGCAAGTATATAATCAAGGACATGCTGAAGTAACACACCTGAAACATTGTGCTGGTTGTGAAGGGTGAATATCCTGAACTTCTTTCTGTTGTGGATTGTTTTGTTTGTTGTTGTTTTTTTTTTTGTGCAACAGCTTGTCCACCAGGAACATACAAGCCTGAAGGTTCACCAGGTGGTATCAGCACTTGCATCTCCTGCCCTGATGAGAATCATACTTCACCACCAGGAAGTACCTCCATTGAGGATTGTACATGCCGGGAGGGATACCGTGCTGTAGGACAAAGCTGTGAAGGTAAGTGTTTCCATCCAGGATCAGAATACCTCAGGAATGCACAATGAAGTGCTAGGACCTTTTGGTTGCTTGTGTTTGCACTGGGAAGGATATGTCAACCTGCATGTAAGATTTTCTGTGTCATTCCAAAACAACAGAAGTACCAAGATACAAGTTGAGGTGGAAATTAAAAAAAGTTGTTTTCTTTCAGTAGCCTGTTGCACTCTAACATAATGACTGAGTTATGGTTGTTTAATTATTCAGTTGTTCACTGCCCTGAGCTGAAGCCCCCTGAAAATGGCTACTTTGTCCAGAATGTCTGCAACAATTACTTTAATGCTGCCTGTGGGATCCGGTGCAAAGCGGGATTTGACCTTGTGGGAAGCAGCATCCGGCTTTGTCAGCCAAATGGCCAGTGGTCTGGAGCAGGGGCTACTTGCAGAGGTATGGATGTCATGTGTTTGAAATGTGGTTTCCTGTTGGATTAATTTGTTCTTACAACTGATTTTCTCTGCTCACTATATAGCTGGACATGTAGATCTGATGCTGTTAGCTCTTTGGTGAAAGAATGTTCCAAAAGTAAACTCCCGTTCTCATCACTGTTTCACTCTTTCCTGAAACAGAAAGAGGACATCCGCAATAGGAAGTGCAGAGCAATAATTGCTAGGCAGGCAGTCTTTTGCAAGTTAATCTTCATACTCCTTCCTTACTAGAATAGAAATAGAATAGAATTAACCAGGTTGGAAAAGACCTTCGAGATAATCAACCTATCACCCAATACCATCTAATCAACTAAACCATGGCACCAAGCACCCCATCCAGTCTCTTCTTAAACACTTCCAGTGACAGTGACTCCACCATCTCCCTGGGCAGCCCATTCCAACGGCCAATCACTCTTTCTGTGAAGAACTTCTTCCTAACATCCAGCCTAAAACTTCCCTCTCTCTCCATCTAATTTCTGTCAGTTATGTATATCCAGTGAACCTACCAACAAGTCATACATAACAAGACCCTGCCACGTGCGTGGTTTAGAGTATCCATGAGACTCCTGACATAGATGGGCATTGTCACTGGGAGACAATCCTTGAAACAATTGCATTTTGTTTTCTTATGGAAAAGTTCCTTCTTATGAAAAATAGAAAAACCTTGAGTCTTGAGCATAGTCTTCAGGAGAATTTGGAGTGAAGTGGACAACTAGTTAGTATCCTAGAAGTTTGCTGTAATAGAATGTCATCTGGAAAACAAATAAACAGAAGATGTGAAAGGGAGAAGACATGAGAGCATCCTGGAATACATTTCTGGAGCTCTTATGAGTATATAGGATCACAGTTTGCTTAGCTATCACTTGTCCCTAACAGAGGTTGGGTTCTTGATGATATAGAAGGGGACCTGCATCTCAGTGTAATCATCTTAGACACATCTTCTATGGAGGGCCTGAAAAAAAGAGGTAGCAGCCCTCATCTCAACAACCAAAACAGGTTTAACTTGACTTGGATGCACTTGACATTAATATGCTTTACTAGAACCCAGTACATAAAAAGAATTACCTCATTCTGTAGCTCTCATCCTGACCTTGAGTTCAGGAAAGGAGACAAAAGAAATCCTTGGAGTCATTATCACTTTATGCCATTACAACAAACATTGCAGGCCTTAAAGAAACAGCAAGTCATGTTTTTGAAAGAAGACATCAGAGCTAGAGATCAGTTCCTCGGGATATTGTTATATAGCAGCTCACTTCTGCTTACATTGCAGGACTCCCCATCAGATAATCCTGGAAAGGATAGTCTTTATAGCTTCCAGTGGCAGAAGGCAGGAAGGAGAATCTTTCAGTAGAAAATAAATTGCTGGCCAGTACTGTGATCATATCTTCAAAAGCTAGACTAAGAGCTGTTGACTTTACAGCAGTAAAAACACAGACTGATGATACCACTTCAGATACATTGAGATACTGGGAAAGAGCAATTGCCTGTCAAGGCTTCTGTCACACAGCATCCTTCAGTGCAAAAAATCTGGTGAAAGCTGCAGTCAGCTACAGGGAAAGTATCCTTCATGTTTGCTGTCTATAGATAAGTGGAAGATTCTACTACTTGGAGAACTTCTTGGAGCATTTAAAAATACTTGTCTCTTGGGTGTAGGTGCATGATACTCCTTTAGCAGGGAGTTTGTCTGCAAGGTAGGGGAACAGAAAAGTTTGTCTTCATGTTAATATGCTTTGAAGCATTGAAAGGATATGGTTTTCCCTTTCTTTTGCCACTCCACATCATACCAAAGACTTCCAATTAAAAAAATAAAAAATAAAAAATCTACTTTTATGTGTGCTGCATCTGCCAGTCTCAATTCAGGCTATGAAAGGGAGCAAGATCAAAGGCACGGTTTAAAGCTGTCTTGTTAATCCCAGGAGTATTTTATCACATAAATTAGGAAGTGAGAGTGAAGCAAAATCCCTCTGCACTGCCTTGGATTTTGACATTAAACACTCTGCAGTTGTGCTGTGAGCTAAAATCTGCTGTGCTATTGGGAAGTGATTAATACAGTCATATCATGCAATGAACACTGACCCATGAAACAGGCAACTACAAAGCATGTATCTAATCCAGGAAATTTTATTAAAAGAAAATACTGTTGTTGTTTTCATTACCTTCGTGGTAATATTTCTTGGTCATGGAAAACGCCTTATTGACAAGAGGATAGATTTGTGTTTGATGCATGGAGCTATAACCAGGATAACACAGGCTCAGTTAAGATTCCTGCCTGAGCCATGCTGAGACATGAGTAAGCACGAACATTGCAACACTGAGGCAGCAGGAGTACCTCAGCTCTGTAGTTGTCCCAGATGAGGTGGCTATACTTACCCCATAGTGGAAGGGAGTGTCTTCTCTGTAGGCACATTAACATTGCTGAGACCCTCTTCAGTGCTCTTCATTCATTCAAGCTTCCTCACTGACGCTGTATTTTGGTAGCATTTGGTTCCTTTTACTACTGTTAGGGGCTAAAGGCTTCCATAGAAACACTGAAAGTGAAAGACTGTTCCCTTCTGTGTAAAGGATATATAAATGTTCAGCTGTATAAACATCTGTGTTACACACTTCAGTACTACAGTTAACACAGCCTAGCAGGAAGCTGCTCTGAAGCTCAGAATGCCTCTTGCAAGATAGAAGTTTAAAGATCTTGTGTATAGTCTTAAATGCACTTCTCAGAGGATGCCTGTGTACATAGAATACATAGAATAAACCAGGTTGGAAGTGACCTTCAAGATCATCACATCCAACCCATCAACCAATCCAACCCACCTAAGCAATTAACCCATGGCACCAAGCACCCCATCAAGTCTTCTCCTGAACACCTTCAATGATGGCAACTCCACCACCTCCCCAGGCAGCCCATTCCAATGGGCAATCACTCTCTCTGTATAGAACTTTTTTCTAACAGCCAACCTAAACCTCCCCTGGTGCAGCCTGAGACTGTGTCCTCTTGTTCTGGTACTGGCTGCCTGGGAGAAGAGACCAACATCCGCCTGTCTACAACCTCCCTTCAAGTAGTTGTAGAGAGCAATAAGGTCACCCCTGAGTCTCCTCTTCTCCAGGCTAAGCAACCCCAGCTCCCTCAGTCTATCCTCATAGGGCTTGTAAGGCTTGTACATGCAAGCATGAGTGGAATAGTTACATTCAGAGTGTAAACATGAGACACTGGTAATCCAAAGATATATCATGTGCATCTGAATCCCCTTCCCTTCCCTTCCCTTCCCTTCCCTTCCCTTCCCTTCCCTTCCCTTCCCTTCCCTTCCCTTCCCTTCCCTTCCCTTCCCTTCCCTTCCCTTCCCTTCCCTTCCCTTCCCTTCCCTTCCTTTCCCTTCCCTTCCCTTCCCTTCCCTTCCCTTCCCTTCCCTTCCCTTCCCTTCCCTTCCCTTCCCTTCCCTTCCCTTCCCTTCCCTTCCCTTCCCTTCCCTTCCCTTCCCTTCCCTTCCCTTCCCTTCCCTTCCCTTCCCTTCCCTTCCCTTCCCTTCCCTTCCCTTCCCTTCCCTTCCCTTCCCTTCCCTTCCCTTCCCTTCCCTTCCCTTCCCTTCCCTTCCCTTCCCTTCCCTTCCCTTCCCTTCCCTTCCCTTCCCTTCCCTTCCCTTCCCTTCCCTTCCCTTCCCTTCCCTTCCCTTCCCTTCCCTTCCCTTCCCTTCCCTTCCCTTCCCTTCCCTTCCCAAAAGGAGACTCCACAACCTCTCTGGGTAAGCCCCTTCCAGTGTTTTATCACCCTCATGGTGGAAAAGTTTTTCCTTATGTTTACATGGAACCTCCTATGCTCCAGCTTACACCCATTGCCCCTTGTCCTGTCATCAGACAGGAGCCTGGCTCCTGATGCTCACCCTTCACATCTTTATAAATATGAAAAGACCCATCTCCTTCAGCCTTTCCTCATGAGGGAGATGTTCCACTCTTTAATCATCTTTGTGGCTCTTCACTGGACTCCTTCAATCAGTTGCCTGTTCCTGAACTGCAGGGCACAGAACTGGACAGAATACTCCAGATGCGGCTGCACCAGGGCAGAGTAGAGGGGAATGAGAAGCTCTCTCAACCTGCTAACCACACCCCATCTAATACACCCCAGGATACTATTGATCTTCTTGGCCACAAGGGCACATTACTGGCTCAGGGACATCCTTCTCCCTACCAGGGCCCCAAGGTCCCTTTCCCCTGCACTGCTCTCCACTGGATCAGTCTCCAACCTAGACTTGTACAGGGCCAGACAGCAGGTATATACAGCTTGGCTGTTCAAGGGACTCAGGGGCCAGACAGTGTGCATGTAGCTTCAAGCCTTCACCAGAGGGAAGCCTCAGAGGTGAGCTGGAGGCAGTGCAAAGAAAAGAGTAGAAGAGCTTGATCTTATGACACTGAAACAAATAACATAAATCAAGGCCATATCAGTGCTACCTACATTTTTGTTCTTACTGTAATTTGGCAGTTTTGCCATATATCTTAATTGCAGTGTAGCCTTGTGCCAGACTATGTCACTAGGATTCAGTAACAAAACTGTACAAGTGTCTGGGGATCACCATCCATGCCTCACTTTCCTTTCTGCAAGTGCATGCTGCACAGGACTGCATTCTTGACATCATGCTGCTTGCAGTGTTTGTGAGTCATGGCAGTGGGAAGGCGTACATACTGAGCAGCAGCCAGGGCCACCTCCACAAGGAGCTCTACACCTGAAAATGTCTCTTTTGTCTCAGCAACAGCCTAATTTTTTTCCTTTTCACCTCTTATGGTCCCCTTGTCTATGAATACCTTACATTCCTTCTTTCTGTCTTTGTGTCCCCCTTCCACCATGATGAATGTCTGCCATTCTCATTTGTGAAGGCTCCCACATGTTTTCATCTACATCTGTACACTCAACGGTGCCTGAGGGTGTTCCTGAGCACTGTGACACTGTTGTCTGCCCTGTTAATAAGTTCTTAACCTCTTCCTTGGTGTGCATTCAGCGTGTAGCAGACTGCCAGCTAGAAATTCCCCAGAGAACTCTCAGCTATGGCTGGGAGGTTAGAAACTTCCAAAGATGCACACACTTTTACACAGGATTCCATTTGCCAGCAGTTGTCCCATTTTAGCAGCTGCAGCACTTTACTAACTGATACACATTACCAGCACAGGCCACACACTGTGTGCCTTTAGTGCCTAGGAGTATTTCTGAGCAGTTTGTTTGCTAGGCTGGACTTCCGTCAGAATACAGATGAGCCTGGAAGTGTGTGCCCAGCATTATACATGGTATAGAAGACATTTTCAGGAAGAGGAAGGCATCAAGCCTTGGGAAAATGAGTTTGTGTTCCATCCCTGTTCCCATAATTTGTACAAACTGCTGTAGCTAGTGTATGAGCCAGTAGCTGTCAGACCCCTGGAAACCTTGGCCAACTCCAGTTCTCAGTGCTGCCTAGTGAACTGGTGGGTTTTTTCCCTTTGCAGTTCGAACATGTCCCAAACTTCAGGCTCCTGAAAACGGACACATTAATTGTTCAACAGCTGATATTTCCTATAAGACAGTATGTTTTGTGACCTGCAATGAGGGCTATGAAATAGAAGGAAACACCAAACTCACCTGCCTGGGAACCTCACAGTGGGATTCAAAGGAGCCAAAATGTGTGGGTAAGTAACTGAATCACTCTCTGTCTCTTCATGTCAGAGTACAGCCTTGCTGTACAGGCTGTCACAAGTGGGAAACTCTGCCTGTTTTAATGTCTGGTGAAGCTAAGATAGGAACGAGGATTTGATTATGGATATTTCATACAGATCTTAAAAGTTGGGGAGAGGGGGAATGGATTTTGTAAATGTAGAAAATTAACAGATTATCACTAAAATCCAGCACAGACAGCTGATAACCAAAAGGCTATTGTATCTGGAGAGTGTCAAGACACTGTCACACAGTGTGTTCCACAAAACATGCAATTTGTAGATCTGTCCTACAAATTAAATGTGAACATTCAAGGGTTTGAGTTACCATCTTAAAACTAAAGTTGACCTTCAGACAAGAACTAAGGGATGTTAGCTAGGCATTGTGTACACCTCATAGAGAGACATGGCAGTTATCCAGCAGGAAGTAAGATTGTAGACAAGCTGGGGACCAAGCAACTCTAAGGCAGGATTCAGAGATCACAAGAGCTGTGCAGGGGTACATAAGCATATGTCTCAGAAATAAAGCATTGTAGATTACAGAAGTACCCATTCAGGACTAGTGACAGATACTGACTTGAAACAGTGAGAGAAGAAATACAGTTGGAACACTTCCAGGAGAAGACTACAAAAAACCCAACCCAAAACAAAAACCACAAAAAAACCCCACACACCCCCACACAAAAAAAACCCCACAACACAAAAAAACCAAACCACATGCTTTATATCCATCAATTCAGAAGCAGATCTAGAGCTGACTAAAGTCAGAGAGAAGTGCATTTCACAAGGGTCCACTAAATGTAATGCCAGCAGTGTGACTTGTCTTGAACCTGTAGCTATTTTTCACTCTTTTACTACAGGCTTAAAAATGTGGCCTTTGAGTGAGACAGGAATAAATTTCTAACTGTAGATATGCTCTCTAAAATGATGAAAATAATCCACAAGTATTAATGTATCGATAGAGTTTGTTAAGAGATCCTAATCTTTCTTCTGTTGAAGTCAGTGGAAAAACTTCAATTAACTTCAAAAGGAAGGGACCCTGAAATCCTGTTGGAAGATTATAATTGGAAGATTAACTGTATTCATCAGCTGAATTTATCCTTCCTAGCTTAGCATTTTGATTATTAAAATCCAGCTCTACTCTATATCTGAAGATTTCTTCATACCATGCAATATTGCTTCCATTCCAGGATTACCCATGGCAGTAGCTTATTTTTGCTGAGTCTGAAAATTTGGGATAAAAGTTACCTTTGATTGTCACAGAGGGGAGAGTGCTAGCTGGAAAATATCTTGGCTGCTTCTTCTTGTGACTGGTGTTCAGGGCAAGCTTTGTGAGATTTCTATTCAGTTTAGCTGTGTGGAGTTTTATCAGAAGGTTAATATCATGTCCTCCTCCAAACCCACCCTTTGTACTCCTTTTCTGAATGTTCATCATTATGGTGGAGGTGTTCTCTGTTTATTTTCATTGTGAAAGCTCCTAACTATTAATTCTTAACTACTCCATGAAAGATAACAAAAATGCTGCTGTATGTAGGCATTTGTAATCCATGATTGAGTCATTTCCTCAGCTTAGAGAATAGTCTGAAAGGACCTTGTAGATGCCTTCCAGTACGTGAATGGATCCTACACAAAAGGCTGGAGAGGGACCTTTCATAAGGGTGTCTAGTGATAGAATAGGAGAAAATTGTTTTAAGCTGAAGGAGATCAGCTTTGGACTGGATCTTAGGAAGAAGTTTTTCAGTAAAAGGGTGCTTGGACCCTAGAGTAGGCTGCCCAGGGAGGTTGTGGATGCCTCCTTCCTGGGGTAGTTTGTCCAAGGTCAGGTTGGATGAGGCCTTGAGCAGCCAAGTCTAGTTGAGAGATGTTACTGCCCATGGCAGGGAGGTTGGAGTAGATGATCTCTTCCAACCTAAGCCATTGTGTGATTAGGTTCAGTCTCTTACCTTGAAACAAATTTCTTGGACCTCAGGGTACTCTTCTAGTTCTTTTTTCTGAATGCTTTTCAAGTATGTAAAACTTAGCATATTTAAAAGTTAGTTAAGACTGTACTACAGCCATCTGCAACCGTAACTGTCACTGTACCATAACATAGCCTGGATTGTTTGCAGTTGCTCCTCTGAGGTCTGTTGTTATATGCATCTTTTTCCAGGAGACTGGAAGTTAATGCAAGTCTGACTGTTACATATGTTCGGCATTTTTGTATTTTTCGTGAAAGATGCTGTGATCAACAAACTACTTTTGAGTCGTGTACGTGTGTTATAGACAGCTCACAATCAAAATACCTGCTGAAAATGGAAGCTCTGTCATTTGTCCAATTTGAAAGCAAAATTTCCTGTTACTGTGTTTCCTTCTGCACTGGCAAAATATGAATACCCAGCACGTTAAAGTGAATGAATTTTGCAACATGATGTTCTCTATTTATTTTTTTTCGTTCAAGTTTTAGTGGAGAAAGATAAAAATACAGGTACCATCCAGGGTGTTGATGCCACCTAGTGTTGAAAGAATTGCTGCGCCACACTTCTAATTGCAGTTGGCCAATCCTTCCTCTCAAACACTGTTTGCAAAGGGGTTAAAGGAAAGAGGCCTGATTTGATGGGTAGTCTTTTCTTTTGTTACAGTATTGAAGTTCCTTTGATGTTAAGAATTATAATAGTTTTGTGGTTCACCCTGGGCAGTTGCAGATGAAAGCAGATTCTTGTCTCTCTTCACAAATATTTTTTTCCTCTCTCTATTCGTTCTCTATCTGTATGACTGGTTTTCGAACGTGCCAAGGCATGTTACTTTCTGGGCTAAGTGAGGGTGGCCTGTCCACCTATTTGGTCAACACCAGGTGGTAGGCAGCGTTACTGATTGAACTAGAATAGAATAGAATAGAATAGAATAGAATAGAATAGAATAGATCAGGTTGGAAGAGACCTTCAAGATCATTGTGTCCAACCTATCATCCAACACCTCCTAATTATCTAAACCATACAACCAAGCACCCTGTCAAGTCTCCTCCTGAGCACCTCCAGTGATGGTGACTCCACCACCTCTTCAGGCAGCCCATTCCAATAGGCAATGACTCTCTCTGTGTAGAACTTCCTCCTAACCTCCAGCCTAAACCTCCCCTCGCACAGCCTGAGACTGTGTCCTCTTGTTCTTGTTCTGGTTGCCTGGGAGAAGAGACCAGCCCCTTCCTGTCTACAACCTCCCTTCAGGTAAGTACCGATGTCGTTCATCGGTACGTGACAGCATCATGATATTTGTAATCATTACAGGTTCCCACTGTAGGAAAAGGCATGTCCCTTTCCCCCACCAGGTGTTAACACACCATCATTTGGCTTAAGTCTTACCAAGGATTGCCTCATCTGGTTAGGCCTCACGACCCAGTTTGTCACATCCAGTATGGTCACATCCAGTTCCTCAAATCCTTGTGAGGGAGCAATCAGTCAGAAGCTCTCCTCTCCAAGAGCAACTGACTTTGTCCAACTAACTATGCCATGGGCAAGGCTCACATGTGGCGATTACATCACCACAAACGTTTGTTTCACTACCAGTCAGTGGCGGGCTGACTGATAGTCCAGAGCATGGAAGCCATGCTCCAGAGACTGGGGCAGAGATCAACTTTGTTACCACAAAGGGCATCCAGTGGGACTGCTAGGACGTGTGATCTCTGCAGCTAAGCCCAGTTTATAACTATGACTTCTGAAGAGCATATGTCCTAAGAGAGTCATAGTTAATAGATATCACTCTACTCATGACATCCAGACTTCCTGGATGAGCTTGATCAAAATCTGCACAGATGGAACAGTTATAAAATGCTTCAATGGTTTTACTTAATTATTTTTTCCTGATTTTTTTTCCTCTTTTTTTTTTCCTCTGTTTTTTTTTTCTTGGTAAAAACTTGTCCCATTTAGATAGAAGGAATCCTTTAGGCTGCATATACCAAAGATTATCTTGAATGCTTGTCAGATATTTTAGGATTGTGCTCTAGTAGGATTTGCTAGTGTAGTCAACCAGGAAAGCTTTTACTGCTTCATGAAGAGCTGCACTTTTCTCTGGTTTTCCTTTCACAGCCTTTCTTTGACTTACACTCTGGATAGTATATATTGTAATGCTTCTAACTTGTCTTTTCAAACAATACTATTTGTCAGCTGTCTTCCTGTAGTGACCAATTAAAAGTCAGTATTTGGGGTTTGTACTGTGATGCAATTGTTTTATATTCCATAGCCAACAGTGTGTGCCTGAAGTGGACAAATGTATTAACATTTGTGATCTTTGTGTCCTGTTGAAATGAAGTGCATCTATTAATTGCTTGGACGTTAAATGAAATTTCAGTATTGAGAGTTTAAAGGACAGGAAATACTTAGAACACTTCAAATTTTGTTTCAGTTACTGTATATTTTGAGAGACGAGAGAAAAGGGATATGAAGTGTTCTGAATGTGAATGACTGTCATTAATCCATTGCTATGACATGAACAGAGTTTTCCCTTGTGTAGCTGGGTTGGATTGTTCTTTGTGTGCCATTTATGTGAAGACCTGTCTGCAATCTTCACAGACTACCTGAAGAGTCTTCCTATTAGTTATAAATAATGAAGCACTTTTCCTGTGTTTTTAATTTATTATCTATTGTAAGAAACTACTGAACATTTACAAGCTGCATTCATGGAATAGCCTTTCTTATGTTTTCTATAAAAATAACATTCTTTGCCTCACATAGTGAAAACAGCAGCTCAAAAATGAAACAAAGCTTTTGTGACAATTGAAGCTGGTTACATGCATTGGGGGTTTTGGAAGTTTACACTTTGATGCAAATGGTCTTCAGACCTTGCAGTGATTTCCAGTAATAAAATAGTTCAGAGCTTCCATTTTAAGCTCTTACACAGCCAGCAGCCCTTCTTGACTTCACAGAGGTCAGCTGCCACTTATGGCCACCCTGAGTCTGTGCATCTGGCTTTGAACACAGTCAAGATCAATCCCAATTTCATTAAGTTTGGAATATGATAAGCAAAATCACATGTCATAACCTTAACTGCCGTGAGCTCATGGCAGAATGTGCTTTTTTTTCTCTCATTGTTATTTCAAGAGACAGTATAAAAGATGCAGAAGCCAGCTATTGCTTCTTGTCATCTGTAAAGGTCTGGTTTCCATAGAAGGCAAGAGAATGCAGCTACAAAGCAGCCATGAAAGGTGAAGTTACAGTGACCAAACAAACAAACCTGACAGCACAGAGGAAAAGTAAAATACAATGGAGCCATGTGGAAAATACCATGGTTCTATCTCAGGGAAAAGCATGAGCAAGAAAATAGAAGACCTGATGTTGTTTACTTAGTCAACACTGGACCACAGCTTTAGTGGATCTTACTGTTTTGCTGCACTGAGAGCTCTTGCATAATTTTAGAAAGCCTATTTTGTGTTCCCTGTAAGGTGCTGTGTGACTCTTATTTGCAGATTTTTTTTTCAAATCATTCTTTGTGTATGTCAGTTAAAAGACATGTCCTACTGGTCTCTTGTAGAAATGCCTTGCCCTGCCCTCAAGATGCCAGCAGGTGTAACAGTCCTCCCTCCCAGATGTGGGCTGGAGCCTGCCACTTCTGGGACTGTGTGCCAGCTGAGCTGTCCCCAAGGATTCATCTTGTCTGGAGCTAGAGAAGAACTAAGGTGCATTTCGTTTGGGCGATGGAGTGCAAACATCCAGGAGGCTCACTGTAAAGGTAGACACCAGCACAAACCCATTTTTGTGTCTGCATGTGCTGAATTGAAAAGAATCATATAGCAAACAGCTGAGTGAGGACAGGTTTGAAGTGAGGAAAGCATAATTTAAATGGCCTATAAGAAGAGTTGCCTGTGCAACTCTTGGCTGTTAGATTTACTTGTAGTTTGTAATAACTGTAAAATGGGGAGTTCAGAGGTTGCTTGAGTGCCATCTTACAGTGCTTATCATTAACTGCCTCTCCTGGGATCCATCTCATAAGTTGGCTGTTGGAGAGCTGCTTGCTGTGCCGTCTGATATGCAGGTAAATTCAAAATTTCAAAGCTGTGAAAGCTCTTAGCTTAAACATAGTTAAATTAGAACCTACACTCCTAGTAAAATGACTGTGATAATAATATTGCTGGTTTAGCACAGGCTTATGTAAGCCCTGCAGTCAGAGCAAAAAGCTGTGTAAACTCTGGCTGATAGATTGTCTATAGAGAGATGTTTCATTGATCATCATCATCATCATCATTTCATTGATGTGCCCCAAGCAACAGGGCACAAGAGTTGAGGTCAAAATGGAGCATGAAGATGGGCAGTAGATGGTTATATGCATTTGACTACAGTTCTGCCATGTTTATTCACCTCTTCTAGAAATGTTGGGTTATTTATTCCCTTTCACACATGCACACTGAGTAGAGTTTGGCTTTGGATTTTAGGAGAATACAAGCAGTTTGTCTGGGAACATGCTATTCACCTCTTCATGAACTATTGTGCTCCTCAAACTAGTTCTTCCACCCAAAACTGGGGCCCTTGCCATCCACGGGGTGAAAGAACAGTACAGAAAACAGTTATAGCAGTCATCATTCCAGGTCACTGCAGAAACTGAGGTGGGAAGGTTTTTCTCTGTCATGGCCAGGAAAATTTTATCCCTCTCTTAAACATACAATTTCCCACTCTGTGATGCACCACATTGTTTTTCTGAGTCCTTTGTGCAAACTCATGCCAAACCACAGCTTTCAATATTTGATGGGATCCTAGCACCAAGCTGCAAGCTGAAGTGTTTGGATCAAGATAAAGCATCATGGCTTGGGTTCAAGTTTCTGATATTACCAGTGCATAAAACCCTAAAATAAGAGGCAGTAAGGAACTCTGAGGGTTATTCTTCTCTAGTAAAAGTGAACAGTTGCATTTCAATTGCTTTCATTCTTGTTATTGTCTCTCTTTATTTTGCTGCCAACATATTTGGCCAGTTCAAAACAACCATTTTCCTTCTGACTTATTTATTAGTCTGTTACATAAATGGAATTTGCCCCAGCCTACAGGCTGTGGTCAGGGGAGTGTGAACTGTAACTGGTAGTTATTTAAAAGAGTGCATTTGTAATAAAATTTTAATCATAATTGGTTCAGAGGAAGGCAAAATCATATGTATTTATTGCTTTGCACTCTTAATTACAGAGGCTTAATTGCATGAGTTATGTCTTTACTGGAACTTTTTAGTAATAAAAATACAAGTGATACCACTTCTGAGTTGTTTTAAAGCCTCTTGGGCATAGATGAGTTCAGCGCAGAATGCATCCTTGTCCTACAAGTCTAGAGACCATTTATCAAGCAACATTACAGCAATAAAATAACCTGACCACAAATGTCTTAGGAGGCCCTATACCAGGGACATGAAAAAATACTTTTAAGTTTGTCAGAGAAACTTGAGGCTTAAATGCTGATGGTGATGTATCACCATATTGTATCACCAGTCCATTGTATTGCCATCCAGCATTGTCACAAACGTCACAAGAAGACTCCATTTGTCCCACATCATCCCTTGTTGCAGGAGTTTATTAAGGACCATTTCCAGCAGCTAGTGTCAGAAATCTTGATACTGTTTCTTTCAAGTCATTTCCACACCATGCTCCAGGGAATTTGAAAGCCACTGCTTCTTGTTCATAGTATATATATCATGTTGCAAGTGCTTCTCTTTTTAAGTCACTGATTATCAGAAACAAGTGTTTTGATCTGTATGTGTCATATGTGGGCAGTGGAAGGGTAAAGAAGCCATTCCTTCTTAATGATCAATGAATGCAATAAGTAATGAATGGGTAAGTAATAAAGGAAACAAATCCATTATACCTTAGTTATACCTTGGTTTATGGTTTGGTGTAGGAACCAGACTCTCATTGTGCTTGGTCATGTACAAAAATACAGCAAAAAAAATAGTCTCTCACCCAGGAGAATTTACTCTTTGTGTGGGGGGTTGTAGGCAAGAAATAAAGAGGGGTACAGACAGGAAATTTGCAAAAATATGTCCATTTATATTCTAGGCAACACAAAAAACAGTGGCTATAACAAGTTGCAGTCTTACCATTATAAAGGTTTTATTTCTGCAATCCCACATGCAAACATGCAAAACTAATTTGTCTTTTTCTGGATCAGATGTTGAAGCTCCACAGATCCGCTGTCCAGATAATATTGAGACTGAGACCCTGGAACATCAGAACTCTGCTAATATCAGCTGGCAGGTACCAACAGCTGTGGATAACTCTGGAGATGAGGCAAGTTAAAATCTGTTCATTTGACTGGAGGCAGTCTTTCTGTAGCCAACTATTTCAAATTAATTTTATAATCCAGTAAATTTCTTCCATCTGATAAGCAGGAGTAGAAGAAAAATCTGCTGAGAAGTTTGTATCTTGGAAATTCAGCATTTTCTGTTTCGGGGTTGTGCAGTCACAGGATACTCTGCATGGTGTTTTAAGTGCAGAAAATCTCATATGGTTAATTTATGTGGTCAAAAGAAAGAATGTGCCCTTGTTTATAAGAAGAAGACAGCTGCTTTAAAAATGAGCTCTTAGAATGTGAAGAAGTTTAATAAACCTTTCTCAGAAGGAAGTAAACCAGTTCATTAATCTAAAAGGATAGCTAGAACACACTGTGGTAAGAACAAACTTGTTTCAGCTTCCCAAACGAGAAAGACAAACCTGGTTTCCTGGCCATGCAATGTTCCAATGTGGACCTTCGGATACCACTGGGTATCCGAAGTCTGGAAACGGAGTTACAAGGAAACCTTGCTCCAAAGCTGTTTCATAAAAAGTAACATATCCTACAGTCTCAAACATGATCAAGTTACAGCAACTTAATGCTTTATCATGGGTCAGCAGAGAAGAGTGACTCTGTTTGCACTTTTAATTTGCTGTGGACAGAAGAGGGCTTTGCACTAATTTGGAAACTTACCAGCTATCCCAGTGAGGGGGGTGTGTGTGTGTGAAGTTTTCATTTCATACCTTTTTTGCTGTAGCATAGTCATGGTCAGGTACTATAGCTCTGCTGTCAGAGGTCATTCATTGAACTCTAGAAACCAAGGGTCTTAGCTGTCAAAGTCATGGTTGTCAGATAAGCTGTGTTGTTCACATGAAATCAGTTCTTCTAAGGAGAAGTTCCTTCAGGCAGTTCTAACTCACCATGAAAGAGCCATAGACAGCATTGTGTTTCTTATTCTAAATGTAAGGTTTTAAAGCATATGTGGGCTATTGACTCACAAGAACATACAGATTAAAACTGTATGTATAAGTCCTTGTAATCCACAGCTGTTTGCTTCACTTGTCTCCATGTCTGCAGCTGAAGAGCAGATTCTGAGCTGGTGTAGTTCAGTGTAGTGCAGCAAAGAAGAATCAGTCTTGAGTTTTCTTAATGCACAATGATGTTAACTGCCACAGTTCTGGCTCTAGATCCTTACTGAGTAAACCCCTGTTGCTATAATGAAAGCAGACTCGAGAAGGGGCTCAGAGTCCTCTGTTGCAAAGTCTGCCTTCATTACTCAGAAGAGGCTGTTTGCATTAAGAATAAATAGAACTGACATTGAAGATTGTTATTTTGTGGCCATTTTTTGAAACAGGAATGTGATGATTACTAACCAGCTCTGTATTTTAAATAACAAGTGTTTTCCTGTAATAGGTCTCAGTTCATGTTACCCCAGCTTTCATACCACCATTTCTTCTCCCAATTGGTGAAGTTGCCATTACTTACACAGCAGCTGATAAGTCAGGCAATGAGGCAAGCTGCACATTCAGCGTCAAAGTTATTGGTAAGTGCTGGTAAAAATCACTGGGAAAGAGTCTGTCATGGTTGAAACCTAATTTTTGTGCAGGGTGAGTCAATGTTGCATTTATTTGTGCTGCTATAAGCCCAGAAGTAGTGTTATCTCTCTGTAAGTGCTATGCTGATCTTGGGTCACAGTTTGCATAGAATATAGTCATTGCTCCCAGATGTTCTTTATTTTTTCCTTCCTGAAAGTCTCCAATAAAATTTCCAAAGTTCCCATATGTTGCTTATGCAAGTCATTGTTCAGGTACTTTTGTCAGACTGTTGTGTTATTCAGCAGTCCTGTTAAACAAGATCTGCTATGTAGAAAGCAAACGGAACACAGAAACTGTGAAGAGCGACTCATGTCCTTTCTCTCAGAATCTACAAATTGCAGCTATTTAGAAGTGTGCACCTAATTTTGTTATTGTCTTCTGATGTGAAATTAGAACTACTGCTACCCTGACTTCTTCTAATTATAGATTTTGTTTGAGTGTGGTAGCATTTCAGTAAGCTAATATGCCATCCCTTCAAATTCTGCAGATTCAGAGCCTCCTGTAATTGACAGATGCAGATCTCCACCACCCATGCAAGCAACAGAGAATGAATACCCAGTGACATGGGAAGAGCCACAGTTTTCAGACAATTCAGGTGAGATGCACCCCAAAATATGCACACAACAGCAGAAAGCTAGGAAAATCCAACCTGTTCATGCTTATAGTCCCTTAGAGTGTAGGACTTTTTGATTTTATTTTTTTACTTATTATTAAAAACCTGTAATTTGGAAGATCTGCTGCCCTTTCCTTCTTCATTTATCAAGACTGGGTGTGAGCAACCCTCTTGTTCATATTGATGTTTTAGCTTGCCTTTTAACTCTTCTAGGTGCTCTCCTGACTATCACTAGGAGTCATGCACCTGGAGATCTCTTTCCCAAAGGGGAGACAAAAGTTCAGTACACAGCCATGGATGCCTCTGGCAATAACAGGACATGTGAGATCCACATAGTCATCAAAGGTTTGTTGTCCTGATCTTCTAGCAAGAATGCATGGCGTCGCTTTAACTGGATATCATGAAGGATGCAATGCTATTCTTTCTTTCATTTGGTCTCTACTTTTATTTATTCCATTTTATGATGGAATAACCTGAAGGCAGTCAGGGTACTTAGAAGCACCAGTGAATAAATTGTCCAAGACTGAAGCAGCACAGCAATGAATTTGGCCTTGTAAATACAAATTAGATTTTAAAGCATTGAAATGATTACTCATATAGCAGTAAAACCTAAGGCAATTGGGTTTTTTTCCTTAGTAACAAGTACCATGTGAAATTAATTCACAGGTGTTACCAAAGTCTTACTTTGAATCATAGACTCATAGAATGGTTTGGGTTGGAAGGGACTAGAGCAGGTTGCTCAAGGTCCCGTTCAACCTAGCTTTGAACAAATCCGTTGTTGGAGCCTCCACAACTTCTCTGGGCAACGTATTCCAGTGCCTCACCACCAACATGTGGAAGAATTTCTTCCTGATATCTGATCTAAATCTGCAGTTAAAAGGAAAACTTTATGAAACTATTTCTGAACTTTATGAAACTATTTCTGTAACCACTTATTGTATCCTACAAAAACTGTATCAGGTACTAGTCTTCACATTGCTGGATTTCAAACTCCAGTGGCAGCATTTGAGAATAATTTAGCAGTAGCCTGGTCCTGCCTCTGTGAAATTAACAAATAATACTTCCATAGACTTCAACAGAGGCCAGATCACACTGATACTAGGCACTTGTAGAAATCCTCTCAGTGCTGTTTTCCTGTATGCATGTGTACTTTACCACATTCATCAGTATGTAAATCTTCATATTTTTCATAGGTTCTCCCTGTGAAATCTCCTTTGAACCTGTGAATGGTGATTTTAAATGCACATCAGATGACATGGGAGTTAATTGCACTTTGCACTGCGAAGAAGGTTATAGCTTTTCAGAAGGATCAAGTGAAAATTACTATTGTGCATATGTGGATGGTGTTTGGAAGCCGCCTTATTCTCCAGGATGGCCTGACTGCTCTTGTAAGTCTTATTATTACTAAAATCAACCTGCAACTCAGGAAACACTATGTTTAATGAGGACAAAAATGGAAATATTGTAGATTTTTTTACTTCTGTTTAATGATAAAAAAGTCTTCTCTGAAGGCTGCCTTTGAGCTGTTACAAACATTGTGAAAGAATGCTGGGAAGCCCCTAACTGGGTAATTTCAGAAGCTGTCTAAACCACAAAAATAGCTGTAAATTTGAATTCTAGGAATCACAAAACAGCAAAGATGACAAAATAGACAAGGTTTGTAATTATTCTGAACTGGTATTTAAAAGAGTTTGTTTACACACAGAAACAGTGTCTTTTCAACAGGAATGTCAACAGTATTTGCAACTTACTGATCCACATGCATATCAGAGGCTGTGCTTACATATCTAATTATCACCAGATCAGTATTTTCTTTGAGATGGACACATGCAAATCTTCAACTGTGGAATTTCCCAGCTTCGGTGACATTTTAATAATAAGTAGGTTAGAGCTACATGTGAAGCCAGTCATGGCACCATGTTCCATCCACATCCATCAGAGTGGATTTCTTGGTCTCAGCAAATGAGAGGTGTTTCAGCTATGAACAAATGAGAGTCATGTTTCTCTGATATGTCTGCTATGATTATCAGTTCAAGTCTGTAACTTGGACACCGAGGAACTTCGATTTGCATAAATTCTGGGTGAGATTTTTTTCATATTTATCTGGGCAGCATTAATAATAGCACTTAGTATTTGTTGCTTCCCTCTCAGTAAAAAACATAAATACAGTGTTTAGTTGACAGCTCACAGGTTTCTTCCATTAAGAAAATGCTGAAGTAAAGAAATGACAGACTGTTTTAAATGTCTGTTATCTTTTCCAACAAATTTGATGCTTGTGAAAGGGTCATGCTCACCTTCTTAGCTTAGTGTATTCCAGGTTTAGGCCAAATACTCTTGCTTTTGACTCTCAAAACCTTGCACTGACTAGAACAAATGTATCTCTCTGTATTTTTCAGTAAATCGTTTTGCAAACCATGGGTTCAAGTCTTTTGAGATGCTCTATAAAGCAACACAATGTGATGACAACAATCTTCTAAACAGCTTCACTGATGCCTTTCAGAGTGCACTTGGTAAAATGGTAGGTTAGTAATACCCCTTCCTTTTACAGACTTCTAAAATGTTGTACTCCGTTGTTACTTTTACCAGCTAATTAATTTCACGCAAGGAAAATACAACATTAACCTGTAAATGAAATCAATGCTTCTCTGAAAATAGATAAATAATAAATAGAAAAGAAATAAATCATGGAGTGGTTTGGGCTAGAAGGGACCTTAAAGATCATCTAGTTCCACCCCCCCCTGCCATGAGCGGGGACACCTTCCACTATAATGAATACTAAATAATAACTCTCCTTTAAAAATAAAGGAAATTCACTGACATTTTAATGTTATTCAGTTCAGTTTTCAATGTGGAGTTACATAGGACACAAGTTATAGTAGTGTCCAAGTACCTTAGGCAGCTGGCTCTCAGCAGATTTTCAGTAAGCTTTCAAAGAGAACCTGTGCAGATTTGAAGACTTCAGTCACTTGTCCCCTAACCACAGGGCTGCTTTTGAAAGTTGGATGTGATTATAAAATGCTTGTATTTTGAATAGAACACTTACAACATACATCCATGTAATGTAAGTGAATATACGTGTATACAAATAGATACATTACACATTCAGCGCTTAAATTCAGATGCTTAAATCCATTAGTAGTGATTTAAATAATCTGCTCAGGTTTCTTGAGTTTCTGAGTTTTCACTCTTTATCATTAAGAATTACATAAACCTCTCCTCAGCTGTGAAACTGAAGGAGCAGAACTTCGACTTGTGGTCTCTGGAGTGGATGTCCAAGCTGAATGTGAAAGCACCACGTGTCAGAAGAGAACATGGGGCATTTACAAATGTTTTTGCAGGACAAGGCCCATAGAGTAAAAGCTTCTTGCTAGCTGAAAATCATTATTAGCATATGCAGCTAACCAACAGACTCCTGCAGCTCCAGAATACATGTCACTAGCTGTTGTCAAATGGCTGAAAACTTACCTTATGCTTCAGGCACTTGTTACTCTCTTGACTTACTTCAGGTTTGTTCTCTTTCAGTAGGGGAATCTTGTCTAGTTTTATTTCTGTTTCTTTTTCCTGAGAGCCAGATACCACCAGGTTCCAGTACTTAGACCATCACTAACAGCAAGCAAAAGATAATAAGGAAAAAATGCTTGGTGACCTCCCGAGGCAGTTACATCAAAATGCAACAATCTGGGAAAGGAGTCAAAAAGGCTGTTTTGACCATGCCTATTTCTATTCCCAAGAACTTGACATTCTACCAGAGATGTGAAAAGGAGGGAGGAATCAGCAGGAGTCATCTTTCCAGTGAACTTTGTTACGGAAAAAGCACAGCGATTCTAAAACTCAGCCTAGGGCCCAACTTGCTTGAAACTTTTCTAGAAAAGGGAAGAAATACAGGTCCTGTCAAAAATCATGTATTCATCTATTCCATCAAATCTAATCTTCACTGCTTTTGTGGAGAGAATAAATCAACAAACCCAGAAATGTTCCATCAAGTTTTCTGGTTTTTGGTTTCTGTCCTTCTTAGGTGATTTTCCCTGTCCTCTGAGGTCTTTTGCTGGAATGAATGAGGCCCTTTCCTTGCGATATTAAGAAATATGGTTTTGAAAGTTTTGAAAGCTAGAAACAGAGTGGCAGCAGTTTTCAGACCTGATGGAATTAGAAGTTAGGTAGCTGGAAGAACCAGAGGTGTTTTCAGATGTGAGCTTTCCTGTCACCTTCAGCAGGGAGAAATGTGCATAAGCTTATTGTTGTGTCTTATGATTTCACATGCAAGAAGCATGCAAAAGATTTTCTGTAACAAAGAGCTTGTATGCCTACAAGTTGCCCTCTTATTTCTCAGTTGTATGAATAGGCCATACTTCTTTTAGCAGACCTTGTTGGAGTTAAAATAGGCATGAAAGGGGAAACTTAGTGTCAGTGGCAACACCAGGGCACCACATTGCAGCTAGAATTTTGCTTAAGTCATGGGCGGGAGCTATATGGATTTATTTGTTAACACTATTCTTCTTTATGTTGGAAGGTCCCATCATTCTGTAATCATGTTGATGATATTGACTGCAGATTGGAAGATCAGACACAGAAACATTGCTTGGAATATAATTACGATTACGAAAATGGATTTGCCATTGGTAATTATTGCTTGCACAGATTCTTAGCCATCCACGTTTGCTGCAGTTATGAAGTACATAATGTGTTCTGTGAGATTTTTTTTTAATAACTATAGGGCTCTTAAGATAGGAAGCAACGACATACTAGGTTTTATAACAGTGTTACTGAACTTTTTGCTGTCCGGCTTTGATACCCATAGCATGTACAGGAAAAGTGTACTGAGATGCCTCATGATGGGAAGGGGAGTAGAAGCACACACACACAGAGTCCAGCAAACCTGCTTGGTTAGTCTGGAAGAAAGCAGCTCTTTTACAACCTACAGTTTCAAACCAAAATACTGGAAAAAGTATAATAAATTGTTCTGAAGATTCTTAAGAAAATGAGGAGCCACCTTGATGGTGGTTCAGATCAGCACGGAACCCCCACAATGTAAAGCTAGGCAAGCTTAAGTTTGCTCACCACCTGTGAAATGTCTTCCTGTATGTTAGGGTAGATTATGAAAGATGATTATGGCTGTCCCAATGACAGCTGTGACAGTCCTAGTGATTCTCCCCACTTTGCTTTATGCCAAGTGAGTTACCATTTTCAGTCCATTTTTGGATAGGTTAGTGTCCACGTTGCACTGCTGTTGTCCTTGATGTTACTAGGTCCCACGGGGCTGCTCAGAGAAAACAAAAAAAGGCTAAAACCAGATAACTTACATTACCTTATCTTAGCAGAAGGCATTTTGACAGGTGAACCTCAGAATACATGTACTCCTGTCATGGCTGTGGCATTTTTTACAGGTTTATAGTTTATAGTTTCCTGCTTACTCTTACCTTTCAGACAGGCTTCACTGAGTTTCTTATGATTTTACACTGGGGAGGCAGGAGAGGAGAACTCAGAGGAGAACTCACCTCAGGTCATAGGAGATAGCAATTTAGAAAACTAGTTGTGGAATACTTACATATTATTAACCACAAAGCACTGGATTTAACTTGTCCTAGTTTCTACTGTAAATTAAGAGTATTCTAGCTGACTGCCTTACAGGTAATTGGCAGATTTCTTTTATATGTTCACTTATATTTTATTAATAGAGCTAGATCAATGAAATAAAGCATGCATTCATCTAGTCATTATGAAAAAGTGGATTATGTGCAGAAGCAGGTTTTTGTTACTGATTGAGAGCATGATATAGGTGAAGGACATTATACAAAAGTTGAATTTAACATGCATGTTAAAAGGAGGAGCCTGTATATGAGGAATAAACATATAAGGCATGACTGCCAGCCTTTTCTGAGAGGTCAGACTATAATAGAGCTATTCAAGAGTTACGAGAAGCAGATGCAATGGAGACATGTAGCACAGGTTGTGCTGTCTGTAATTAATCAGGAAGAGGATGTGAGAGCAACATGGAATTGTTCAAGAAGGTGTTACTAGCAAGTGAGGGTCCATGCAAGACAGAGGAAGAGGGGAAAAAAATGCAACCTGTAACTTTTATAGCAGTATTTCTTTAAAGCACAAGATTCAGGATCTTGGGGTTATCAGCTAGGAGTAAAACTAGGGTTTTTCTTCCTCTGGTACAATAGATATGTGTGGTGGCAAAACTAGCACACATTGTCTGGAGCTTCAAACAGACCTTACTCTTTTGAGGATGTGTTTGAAAATTAAGTATAGTCACTGACTTTCCATATGATGCTGCTACTTTTTTTTTGTTCTTTCTTAATGCCTCATAGGACCTGCTGGCTGGGGGACAGCAAACCAGCTGGATTATTCTTATGATGATTTTGTTGATGCAGCGCAAGAAGACTTATCCAGGCATTTATCTTCCTCCCCAAAGGCAGCACCTGCTCGAGTCAAAAGGCATAAGCTGAACATTCCAATGACTGACCACAAAATCAAGTTAATATTTAACATCACAGGTAAGAGAAGTCAAGATGTTGCCCTTCTTCTATTCTCTCTTTTTAAAAACATGTGTTTCTAAACATTCAGTAGAACATAGCCTTCAGTTTACAAAGCCTACTGCAGATGCAGATGACACTTTTCTGTAGCCCCATTTCATCACAGACTTTCTGCTTGGAGGGAAGATTACAGCCTCATGTTTATGGAGAGCACTGTGCACTTAGCCTGCTTTCCACTTTCCAGCAAGCTTAAGTGTTGCACTCTTGATATACTCCAGAGTACGGAGGAAGTGCTGACTGCAAAATCTGCATGCGTTTTGCATTCTCTGTTATCTATCCCAGCTAGCGTGCCACTGCCTGATGAAAGGAATGATACATTGGAACTAGAAAACCAGCGACGGCTCCTCAAAACTCTGGAGACAATCACCAACAGGCTGAATAGGACCCTCCACAAGGAGCCCATGTATGCTTTCCAGTTTGCCTCTGAACTCATCGTAGCTGACAGCAACTCGCTGGAGACCGAGAAGGCTATTCTTTTCTGCAGGCCTGGTTCTGTGCTGAGGGGGAGAATGTGTGGTAAGAGGGATGATTTGCTCCTTACATGTATTTAGAATCCTTTTGGAAAGCGAATTTTTAGAGGATGTTTGCAGTGGGTTATGGTTTGACACAGACCAGTACTTGTGGTCTCTGAGAACAATAAACTGCAAAGATGCCTTGCATGGTTTGACTTCCAGAGAATGTTTATGTTCCTAACCAAGGGCTGTGGAAAAGTACACTTCTGTACCGAAGATTCCACTCCCATGGGGAAATAAGGCACATCCACACTTGGTGATAGGCAGGAAAACAGTGCTTGGTATGCAGTTTTTTAACCCTATTTATCTTGAGAGTGATGTATAGTTAACATAGAAAATTGGATTCCAATTCCTGTGCATAGTGAGACCTTTACAGTGTTCCAGAGAGATACCCCATTTTCACATTTGTCTGAATGGGAACTCCAGAAGCAAGTATGGAATGGGCTGGGAAGCTAAATGTTAGGAACAAGTCCTGCACTGTGAGAGGGTGGTAGGACACTGCAGCAGGTTGTCCAGGGAGGTGGTTGAGGCCCTATCCATGGAGATAATCCAGAGTGAGGCTTGACAGGGCTCTGGGCAACCTGATCTAGCTGAGGATGTCCCTGCTTACTGCAGAGGGGGTTGGAGTCCTGTGTCCAGTTCTGGGCCCCTCAATTGAGGAAGGACATTGAGGCTCTTGAATGTGTGCACAGAAGAGCAACAAAGCTGGTGAGGGGTCTGGAGCACAGCCCTGTGAGGAGAGGCTGAGGGAGCTGGGATTGCTTAGCCTGGAGAAGAGGAGTCTCAGGGGAGACCTTATTGCTCTCTACAACTACCTGAATGGTGGTTATGACCAGGTGGGGGTTGGTCTCTTCTCTCCAGCAACCAGCAGAACAAGAGGACACAGTCTCAGGCTGCACCAGGGGAAGTTTAGGCTGGAGGTGAGGAGAAAGAGCTGTTCAAGAGGGGATTGGATGTGGCACTTGGTGCCATGGTTTAGTAGCCATGAGGTCTTGGGTGACAGGTTGGACTTGATGATCTTTGAGGTCTTTTCCAACCTTATTGATATTGATTCTAAGTCAAGTGTGTATGATGGTACACTCTGAGGTGAACCTTATGTTTCCAATGTTACAGTCAACTGCCCTTTGGGTACCTATTACTCCCTGGAGCATCATACCTGTGAAAGCTGCTGGACTGGATCATACCAAGATGAGGAAGGACAATTGGAATGCAAAAGTTGCCCATCTGGTACCTACACTGAGTATCTGCACTCTAGGAGCATCTCTGAATGCAAAGGTGAGAAGTTAAGTCATCTTCAGACAGCCATTTCTGAATGCCTGTTGGCATACTTTTGGTCCCTGTGATGGGATTATTGCAATGAGGATAACCTTTGAAATGAGCAGCACTCCTGACTGCCTACATAAAGAGAAAAATCCAAGTTTTCACCACTTCTGTGGTGTGCAGGATGCCCAGGCAGGTGTTCTAAGAAGATCTGGCCTTTGCAGATTTGTTTCATTCCTGTCTTCATTCTGTGATGTTGTGAGCCCATTTTGCAGGGACTAGTACACTTAATGCCATTCTTGTCCTTGTAAGCCTCTCTCCATCCTACCATGATCACAGATGAAAGGGCTGCATCCTACATTATGGTGCTGTAGCTCTGAGAACCTCAGCACCACTCTCTCTTTATGACTGGTTCTGAGAAAGAAATTGCTAGTTTTATATCCTATTTATTGTCTTATCATTATTTCTGTTGATTAAAATTAAGTTACTGAGTTGCAATAAATCATCTGCCATCAAAAGGGAATTAACTGGTTAATAATTCACAAAAGCACTATCAGTGATTTACCACTTTGTACCCGCAAAGGTCTTTAAAATAGAGCAAGCTCTAGAAGTTAAAGTCCCTGGGATGTGTATTGTGTTTTCATCATCATTTTCAGGGCTTAAGAGCTGGGTTTCCTGTTGGCCATTGCTTAACCTTTATGAATACTTCTGTTTTATAGCTCAGTGCAAGCAGGGAACGTATTCATCTAATGGTCTTGAAACCTGTGAAACTTGTCCACTTGGGACGTACCAACCAGCATTTGGATCAAGGAATTGCATCTCTTGCCCAGAAAATACTTCAACGGTAAAAAGAGGTGCAGTGGATGTCTCAGCTTGCGGAGGTATGTAAAAAAAAGAGGCTAAGAAATTTCTAAAGGTTGTTTAAGCAGCAGCTAATGTAATACAATTCATCTGCCTGAGGTGAAATTCTGCTTCCAGTTAAGTGTGGACCAAGCAAAACAATGGATCACTTCCTGATACTCTGATTATTTCAGATGCCCTCTTCTTGATTTCAAAGATGAATTCTTGTCTAAAGATAAGTAAAATTAATATGTGATGGCTACCTACATGAAGATAAAACTTTTTTCTTTACAAAAGAGAATGTCTGAAACTCTGTCACTGTTATTGTGGAACAGTTTCCACATCTTCTGTATGAAAATTCTGACTTTTTGCACAATTTGTTCTGTAACTTATTTCATGAATTATTGCTCCACTGTCTTTGGGAAGCTTTGCCGTAAAAATTCCTAAGGAAAATAGGCTGCAGGGATTAATGGTACACAGAAGACTTGTCTTTCGTCCTCAGTTCTTCTTGAAGGGGAAAAAAAAAAAAGAGGCAAACATGTATAAGGAATAAAAGATAACAGAAGATGCATTTGAAAACTGCACCCAGAGCAGCAAAATGAAGATACAGAAATACTTCACAGATATTTCCATAGTCCTTTGAAAATGACAGGCTATCTAACGTTATGATTTAAATAAGCATCTCCTGGAGCTGTGAATTCCTGACAATTCTCATCCTATTCCTTTAAGTCTGATGAGGGACTGTGAGAGGAGCAAAGAAATGATCAGAAAGAAGTGGGACAAGATGGAGGTGCAAGTGATCACTCAAAAAATGTACTTTTGTTCTTTCAGTACCATGTCTTGCAGGCGAGTTCTCTCGTACAGGTTTGACACCTTGCTACCCTTGTCCCAGAGACTACTATCAACCAGACCCAGGAAAGTCCTACTGCTTGTCTTGTCCCTTTTATGGAACAACAACTGTCATTGGTGCCAGATCCATCACAGATTGTTCAAGTAAGCCAAATTATCTCTGCTGGAGAAAGTGAATAAAGGGAACATCTGCAGATTGGCCAGCATCAGTCTTAACAGAAAACATCCCACTTACTCTCTGTCATGGTGGTGGTTATTAATTATGAAATATTAATTAGTCTTTAATAATAACCTTTTAACAATATTTACATGCAGATTCTAGTGTACAATCGTGGATATAATTCCACAGACTGGTACAGTTTACAATTTTGAACAAACCTAGAAAAAAACAGAACAGTTATTCAATACTGTGGTCAGTACATCAAGAGAGGTTCTCCTCCCTCTCTACTCTGCCCTGGTGAGGCCACATCTAGAATATTGTGTCCAGTTCTGGGCCCCTGAGTTCAAGAAGGCCAGGGAACTACTTGAGAGTCCAGCACAGATCCACAAAAATGATTAAGGGAGTGGAACATCTTCCTTATTGAGGAGAGACTGAGGGAGCTGGGGCTCTTCAGCTTAGAGAAGAAGAGACTTAAGGGGATGATGTCATTCATGTTTATAAATACATAAAGGGTGAGTGCCAAGAGAATGGAGCCAGGCTTTTCTCAGCAATACCAGAACAAGGGGCAGTGGATAGAAGTTGAGGCACATGAAATTCCATGGAAACAGAAGGAAGAATTATTTCACTGTGAGGGTAATGGAATATTGGAACAGGCTGCCCAGGGGTTGTGGAGTCTCCCTCTCCGGAGATATTCCGAACTTGCCTGGAAGAGTTCCTGTGTGGCCTGGTATAGGTGATCCTGCTTTGGCAGGGGTCATTGACTAGATGATCTCTTGAGGTCCTTTCCATCCCCTAACATTCTGTGAGTCTGTGATTCTGTGAAGAACTGGAGTACAATTCTGCCATTTGTCCACCAGGGGCCGACTCAACAAAATGCCTGACGGCTAAATACAGCTGTGAGGCTAGTTGTCAGGCACACAGAATTTAAAAGGAACCTTTCAAAGAGACTTCAACCAATTTTCGCTCACTAATTATGGCTCTGGGCACAATTCAGGCTGCTGCATTGTAAACCACAGGTTACGATCCCATGCAGACTAAAGCACAGGGATTTTAAACAGATACATATTTGTGGCAATACATGCATAAAATACTATGTGGTTACTGTAAAATTTGCTTGTTATTCCCACTAATTCAGTTATTTCAGCATACCTTTAGCTCCATTACTAACATGCAATTATTATGCTGTCATGGAATAGGGACTTGCTATTAACAGCTCCTTCATATCTTTCCTCTTTAGGTTTCGGCTCTACTTTTTCAGCAGCTGAGGAAAGTGTAATGATGGTACCAGCCTCTCCAGAAAATATCAGCAAGCAGTACAAAGTCAGCAGTCAGGCAAGAACAAGATATATTTTTGAAAGTCATATCAAATGAAAGAAAGAGTGCTTTATGCAGCAGTAAATGACTAATGCCTTTTTAAATGCAATTTCTAAGCTGACTGTTTCCTGAAGAGATGAGAGTGGTTATCATAAGGGGAAAACTCAAACTCTCTTTGGTAATCATAGAAGTGGTTCTGCTGAACAAAGGAGTTTGCATCAGCTGTTTGCAGTCTTAAATTCTGGACTTGAAGCCTTCACCTGTTGTGTGAAATATTTATCAAACTTAGTAAATTTATGCTCAATGAAGAAAGTTCAGCCAGTCTATAAAAAGTAGACTGACCACACTCACACTGAGTCATCTGGTGTCTTCCATATGCTGAATTCCAGAAAACACTACCAAACTTCTAAGTCCCACTTGTAAAATGTTTGTTTTCCTTATTGCAGTATAGATGCACTTGAAAGAAGGCAAGCAGAGTTCCTATCTGCTGTGAGCAACCCCTTTGAAATGCAGGCAAGCCTCACATGACTTCTCTAGTGACAGTATTTGCCAGAGATGCTCCTGTATCCCCTCCATCCCCCACCCCTTAGTCTGTAACTCTGATAAGACTTCTTTGTTTCATCTAAAGTTAGGGCATTGTGTAAACAGAAGCAAATTGAATGGTGATAAAATGGCCCTGAACCATTATATAACATGCAGATAGGTGGAATACTGATTTCTACTCCAGGGCTTTGCTGAATATAGGTTTGCTGTTTTGGAAGAAACACAAAGACGTTCACCACCAGCTCATCTTATGGCCAGTAGTTGGTTTAAAGGGATGCAAAGTGGAGAACTCAAATAAAAGACAGCATGATGTAAAATGACATCTGTGAATCATAGCTAAGAGAGTTCTGAGGGAACAGTTGTGATGCTCACATTTTAAGTAAAAGGTCATTTAAAAAATAATTATTCTGATTTCTGGTATTTTTTTTCTAGAAAAGAAAATAAAAGGTTGGTGTACTGAGGAGACAAAGAAAAACAGCTAGAACTTACTGACAGTGATGTTTTTTCTCAGCTTCCTAAAATGACTATAGGTTGTACGGTTTAAGTTAAGAACGTTTTGTTCCATCTGTGTTTCACCTTTACAATAATTGTATCTTTCTTGCCTCTGGCAGGTCTTTCATGAGTGTTTCCTGGAACCATGCCACAACAATGGAACATGCAAACAATTGGGAAGTGGATATATTTGCATATGCCCACTTGGATATACAGGTAAAAAAAAATAGAGGGAGCTAATTGTCTTCATGCCCTTAATGTGAGCAAACATAAAGGAGCAAAACATTTCAGTGCCTAATTAATTGGAATATACACGAGAGATTAACCATACACAAATATTAAGAAAAGAAGTAGTTTCTCATGTCGCTGAGTTATATTGTATTTAGCAGAAAAGGATTTAGGGTTTATTTTAGTGAAGTTAGTGGATTTGAAAATCCCATTGCTTGGCAATATTGCTGATTAGCAGAAAGCTGGAAATTTGCACTCTAAACAGCTAATTCCACCAGTTGCTTCACAGACACAGATAGATTATTATTCAGCTACTGTCAAGAAGTGATCTCTGTTATTTGTGATCTCTGATATTTGTGATCTGTGTTATTTGTGTACCATCATCTGGAACTGATCAGTCTGTTGCTCAGTGTTGCATCCTGCCTTTCAATAACACTTTATCTCAGGTCTGTGTTAAAACACTGTCTAAGGAGAGGATAATAAATTTGAATGTCTAGGAACATGTAGAATAAATCAGTCATGATTTCCTATAGTAAGTAATCATGATTCCTGTGTTTCTGAACAAATGCAGATTTGGTCTCCCTGCTCTCAGTCCATTGTTTTGTGTTCTAGGCTTGAAATGTGAAACAGAAGTTGATGAATGTAAGTCATCGCCTTGTCGCAAGAATGGGATATGTAAAGATGGCATTGGGACCTTTGTTTGCAACTGTCAGCCAGGCTACTCAGGTAATGTGTTTCACTTCATAGTTTTTCTTCATTGCTTCTGTGCCAAGTAAATAACACAAAATACAAGGGCCGTATAATTCCACATCTGTGGAATTCCATCTGATCTACAGGTTAAAGTTCTACTGTATGTGAGTAGATTTTGAAGTAGAAGAATGAGCATTCAGGGACAATCTGTGTGTGTGTGCATGTGCACATATGGCCTAACTACACAAAGCGTTCATGCAGTGGCTCTACTGCAGCCCTATGAGTGAGGGGGCTTTTTTGTGTCTTTCTTCTCAGTGTTTAGCTCTCACCTGCATGTAAGTTGAAGATAGTGAAATCTGTGGGGAAACTGACATGCTTGGGCACTTTGACAAAACAGCACCTAATTTCTAAATACTGAAATAAACTACTGAGAAGATATTTTTTTCTGATTAAAAAGAAGGCTTTGTGTTTTCCACCAGAAATTACTTCCTTCATTTTTGGTGTCTTTGGCTATACATTTACCAATGGCAACACTTGTTAGATATTTTTTAAACATTTAAAGATAAACCATATGCCTTGCATCTTGCACATCTCATCATCTAAATGACACAGCTGATCTCTGTAGATGTCTGCAGCAGTGCAGTCAGATGTGGAATTTCATCAGCTGTGCCCAGTAGCCTTTTCTTACACAAGCAGTATGATGCTGATATGTCTTGCATATTCAGTCATTGCAGCATGCAGACCTTGACTGTGTCTTGATCATGCCTTGTCACCCTTGCTGTTTGAAGGTCTCTTCTGTGAGGAAGACATAAACGAATGTAGCTCCAGTCCGTGTTTGAATGGAGCCCACTGTGTTGATGGCAAGAACAGTTATAGCTGCACTTGTGCAAAAGGGTTCACAGGTACACTTTTTTTCTGTTTTTGTCAGCATTCACTCTTTCTGACCAAACCCAAGATGTCTGTCTGAAATATTTCAATCTCATTGCTATATATTACATATGTTATATGTTGATATGGATGTACTACATTCCTTAAGTCCATCTAATGTCTCAGAGTCTCTGCAGTGTAAGCATGGCTTCAGCAGGATTTATTAAGTGATCAGTATAAACTAATTTTGCCATGACATGACTGTGTAATACTGAGGAAAGAATGAGGACATTCAATCAGTGCAAGCTGGTTTTATTTTATATCCAAAAGGAAAATATTTTAGCAGTAGACATGAGAGTCTATATTGAAACTGCTCCCTACTGCCATGGTCAGCTTCCTACTGCTTTCATGGATTTCTGTAATCACTAGACTACTAAGATGATGAGGGGACTGGAACATCTACCGTATGAGGAAAGGCTGGGAAAGCTGGGCCTGTTTAGCTTGGAG
This sequence comes from Dryobates pubescens, assembly GCF_014839835.1. NCBI lineage: Eukaryota > Metazoa > Chordata > Aves > Piciformes > Picidae > Dryobates > Dryobates pubescens. The sequence continues at coordinate 10,513,179 of NC_071657.1, read as the reverse complement.
AAGAGGAGGCTGAGGGGAAAATCGTATTAATACCTAGAAATCTAAGGAGTGGGTGTCAGGAAGATGCGGCCAGTCTCTTCTCACTGGTCTGCAGTGACAGGACAAGTCATGACAAGCATTAACATGAACATAGGAAGTTCCATTAAAACATGAGAAGAAACCTCTTTACTTTGAGGGTGGCAGAGCACTGGAACAGGCTGCCCCAAGAGAGTGATGGAGTCTCTGTCTCTAAAGACTTTCAAGTCTTGCACAGCCAGATGTGTTCCCATGTGATCTGCTTCAGGTGATGCTCCTCTAGCAGGGGGTTTGGGCTCAGTGATCTTCAGAGGTCCCTTCCAACCCCTACCATTCTGTGATTCTGTGATTATCATGTTGCTAAAGAGTTCCACTATAAAATCACCTGCAGTTTATTCATTCTTGGTGTTTGCAACATAGATCCTCTTTTACAGCTGAAATAGCAGAATCATGTTTCTGGCTTTCATGGTTCTCCTTAGAGTTAAGATTCCAGCTGAATGGCTTACATAGCAGCTTTTCATTTGTTGCTCAGAATGGTTTCTCAGGGGATTTCTTGATTCAGCCCACTTAATGGGCAATATCCACAGTTTGATGAGTGTTAATGTCTAGTTACTACAGAATTATAGTTCCTGTAATTATTATGTGACCACTTAACCTCAGTTAATGGAGTAAACCCCAAACCTGCATGGCTACCCTGGTGTTTGCTGCTGTTTCTCAAGAAGACAGACATCCCTGAAAAAATAAGATGGGTCAGTAACTGCTTTCTTAGGTTAATTCAAAGTGGAGCTGTGACTTTGTTCTTTTCTTCTCAGGTGCTCACTGTGAAACGGAGGTCAATGAATGCCTTTCCAACCCGTGTCTTAATAGGGCTATTTGTGAAGATCGAGTTGGCGGTTTCTCCTGCAAGTGCCTCCCAGGTTTTTCTGGTGTCTTGTGTGAAAGAAACATCGATGAGTGTCTCAGCAGACCTTGTAAGAATGGAGCTTCGTGCAGAGATGGTATCAACAGCTTCAGGTGAAACACAGATGATTAATACAATTTGGGAAGCTAGATATGTTGTGGTGCTTCAGCCTTCTAAGATTTCAGCAAGGCATTTGGCAGCATGATCTAATATGAATGGTCCCCTTATGGACACCAAAGGAGATTTTAAAAGGCAAGAAAATAGATCCTAGTGACCTTAAAAAAATTCCAAGGTTAATGGAAAAGCAAGTATGCAGAGTATGAAGCATAATCATAGTAGTACTGCATGTTTTATGATTGATCTTCCAGAAGAAACCCACTTTCCCAAGCTTCAAGAGCTTATTTTGCTTTCCACTGGAGAATAAGTGATGACTAGTTATGTACCTGATAATATTATGTTTCTACAGCCTGGAAGACAGGGATAGGTGTATGTATTGAAAAAAGAGAGATTTAAATACAAACACTGATGGAATTTTCCTTATATTTTTTATGCTTTAGAGTATCTAAACTCAGATTAGATAGCTATATCCTGGATCACTGTAGAGACAGAAAGATGGACCAGCTGGGTTTAACAACTTTTTCTCTCCTCTAAGTCCCAGAAGTTTTGTTGTTTTTCAAATACCTTGATTTTCCAAGTACCAGTGGTTTTGGTGGCTTTTTACTGGTGTGGTTTTCCCTTTCTGTAATTGTATCCACCCAAAAAGTCAAGTACCTCTCCTCTACAGTTTGGTGGACCTAGAAGGCATGCCTCACTTACAGGAATGCAACTATTGCCTCTCTCTGTTTCATACGAAAGAAGGCAAGCACTGTGCTTAAATATTGCTTGTCCCTATCAAGAAGAAATACTACACAGCTAATAGAATATAAATGTAGTTAAAAGAACAACACCAAAACCTCTATTAATTCTGTGGCATCTCTTCTGGTTTGTTTGGGGGGGTTGGTTTTGTTGTTTGGGGGTTTTGTTGTTATTTGGTGGGGGTTGTTTTGTTTGTCTGAATAGGATAGAATTAACCAGGTTGGAAGAGACCTTTGAGATCATCGAGTCCAACCTATCATCCAGCACTATCTAATCAATCAATTTGTTTGTTTTGTTGTTTAGGTTGGGGGTTTTGGTGTGTTTTTTCAGTGCATGTCATTCCTATTGACCAATCTGGCCTTGTGGTCAGGATTCTTTGTCATGACATCAACTACCTTTGAAATACGCCTCTCTTTTGCACCATAGGTGTCTGTGTGTGCCAGGGTACACTGGACTAAACTGTGAAGTGAACATCAATGACTGTGACTCCAGTCCCTGCTTAAACCATGCCACCTGTGTGGATGCCTTGAACTCATACATTTGTAAATGTCCCCCTGGCTTTACAGGCAGCAGATGTGAAACAGGTACACAGGACCAAGTGCCAGAATAAGGTGGCTTGACTAAGTCTGGGCAAGATTTGCACTGGCTGGGCTGATTTCATACAGGTTCTCCAGAAAGCAGCCAAGGTGGTGGGACTCTGAGAAACTAAGTAGAGCTTATGTCATTGCAGTGTTAATAACTGTAATAGCAGACAAGTAACAGCATGCATGCTATGCCATCTTTATATTAATTTCCTTTTTCCAGGGCACCGCTCTATCTTTTGAATTGTGAACAGGTCTACCGAGCGTAATTGTTACTTGTTCTGTGTATCTGAGTTAATTACCTATTTCTATCTGTTGTGTTTCACATATGGTTTTGCATTACAAGGTTAGAGTTTATTATGTGGTAGTCTCAGCTTTGGAGGTCCTAAGGCATCAAGTTCTCTACAGGCAAGAGGGCATCAAACTAAAAAAAAATGGGTCACACCTAGTGCAGCTTCCTAGATAATGCTGCAGCTGGGCCACACAACAAGACTCACATCCATATGTCTTTTAGCCACTCTGTGAAAAGTATAACTACTCTGTTACAGCAGTAGCTGGTGAGTCTTTAAATGGAAGCTGAAGCACCTGTGATGATTGTACAGACAGCAAAGGATGTAGAGGTCATTTAGACTTGCCATTCTATCTCAGAGTTTTAGCACCCAGTTTTCAGGAGAGCTGCACTTGATACATTGGCATCTAGAATCCTTGCAATGCATGCAGGGAAGAGCAGCACAGGAATGCTGTTCTGTAACAGTGCAGTTTATTTTGAGTTGTATCTTCTTTTTTTTTTTTTTCCCCAATCTTGACTTTTGTGAATAAAATGGAACTAGCTAATCACACCTCTTTGGGTTTTAGAGTGGCAGATGGTATTTTATTTCACTGACAGAGGACTGAAAAGCCAGGCTCATGGTTGTTGTTTGTTAAATAATCAACTTTTGAAGTGGATGTCAAACTGTGTGTGTTTTCTGGCCTTGGAAAACTGCATGCTGTTCATAGTAAGACTGCTCTATTCTTTCTGTCTCTCATGAATCCAAAGTGAATAGTTCTTGTAGATGTGCTATGCTCATTTTATTGCATTTGCTTAGACATAATTTGGTTATTTTCCTGTGTTTTCAGGAATGTTGCTCTGAAAACTTTGTCTCTGTTGCAGAACAGTCCTCTGGTTTTAATCTTGATTTTGAAGTCTCTGGGGTCTATGGATATGTCATGCTTGATGGTGTTCTCCCATCTCTTGGTGACATCACCTGTACATTCTGGATGAAATCCACTGACACCACAAACTATGGGACTCCCATTTCTTACGCAGTGGAGAATGGAAGTGATAATGCATTTCTTCTAACTGATTACAATGGGTAAATAATAGTTTTGCTTTTCTGTAGCTTAGAGATTTCTTCCTGGAATTCATAAAGTTGACATAGACCAGAAGTCTGAATATCAGCTTTGTGTATTTTAGGGTAGAAAAATCTGCATTCAAACTCCATAGCTGGAGTTGTATTTATGTTTTGTTTTATTCCTCACTTCGTTTCATTCACTTTTTGCCAAATAGAAGAATAATGCCAAGAAAACAGTGAAGTTCAGCAAGCAGGATCTTTTTTATCTGACTATATGTACATCATTTAAATGACACATTGAGAGAACAAATGGATAAAATGGAACTCAGCACTCAGAATCGGTGTAGTGTGACTCCAAAAGCAGGGATGGACCCAAGGGGCAAGTTAAAGAATCCACTATACAGCTGTGATTTGAGTCTTCATGTTTTGGTAAAAGAGCATGTTACTTATGTCACCGTGGTTTGCATATGGTGACCATAACTTCCAAGTACACTGACAGATATTTCATAAGATGATCTTTAGAGAGAGATTTCTTGTGTCTTGTAGACACAGTTACCTCATTTGGCAAGTAATTTTTTTTAAGTCATGTGGGACAAGCTTTTAAAGTTGCCATGTGCAGTTGAGTGTGCCTTTATCTTCCTTCCATGCAGCTGGGTTCTTTATGTAAATGGCAAAGAGAGGATCACAGACTGTCCTTCAGTGAATGACGGTAACTGGCATCACATTGCTGTCACATGGACATGCACAGATGGAGCATGGAAAGTGTACATCGATGGAAAACTGTCTGATGGAGGCAGTGGGCTCTCTGTTGGCTCAAAAATCCCTGGTATGCCTTATTTCTGTGCCACAGATCTGTTGTCTTCCTTCTGGTTCTATTGCAGAATTTGCTGTGCCTGCAAGGAAATGTTTATTTTGGTGGTTTTGGTATGTTTTCATATTCTCAGCATTTATGCAGAGATCATGTTTACTGTTCTACTTCATGAGGACAGTTCCCCCACTCAGCCTCTTTGAAGACAAAGTCTCTTTCTAGGATAAACTAGTAGGTAGCTTGTTTTGAGACTGGCGGAATTTAGTCCACAAATGAGCCTATGCTGAGCTGAATTTGCAGTGGGTTTTTGAGAATGGTTTCTCACACAACAAACTGAAATTTAACTGGCATTTTCCTTACTAATGTGTGCTCAGCATTGATTGACCTAGATTTCTTAGATTTCTCTTAGTTTCAGACATATTTTTTGAAGTTATGCTTGCTTTACTTTTTCCTAACAAGGTAGCTTTTAGTGTTTCATTGTTTCCTGTGATCAACTGTCTTGCCAGTAATATCAGAAGACATTGAATTATAGAATCATTTCACTTTGAAAAGATCTCTGAGATGGTTGAGTCCACCATAAACCTGACATCACCATGGCCATTAATCCATGTCCCAAATTATCATGTCTACACATTTTTTTAACACCACCAAGGATGGTGACTCCACCACCTTCTTTGGACAACCTGTTCCAATGCCTGGCCACCCTATCAGTAAAGGAATTTTTCCTAATACCTAGTCTGAACCTCCCCTGGTGCAATTTGAAGCCATTTACTCTCATTCTGTCACTTGACACTAGAGAGATGAGGGCAACAGCCATGTCACTACAACCTCCTTTCAGGTAGTTATAGAGAGCAATGAAGTCTCCCCTCAGCCCCTTCTTCTCCAAACTAAAGAACCTCCGTTCTCTCAGCTGCTCCTCACAGACTTGTCCTCCAGGCCCTTCACTCTCTTCATTGCCCTTCTCTGCATGCACTCCAGCAACATCTTTCTTGTAGTGAGGGGCCCAAAACGGAACTCAGTATTTGAGGCACATTTGAGATATTCCTTACCAAAGGAATACCTTCAGCACTGAAAAACTCTGAAAGGCCTGTGTTGGATTTCTGCAAAGACATTTGGTTTTGATAGTATTTTCATACTACCACATCCAAATTAACATGGAGTTTCAAAAAAGAGCCACTCTAAAAAAACCTAAAACAAACCAAAAACAAACAAACAAAAAACCCTGAAGCATTTTAAAAAAAACTAAACCAAACCAAAAACAAACAAACAAAAAACCCTGAAGCATTTTAGTCTGTGTCTCTTGTGCTTGCCCCTATTGTTCCAGTTACACTGGAGTTACTTCCACAGACAAGATCCACAAAAGTGTGCAGTCTCCTTTACCTTTTGCCCTTGTCCACACAGCCTATGATATACAAAATGCATGTCCACATCATCTGTACTACTGGTCAAGAAGAGGAAATATTTAGAATAGAATAGAATAGAATAGAATAGAATAGAATAGAATAGAATAGAATAGAATAGAATAGAATAGAATAGAATAGAATAGAATAGGAGTAGAATAGAATAGAATAGAATAGAATTAACCAGGTTGGAAGAGACCTTTGAGATTCATCGTGTCCAACCTATCCTTCAACACTATCAACTAAACCATGGCACCAAGCACCCCATTCAGTCCCTTCCTAAACACCACCAGTGATGGTGACTCCACCACCTCCCTGGGCAGCCCATTCCAATGGCCAATAACTCTTTCTGTGAAGAACTTCTTCCTAACATCCAGTCTAAACCTCCCCTGGTGCAGTTTGATACTGTTCTGGTGCTGGTTGCCTGGGAGCAGAGACCAGCCCCCACCTGGCTACAGACTCCCTTAAGGTAGTTACAACTACAGCAATAAGGACAGCAATAAGGTCTCCCCTGAGCCTCCTCTTCTCCAGGCTAAGCAACCCCAGCTCCCTCAGCCTCTCCTCCAAACCCCTCACCAGCTTTGTTGCCCTTCTCTGGACATGTTCCAGCAAGTCAACATCTTTCCTAAACTGAGGGGCCGAAAACTGGACACAGTACTCAAGGTGCAGCCTAACCAGTGCTGAGTACAGGGGCACAATGACTTCCCTGCTCCTGCTGGCCACACTGTTCCTGATACAGGCCAGGTTGCCATTGGCCTTCTTAGCCACCTGGACACACTGCTGGCTCATGTTCAGCCTATGATCAACCAGTACTCCCAGGTCCCTTTCTGCCTGGCCACTCTCCAACCACTCTGACCCCAGCCTGTAGCACTGCAAGGGGTTGTTGTGGCCAATGTGTAGAACCTGGCACTTAGATGTGTTAAATCTCATGCCGTTGGACTCTGCCCATCTGCCCAGCCTGTCAAGGTCACTCTGCAGAGCTCTCCTACCCTCTAACAGATCAACTCCTGCCCCCAGCTTGGTGTTGTCTGCAAACTTACAGATGATGGACTCAATCCCCTCATCCAGATCATCAATAAAGATATTAAAGAGCATGGGGCCCTGTACTGATCCCTAGTGACTGGCTGCCAGCTGGATGTGGCACCATTCACCACCACTTCCTGGGCTGGGCCCTTCAGCCAGTTCTAACCCAGCACAGAGTGCTGCTATCCAAACCATGGGCTGACAGCTTGGCTAGGAGTTTGCTGTGGGGCACAGTGTCAGAGGCCTTGCTGAAGTCTAGGCAGACTACATCCACAGCCTGCCCCACATCCACCAGGCAGTCACCTGATCATAGGAGATCAGGTGGGTGAGGCAGGAACTGCCCTTCCTGAATCCGTGCTGGCTGGGCAAATATAACCTGTTCTGACATTGTGTAACTACCAGTGGAATCAAATTGTCCTTTATGACTTTGTAAGCTTTTGTCCAAAACAGGACCTATTCAAAACTGCATTGTGCATTACTCTGTAATAATATGCTTCAAAAACTGAGCTAGAAGTGGTATCTTAGAGCCAGTACTATGCCTGAAGCAGCCAGGTATAGGTTCTGCTCTCATCAACCTGAGTGTAGTATTAATGCATATTTGAGAACCACTTCCAAATTGTTATGCTCACATACCTCACTCTAGCATAGTACTACCCAGGGCTTGAGAATGGTTGGTCTCCTTCACTACAAAATCTTAGTAACATAGAGTAGTCAATGTTTGGGGTTTTCTTAACTTCTCATCTTCCTGTGGGGATCTCTGTTTCAAGGCTTTGTTTCCTATCCCTTTTCTAATTCTCTCTGAGTGTAGGTGGTGGTGCACTTGTGCTGGGTCAAGAGCAAGATCAGAAAGGGGAAGGATTCAACCCAGCTGAATCTTTTGTGGGCTCCCTCAGCCAGCTCAACATTTGGGATCATGTCCTGTCTCCACAGCAGGTAAGTCCATAGTGCAGTCTTTGAGCACAGAGCTCTGAGAACAGGGTGAACATCTAAAATGGTGTTTCTAGTTAGTGTATTAGATAGACCTCTGTTCCCACAGAAGTCAGTGGGGACCTAGTCAAACTCTGGCTTTGGGCAATGAACTTAGTGTAATAAGTAGTTTCTTAAAGCAAAATTAGCTGTGGTAAAATCAAACACTTCTTGTTTGAGCCCTTCTGTATTATGTTGCTTTTAAAGAGAAGTGAAGGCATACACAAAAGGTATCAGTCATGTTAGAAGAGGGGGGGAAACCCAATAAATGAGCTAAGAGATTGTTTTACAGGTTACAGTTCCCTCATCCTACTGTTTGAAGGCACTTAAAGGCCCTGAAGCAAAACTTCAGAGGGGAAGCAACTGAATTGCTGTTAATGCATTAGATAACTATGAAAAATCTGAGCTGTGTAGTCCCATGGATAGTCCCTAATGGGCAGCATAACTGAATATTAGGCTACTTTTATTCAAGTACCAAAAGCAGAGGTTTGACACTAAACTTTCTTACAGAAAGATGTCTGGAATGACAGTGGTCCTTCAGCTTCTCTGAGAGACGAGCTTCAGTGCTCGGTTATCCTCAGAGTGAAATTTCTTCCTTATATCTAGTTGGGACTTCCATTTATGACTACTGTTTCCGCCTCCCACCATGCACTGCTGTGAAGAGCCTGACTCTATATACCTAATTAACCTCACCATGGGTACTTGGGGCTGATGGTAGATGTCCCCAAAGCTGTCGCTGCTCCAGACTGAACCAGCTGTGGTCCCACAGCCTCTCCCCACAGGGCAAATGCTCCAGCCCATCACCTTTTTGATGCCCTACCCTGAACTTGGTCTAGCTTGTCAGTGTCTTTCTTAAGAGTATTGAAGAGCCTAAAATGGATTGCAATACTCCAGATGTGGTCTAATAATCACTGAGAAAAGGGACTAATTCCTTCCTTGGTTTTCTGGTTGCAGTCCTGTTCACACAGACAAGGATGCTGTTGGTCCTCATTATTGCCAGAGCACACGGTGGGCTGGTACTCAGCTTACTGCCTGCCAGAGCCCCTAGGTCCCTTTCCCCAGAGCTGCTCCCTCTCTAGGCTTTCCCAGGCTGTATCATCCCAACGTTTTCCCTTCCCGTTTGCTCTTGTTGAATTTCAAAGATCTGCTGACCCATTCCTCCAGCCTGTCTGGGTCCCTATGGATGCAACTCTGTCCATGAGCATACTGACTGGGCCTCCCAGTTTGATCGTATCTGAAACTTGATGACAGTGTGCTCCGTCACCACTTCCTGGTCATTAGTAATTGAACCCTGAAGGTCAGAAGTAATGAAACTGTTGGTAACACTTCTGCAGTAAGATCTAAAGCTCAGAGTTAGAGGCATTTTCTGGAGGAAGGGTCTTTGTGTTAAAAGGTTTGCTCTTCTGTTTTTTTTAAGGTTTTGGTGGTTTAGCACTGTTTTTTACACAAGATCCAAGTAAGAAATAATAAAAAGAACCAAAAAGCAGAACCTTTGCCTACAGCACCCAAATGTCTTCTCTGCTTCTTTCTCCTTTTCTTTGCTACTTTGGAATTCTGCTAAGTTCAGAACTGCCCAGCAATCTGCTACTAATTTTGGCTTTGGAGTGACCAATTGTTGCATTGCCAAGTCAAATTCTGAAGGTTTTGTTTACCAGCAGTTTTAAAGCTGATAAGTGTATGTGTGATTTTTACAGGACATGCTGGTGAAAAGATTTAAGAGCAATTTTTCTGAGTCTTTCCTACTAGTCTCTTGTCCTTAATGGCAGGATTAATTAAATTGATGTTTGCTTCAAGTGCAATATAGTTAGGATAAGAAAGAACATCCTGCCTTTTATGTTTTGCCCCATGTTACTCATCTGAAAAGACAGATGTGAGACCAGACAGGGAGGTGAGAGAAGTTTCCTCTAAAATTTTTACCTCATTCATGTCAGAGCTTGGGATAGTAAACCACTATAATAATTTCTTACTGTCAGTTTTGTTGTGGACAGCTGGAACTATTCAGTAAATCTTTCCTTCCTATTTTCAGCCATAAAGGAAAGCAGGGTGACAAAATATGTTGCCAAGTGAAAAACAAAAAGGCATGGTCCCCTCTTAAAGATTTTTCATTGAGTACTTTAGTGGCTCATGCACTTGCACATTAATGCACTTGCACAATCAGCCTAGGTTGTTCTGTTGTCAAGTAAACAGCAGCAGAAATAGAAGTTGTCTATGGAGGCCTGTGAGGTCCTTTTAAGTCCTCCATTTTCTATTTGGCTTCGGAATGCTGGTACCAAACCTGCCTTTTCCATACTGATTTTTTTTCCCCCCCTGCAAATTCCTTGCAGTTTGTTTGCAATCTTTGGCCTAAGTAGTTTCTGTCAGCACATCCTCTTGAAGTGAGATCTTTGAAATAGCTTTAGGATAAGCAGAACAGAATAAGCTAAGCTGACTGTAGGAAAGTCTGATTTGCCTCACTGGAGTTCAAGGTAGAGGGAATGTGAGAATAATTCAGTCTGAGGTTCACAGTGTACCTTCATTTCTCATTAAGACAGTATAGCAAATTATTCTTGATAGTCGATGCCATCCACTGGATACTTGACAGAAGCCAGTCACTGTTCTGAGAAAGGCAGTTTCCCAGCTCTTCAGCACAAACTGGACACACCTGTGCTTTCTAACCAGCTCTCTCTGCCCTGGACCCATGCTCCAGGTGTGGGTGAGCTGGCTGTGCTGAGATATGCACCACCCACCAGGCTGCTCATGTTTACTTAATCCATTTTTTCACAGTGATGAAGGACACATTCCTTTCTCTTTGCCAGGGAATTGCTGTAATGACCCCACAACACAGAGCCAAAGACAGGAAGTAGTCTTAACCTAATTACTAACATGTTCTCTTAATTGAATACCCATGTTTTCTCCATAGACCGCTTCCTTCTCTGATATCTTAAAAGAAGAGGAAGTCCTTAATTATCCCTTTACTGCACATTTATCCTCCTCAGGGCACATACGTTTTATTCAGCAGTTCCATGGCTGAGATATGATTACCTCTGCCCTGACAGTGAAAAACATGATGGGGAGTTCTGTGCCAGACATACACCTTAATGTCAGTCACCTTCTAGGATTGTTTCCTTTCTGTTTCTGAACTGACAGTGAAATTTAGCAGTGCAGTGTGAATCCAAAGCCCTGGTCTTTAATTTCCAGTTGTAAAGTACTTTCATGTGGTAGAAAACTCTCTGAGCATCCAGTGCAACTAGGCAGCCTTCTTACTTATAAATGCTGGGGTCAGAACATCTGAGCTCCTTCCAAGCGACCACTATGGAATATTTACATGGTATTCCACCATTAGGTATCTGTCTGCCTGTTCTTGCTGTTGCATATAATTTGCTCTAGTGTTTGATCATCTTAAAAGTGCTGTGTCATCTGGTTGTAGTCCCAAAGTTTCTTCTGTTGGTAGCTGGACAGAAATGTAATGAATGGTACTGTACTTAACAAATTATCAGTGACACTGAGGTAGAAATATTTTTGCTTTATTTAATGTATTTATTTATTTATTTAACATTAACATGCAGCACTGAAGCAGCTTAAGGACTCTCATTTGGCATTTCAGTTTCTTGTAGTAGGAATGCAAAAGAAACCCCTAGTGTGCTGTTAAAGGAATTATGTTTTAAATGCCAGTATTTGACCAGATCTGCCCTCAAGATCTGCTTCTGACCTAACAGGGTGATCCTTTCTTTCTCATGTCCTTAGTTTGCCTATGTAACTCCTGTTTTGGTATGTGATTAGTCAAGGCCCTGTCCTGCTTTGGCTGTACTGCACAAAACTTGTGTCCTGGAAACAACAAATGGCTTTATTATCTGCTCCATTTTTGTGTTTCTGTTCCTGAAATGTGGTATGTTGCTATCACATTCTGCAGAACGCAGATCTTCTACGTACAAGTTCGCATTAGCTCCTAGATGACATTTTTCTACAAATACCTTGTTTCCTCTTCAGGTTGAGTTTTCATACCCACCTTTTTCTGTGACATAAATACATTTTTCATTCATGCTAACAAACACAATCATGTTTCAAGAACTGTGTTTCATATGTTGTTTGTATGACAAGTCTTCCTTCAAATATTGCCTCAGTGCATGCCTGTCCACAGCTAGCTGTCTTTGAGTACAGTGAAAACAAGTACTTCAGCCTTCTGTGGTAGAAAGGGTGAACAGCACTTATTCAAGTGTTGCATGCAGACATAGAAGGAATATATTCTTACTTTTCTCTGTTTAATACATGGTCCTTAAACAGCACCTAATCCACTGTTTTAAATCCATAGGTAAAATCTTTGGCTACATCCTGTCCAGAAGAACTTCAAAAAGGAAATGTACTAGCCTGGCCAGATTTCCTGCCAGGAGTTGTTGGAAGAGTGAAGATAGATTACAAGAGTATATTTTGTGCTGGTTAGAGCTTTATTTTCTAGAACCCTTTTTTCTGAACAGTATTATAAGATTCTTTCATGAGGTCAAATATGCTAGCTTGCAGCCTTTGCCCTACTGACCTTGGATAAATTATTTTGATAATTTGACAGTTAGAATGTTCAGTCTTCCATTCCTCAAATTCCAGAGTTTTGTAACAGCAGTTCATTGGAATCTCTGACAGAAATTTATTGCTTCCTGAATTGAGATGGGGAAAGAGAGAAGATGATGTTGAGTCAAAAAGAAGTTTATCTTGTCTTTTATTCTAAAAATAGTGGCATAATATTAAAATACCTACTGCCTCATCACCTCTTTTCCTACAGATTCCTTTTCTGATGTTAGATGTTTATGATTCCCAAAACCATTTGAGCCTGAGCAGGATGTAGCTTATGTAACACTTCCCAAAGCTTTCTCTTGGATAATCTTATTAACAAATCTATTAATTTCAGCACATAATTGTGTCCCTTACTGTATGCATATATTTTTCCCACAGACTGTCCATCTTTGCAAGGATCTATACCACATCTGCGGGCCTCTTCAACTGATGTAAAGCCAGGGTCAAAAGTGAGCCTTTCCTGTGACCCAGGCTTCCAGATAGTGGGAAACTCCGTTCAGCACTGCCTTAACCTGGGACAGTGGACACGGCCCTTTCCTCGCTGTGAAAGTGAGTTGTCTCAGTGGGCTGGCAGGATCAGCAAACCCCTAGCTTTTGTTTGGACCCTATCACTACTCCTGGCCTTTTGACCCCTGCAACTCTGATGCCCTGGAGTCCATCCATGTTACAGCATATACATATCTGCTTAAAACTGAACTCATTTTTACTGTGCAGGAGCTAATGCCACAATCAGACTGTGGCATCTTCTTAAGTCAGTTTCTAATGGCCATGGCAGAAAGGACTCTGTTTGGAACAGCAATCTGATACTTCAAACTTTCCTTTCCATTGGCACCAAGGGTGGTCAAGATGCGCAGGAAATGCTGGAATATTGTTGTAATTTTTGTTCCTGAAATCATCTGGTTTGAAATGAAAGCCTTGGCATTAATATGTTATAGAGTAATTTCTTTCAAGGTAGTAGATATTTCTGAAAGGACTTAAAAGTGATCCAAGACTTTCAGGATTTCTTCTATCAAACAGTTAGATTGTTAGTTCATTTCTGCTTTCCATCTTTCTCCTTTTCTTTGGTTCTCCTCTGCTGTGACTGCAAATGTGACTGCAGCTGACTGTATTGTTCATTTCAGCAGAATGGCAGATTAGCTCCAGAAGTAGGTATTGCATGATCCCCAAATTGATCAGTAGTTGAAGGAAAATCCTCAAATTTGTTAAAAGTACCTTAGAAATAGTTCAGTCTAGATTTGATACCATTTTCAAGTCTCCCTTTTTATTCATTGTTCAGAGCAGAAATCCAGGATCTGTCTCTTCCTCTGCCCAAGGAATAACATCTGTGTGAGGATTTATCCAAAAGCAAGTGCTACTGGGAAGAGAGCAGTTTTACTGGCAGTCAGCTTTGCTCTTTCTTGTTGTATTATCAGTGACAATCCACTACAGTTGTGTTAGTGTTGTCATCTGATTTCTCTATATAGGGTCTGGAAGTTCTACCTATTGAGCACAGAGCTCAGAGAGAACAGGGCTGACCTGCCTCAAACATGCTGAGTGAATGACAGCCAGACTCACCCACTGGCCTTTCTTAGCCTTTTGTGCAAGCACCTGATGAATGAAAGCAGGTGCATACTACATGTTTTATAATGGAGGGTGTGTTATAGAGAAGATTCTTGTACTGACTATATTAGGCTTGTTGTAATCACTGTCTTCACCTACCACAGTCCTTTTTCTCATACCAAAGGCACCCAAACCATAGGTTCCCCTGCCTTTGTTACAGCAAGTGCTTGGTATCTGTTACCACTGGCTCTAAACACTTGAAAGTGTCTTACTGTGTCATTCTTGCACACAGTTAGGGGGCAAGGAGCTGCCTACAGTCCCTGTAGTTACGAAGATGAGCCCTGTAGCTGCTGGAGTAAGTTCATGTCATCTTGATTGAAATGAGGATGCACAGAAGCATTTCTGCTGGAATAAATAGCAGCCTCCAGCAGGAAGGTGTAATGATGCCTTATTCTGGCACAGCTGGGATTAGAAGGGGTTTTTTACTACAGCCGAAGTGAAACCCAAGGCTTTATATGGGGTCAGTTTCTCTCTCTGTGTTGTTTATGTGCTCCCTAGTCTCAGACTATTACTGTAACTTCTTAGCTGTAACCTATTAGCTAGTTTTGCAGTTCTCCAACACAGTAATGTTGAGCATGTCTTTCTGTGAAGGGAAGAAGCAGGAACCTCCATTGAGGCAAACTTACATTTCCTTTTTCCTTAAAACTCACCAAGGATCACTCATTATCAGGGTGAGTGTCGTGACTGAAGAGTGCCTGCTCAGTTATTAGTCCTCCAGAGCTAGCTGAATAGCTGGAGCTAGAGCAGCCTGCTCAATCTTTGATTGACAAGTGTCCACAAAACAAGACCCTCCACCAGACCCAGAATCAATTAGCTACTTCAGAAAAGGTCTGGGCCTTCTTGCAAATGGGATTCCACAGCTGCAGAGGAAAAATATTCAATAGTGGCTCTTGTGTGGAATTATTCTGGAGCTGGTCTGTCTACTCTGCTAATAGCTGTGCCCTTTTTTCACTCATTGCAGGAATCAGCTGTGGAGTGCCTCCACGTTTAGAAAATGGATTTTATTCAGCTGAGGACTTCTTTGCTGGCAGTACTGTTACCTATCACTGCAACAATGGCTACTATTTGTTGGGTGACTCCAGGATGTTGTGCCTGGACAATGGGAGCTGGAGCAGTATTTCACCATCTTGCCTTGGTAAGATATGCCATATGTCTTGACAGCATGAGCTGGTGGTTTTGCAGTTCTCCTGTGCCCTTGGGTTTGGGTAGGATTCCATTCTGAAATTGTGAGGACTGACCAGAGTCTCAGAAATTACACCAGAGTACATAACTGAAATACTGTACTCAACACTATGTGAAAGCAAAACTACATTATGACACTTTTTAATGTCAGACCTCTTGTGCCCTACAACATCTGCTTAATAAGCCTGCATTGTACACTCTCATCTCTCTCCCCTTCCAGGTTCATTTAACCCTGGACTCCTTGCACCCAGAGTTTCTAATCTGTGCATTTCCCTTTGCTTCAGCATGCTGTCAGTTTCCATACTCTCTGACCAAGTTCATTTACATTTAGCTGTTCCACAGATGGAAGTTGTAATGTTTGATATCAGATTTACTTATCTCAAGACACTTGATGCTGTACAGGATTTCTGGTTTAGCAGAGACATACAAAACACACTGCATAATACAAGACAAATAAATGCCAGTTACACTTAGCAAAACACAGCAGCTGCAATCACAATCAGTTAATCACAATGCTGACATGTTTCTCACTACCGCTCTGTATAATGTGCTCACCATGTTGACACTGGGTGTCGCTGGTGTCTGAGAATGAGTACATGGGTTGAAACCAAAACAAACTCCTTGCTAGATGTCTGGTTTTTGCACTCTGTCTTGGCCTGAGCCACACACTCAGTTCCCCACCATACAGATCTGGCTAACTCAGGGAGACCTTTGTGCTCTTTTAATAAACTCAAGAAGAAGCATTTACATCACCAGTTAATCCACTTAACTGTTGAGAGCTGCTTACCTAAACCAGAGACCACCTGCTTGTTCCCTTATCTCACGTTAGCACCATTGTTAAGAACTGTGGTGAGTCACAGTCAGCATTATTCACTAAGCTTCATATCCATCTCTTCTGAGCCTTCTTCCATTGTGGGAGTTTATTAGTCACACACATCTGTCAGGGAGCAATTGCAGCATTGAGAGAGCTGGGAGTGTACTTACAGATATCGTTCACACAGTTGCCATACCACAACTTACTTTCTTGTCAAATGGGTCTGGTACACCAAATGCACCTGCAGGAGCTGAAAGGTGGGACTGACCAGCATTATAGCATATGAAAGACTAAGTGTGACTGTCCTGTTAGGGCCATGTCTCCTGCAGATTCCTGCTGCAATCCACTAGCTAGTTGTATTGGATTTCTGCTGTCTTAGTCATGCCTACCGTAGAAGTTGCACTGTAACAACCTGGCAAGATTTGTATTTGACTCTTAATTTTATGTGGATACAGCACATAATTCTTTTAGTCATAATGGGCAAAAGAAAAGCCAGGAGTCTTAGAGTTCTGGCAGCATCCACACTGGGGGCAAATCCATCTGGTTGCATACCCAGGAATCCTTCAGAACCTCCAAAGAGTCAAATCTGATGTTCCTCTCTCTTTGCTCTTCTTCTTTGCACTGAATACTAAGGCCTAAAACTGGGTGGGCCCAGAGCAGATGCTGCAAGGCTGTCCAAATAGTTTGACATCTGTGCATCTGGAAACATGATACTGAGAAGCAAAAGCCCTGTGCCCAGCTTGCCTTGTCTGTCATAAAGCAGAAGAGACACAGGGAGGAATGAAAACAAGAAAGGCTTTATCACCCTGACCCACCCTTTACCTTTCTGATTCATGCTCCAGGCAGGTGCTAACAAAACCTGGTACACCTATGCCCTGAGGCATTCTCTTTGCTGTCTTAACTCTGATTCATAGTGTCCTTCCACTCTTCTCTGCCTTACAAGACATTACAGGAGGAGTAGTCATTCCAGTTCTGCTGTGGTAGCACTTTGCATTCTCAATGCTTATGTAATTGGCAGCTGCTTTGATTGTGCTGTGAAGTTTTCATCCTGCATGTCAGAAGGACAATCCTTTTCAGAACATCATTGGATTATTTTTACAATGAACAGACCTATTCAGCAATGAAAAATAAACATATCAGATCAGTAAATTTTGTTGCTTTTTTAAGCAAGTTGCCTTTTGGTTTGGTTTGGTTTGGTTTGATTTTGTCTGGAAATGGGCAAAGAACTCCAGCTGTATGTCTGTCTGGTATACCTAGTTCAACAGCTGTCCTGTATCAGGGCTTTTTCATGAAAAAAAAATGTTCTGTCTATGTCTACATTCTGGTTTATGTAAAGAATAATCCCTGGTGCCAGCATTTTTCATTTAGGTACTTTAAAATTGACGCTTTGCTATTTACAATTTGTTTACATACCAAGGAGACTTTTGTACAGTCAGGATTCAAAAGCTGACATAAAGTGTTCCAGAGTGAGGGATTATTTTTAGCTGGATAGTATCAACCCATGTGGAACATAAATAATCAACTGGCATTTCTGGACACTGCTATCATATACATACTTAATTGTAGTAACCAGTATGTTTTGAACACATTTTAACTTTTCTGGCAACTGCAGGCACTTCTTCTTTCTAGTCTAATGTAATTCTCTTCAGCAAAGATGGGGATCTAATCATATTTTATGTTCAGAGTGTTTCTCCTCTTGGCCAAGTTTTCTTGTCTCACAAGTGGGAAGTTTGAGGCATAGAGGGTTTCCCAAGCAATTATTTAATACAGAAATCCTCCCTCACAGTGTCTGTCCAAAATAGTAGTAACAGCATGTAAGTTAATGTCTTGTCTTTTACTACTTGGAAACTAGATACTTTGGTTGAATTATTGACTTGAAGTTAATGGGTTTTGTCTCTGGTTTTCTCATGTTTCACAATACTGTATGGTAAATTATATAGAAGCCATAAGTATGAATTTTAATGCAAAATATTTTTACTAGTGTGTCAAAAATGTGATTGAAGTAAGAGTGGTTCTTAATTATACTAATTAAAGCAATTCATCTTGAGAGTTAGTGAGACAGAGAGCAGGTGATTATTACAAATGCTACCCAGTGACATCTTTTCTGTGTTTCCTCTTTGTAGATGTTGATGAATGTGCAGTTGGATCAGACTGTGATGAACATGCATCTTGCCTCAACACAAATGGATCTTATGTTTGCACTTGCATCCCTCCCTACACAGGAGATGGTAAAAAATGTGCAGGTATGGAAGAGAAAAACATCATTCTAGCCTTTCCAAGGTTCTGTGTACCCCAGAATTCTGCCTCCCACTGTGGAACACAGTTGCCGGTGATTGATACCCAGGGAGGTACAGGACAGACCTGCTCTCATCTGTAGGTCACTTTGGCCTGAATGAGGCTGTGATGAAGTGTCTCTGTTTCTTGAGAGCTCACCTCTCCCTGTGGGAGGCTGTCGTTGGGGTTCATTCTGAGAAACACGCACATGCAAAATCCCGTTGCATGTGGAGCACATGCTGAAGTCCTGGGAAGGCTGCATGCCACAATGTGTCCCTTCACAGAATCACAGAATGTTAGCGGTTGGAAGGGACCTCCAGAGATCATCAGGTCCAACCCCTCTGCCAAAAGCAGGACCACCTAGGGTAGTCCACACAGGATGCATCCAGGTGGGCTTTGAAAGTTTCCAGAGAGGGAGACTCCACAACCCCTTCTTAAAGCAGACTTGTGCTCTGAAGAAATATTTGAATACAGGCATCCGAGTATGGCTTGAGCTGTGAAAACATTAAGCAAGGTGAAACTTTGTGTGAAGATGACAAGACAGTGGCTTAGGCTGGGCTAAAAGCTGATTTTATGTTCAGGGTTGAACATGCTGGAATGAGCTTTCCATCACAGAGGGAAAAGTGGCTGTGAGATGTGTTTATTCCTGGCAATTAATGCAAACTTAGTTACAGAGGGCTCTTCCACATCAAGATTAGCTTACCCGCACAAGTCTTCAGTGCCTGTCACATACACAGAGAACACAGAAAAGCTGGTAAGCCTGTAAACTTCTTATGACTGTTTTCACACATGCTCTGCCTTCCTGCTTTCAGAAGACTCCCAAAGATACCACCTGAAACTTGTTTATGAAGCCTGGTACTTAGTTATGTTGTTGGTAGTTTCTCTTTTCCTTCCTCAGAACCAGTGAAGTGCCGTAATCCAGGAAATCCTGAACATGGCCTTTTGTCCGGGGACACTTACAGTGTTGGCAGTCAAGTAACATTCTCTTGTGAAGAAGGGTTTCGGCTGACAGGAGTGACTAAGCTCACATGCATGGAGTCTGGAGAGTGGAGCCACCCAGTACCATATTGTGAAGGTGTGGTTCCTGGGAGGAAGGTGTCCTGTAAGGCATGTTGTTAGATATAGAGGGAAAGTAGTGATGCAGTGTCTTTAGAGACCATGGCAGCTGATGAAACCCTGCCCTAAAAGAACTGGGACACACTGTTGAAGTCTCTCTTGTCTTAAGAGGTGTATGCACCAGCTGAAGCTTTTTCAGCAGTCCTCATATCCATAGTGGCACTCTGTTATGCAGATTCTTCAAAGGGTCAGAGATGTAAACTCATCTCTTTGTTATGCAAGCATTGAAAGTGTCTTTCTTCTCCACCCAGCCTTCTCTTTTCAAGGGACTTGTGGGAACTTAATGTCTTAAAGATGATTAACTGTGTTTCAATGGTTGCCAGAGAGGACAGGCTGGTGCATGCACCAATATATGGTATAATCGCAGAAATTGTTTCTGGAACTAATGAGCAGAAGCAGCAGGGTATAAATGAAGGGGTGACAGAGACAATGTAAAAAACAAACAAACAAACAAAACCAAAATAAAAACAAAACAAAAAAAGGGCAAACACCACACACCCCCAAACAAAAAAAAACCACCAAACAATCAAAAAACAAACCCAATTATTTTATCTATAGGGAGGGCTGGATATGGAATTCTCTTGACAGTCAAGCATATGGTTTGTAGAACAATTCCAACTACTTATTTCCAGTTAGTCCAATTCCTCAGTAAGGTGAAATCAGACAAAGAGCCCTAAATGTCAGCTATAGCTTAGTCAAGAACCTAGTCTTACCTAGGGCATTACACTTCTTCAAACCTATTTAGGGAAAACAAAGCAAATCTTGATCTTCCTTTCTGTTTGTTGGGGGGGGGTTGGTTGTTTGTTTTTTTCCCATTTGTGTTGTTCAACCTCTCTTCTGATCCTGTCTTTTTAAAGCTATATCCTGTGATGGTCCAGTTATTCCAGAGAACAGTGCCATTTCAAGCTCAAATTTTACATACCACAATAAGGTGGTGTACAGGTAGGAATTCAGTGTGTTTGAAGTGTAAAATTAATTGATGGAGAATTTGGCAATAAATGAGAGTATGCTTGAATTGGGAGTGGTTGAACTGAAGGAGAGGAGGGATTAAAGTAATGGAAAGGCATTTGGTTATAGCTGTGGCTATTTGCTGTCAGAGATGGATGTTTATCCCAGTACTATTTCTCTGTGTCCTGCAGAGAAAAAATATGTATGCTGGTGTGAAGAGAGGAAAAGGATGTACATAAAATGCTCCGTGCTTGACAGCACTTCTTCTCTTCACAGATGCAATGATGGATACAACTTGGTGGGTGAAAAGGAGATTCTGTGCCTTGCTAGTGGTGTTTGGAGTCATCCTCCCCCATCTTGTGAACTGGTGACTTGTCCTAGCCCACAGGATATCAGCAATGGGAAATACACACTCACTGGCACGACCTACCTTTCTTCTGCATCATACACCTGTGACAATGGATACAGGTAAAGGCAGGAACATTCCTGAGCCAAATGCTGTTGGCATGCTTGCCAGAAGGTCTGACTTACATCTAAAAGAGACAGCTGGGATCATTGCTCAGAAAGATAAAAT
Organism: Dryobates pubescens; assembly: GCF_014839835.1. Lineage (NCBI taxonomy): Eukaryota > Metazoa > Chordata > Aves > Piciformes > Picidae > Dryobates > Dryobates pubescens. Next base: position 10,492,250 of record NC_071657.1, on the reverse strand, counting down.
ACCAAAGTAGAATTTAAACATAATTCTTTATATATTGCATCCTAAACTGAAGCAGTTTAGGATCAAATCAGAAATTATTTAGTTTTTCCATCAAGCCCAAAGACCTATTTTGAATATTCAGAAAAATAGTTGTTATTATTTTTGAAAGACTCTCTTTTGGCTTCAGAGTATATTACCCCTACAGCCTTAGCACATACCCAATAGTATTTTTGCTTTTGCTTTGCAATGCTTTTAGTGAAAGAACCTTCTGGAAGTTACTAATTGAGTTCTTGAACTCTTCATTGTAGTTATTTATTCTAGGCTTGAATTCTGCTTTATGTTTGCAAGCAATTAGATTTGAAATGCATTTTTGATGTGCTGCAATTAAAAATTAATACAGTAATGCTATATATCCAAGATGTGGCTTTAAGGGCAAGTTTCTGCCCCATCTGATATCTGCTTGTACCTCTAGCAGATTTCCTGTGACATAAGTGGTCTCATATGGACCTGTTTAGGACTAAAAGCTTTCTGAATTATCCTGTTCCAAGTATTCCCTTGTGAGATGAGGGCAGGTATATGAGCTGTGCTGATTTGCTGAATGTTTTAATTGTGTTGATACAAATGGATACCTCAGCTGCAGTCCAGTGTAGTTTTAAGTAGTAGATCCACAACATGGGCTTATCTGTACCCCATTAAATCACACAGTGGTTTAACCAGTGTCAGTGAGGTTTTTGACCATGAATTTAGGACATGTAAGCAGCAAACACTGCATTAGTTATGACTCTTTACCTGTCTAGCATAGCTTGGTGAGAGATGTTCTCTCTTTTGTGGTCACCACTCCAGGAGAGGCCCTCACAAACAGTGTCCCTCTCATGTATTATTTCTGGACCTAAGTGTGGGCCCACTGTCTTCCTTCGAGTACCTCTTATGTCCTTTCTATCTTAAACATACTGCCAGAAGTATGCAGAGCCTAGTGCCATGGAAGGGCCTGTGCCGTATCTGTAACAGCTTTACAGGTCAGTGTTGTTCTCTTCCATTAAGTCCTGAGCTCATTTCAACCAAATAAACATTCAGATCTACATTTTTTTGGGACAAAATTGTAGGTAATCAGATATCTGGCTCCCAGATATGTGATGGGACCTACTAGGAATCCATAGTCACCTCACATAGCAGCTGGAGATGAGGGGGTTCATCCAGAGCATCTCAAGGCAGTATTTGAATACCTCTGTTTAGACCACTGAGTCATACCTTTTGTACCAATGCCTTGCCGTTTCCTCAGCTAGGGAAACAAAAAAATACCATCAGCTTCAAAGGTATGTGGCAAAATTCTTTATGTCCTAAAGGAACTGAATTCCTTTTTGTAAACTAAGCTGAACTGGAGCTTTCTCTTCAGTTTCCTGAGTGGAGACAGTGTTTAAGTCCTTGAGTGAATCAAGTCTCAAACTGAAGCCTATTTGCAGGTCTCAAGATTGGCATGATTTTGATGGCATACAGATCAATCTTTAACCTTTAGTAAATATTTAAAGCATCTTGTGACTTTCTTTTGTGGCTCAAAGATGGGCAGTGCTACAGCATAAGTTACATGTGTGTCTGTGCAGTGCATTGAGCCCCCATATGTATCCACTATCCGTCCAAAATAATGTGGCCAGCTTTCTTCATAGCATCAGCAATGCTTCTTCTTGAACAGAGAATGATAAATTATGGCCTCTACTGAAGTCAGTGGATGACTCCCCTTGTTTTCACTGGGACAGTGAGAAACAAAGCACCTCTTTCTATCTCTGTTTCTCACCTGGACTGCATTGACTGCTTTAATAACAATCTTTGTGTCTTAGCCTTCAGGGACCTTCTGTACTTGTCTGTGCATCTTCAGGGAACTGGAACAGCACACCTCCAACGTGTAATATTGTCTCTTGTGGATCCCCTCCTGCCATCAAAGATGCTGTCATCAGTGGAAATAACTTTACTTTTGGAAACACGGTCTCTTACACGTGTAAGGAAGGGTACGTAGATTAGCATTGCTGGACTAATAGCCAGGATGAATAAAACTGGTGCACTGCTTCACAAGTCCTTTAATTTTTAGTGCTTCTGTCTTAATTTGCTAGAAATTAAATGTGATGGAGATTTTTTGGGGGCTGTCAAGTTAGTACAGGAAACATAGGCATTTCTTAAAGTAGGTTCATGGAAGCTGAACACACTTTGGAAGAGAAGAATGGAAAAGACTCATGGGGAATGACACACAAATTCAGTAGGGAGCTATCTCCCTTGGAATTACTACAGAACTAGTACTTCTGTGGTAAACTCAAGGCCCTGCTCATAAACAATTTCCTATGTCTCTTCAGGCTGTAAGAAAACTGGTTGGGGTGTTAGGAGAACTGTCAATTCTGATGTTCTAAATTCTGCTTCTTTGGAATTCTTGATTCCTCCTTCATTGAGGCTCATTATTTTTCTTTGGTCTCCACCTACTGAGCGTAAAAACCTTTTCAGACCGTATTTCATCCAAAGGGGAGGCTCCTTTCTGCCAATGTTGAGCATGAATATAATGCTAGACTTCCATCCTGGAAGAACCTTTGCACATGCTTGTCTTTGTAGCCTGCAAGCAGTTCCAGTGAATTTCTTGAAACTGGTCTTTCCAAAAGGCAGAGATTTGCCAGGTTAGGCCCTAACTGGCTGGAGGATTTTCTGCTCCTTCCTGATGTAAAAATGTAGATTGATAAGCCCGCGTTTTTCATATCAACTGTCTGGCTTCCCAATGTGATGTGAAACATGAAGCAAAGCATCCTTATTCTAGTTTAATGTGATGTGAAACATGAAGCAAAGCATCCTTATTCTAGTTTTTGATTGTATTATAAATTTAAAAAAAAACACTTCTCCTTCCTGTGCAAGCAATTTAAATTGGACAAGATAGCAGCATTTAAAGAAGGTCACAGCTGTGTGTGACAATGAATAGAGCGGATCATATTAAACGCTGGGATGTAACAGTTTCTCTGGAGTCTAGTCATGAGGCTTTGGAAACAAATGCTGCAAATAAAGACAAAGCACTTCTACAGATGTTGCCATCAGAATCTGCACAACCAGTTTCCAGCCTGCAGCTGGAAAGTCTCCTGGGAATTTTGCAGTAGCTATTGTTTCTTTGTTTTCTGTGAGGGCACACCAGAGAGATTTCCAAACAGAGGAAGAAGATACTCACAGGTACTGTGTCTGTACTCTGTACTGTTGCATTTTTAAGCAGCAGGGCTTTCAGTGACTAATGCCTGTCACTGTATCCCAGAAACACATTAGAGAAACACAACTGCACTAACAGTAATCATGTTGCAGAATTTAATTGTTAAAGATGCTTTTATTTTTTCTACTCAGCATTATTTTTTTAATGGCATTTACAACGATTTTTACAATGTTTCTTTAGGAAGTATTTGTTACAATTTGCCATTTTTGGCAAGAGCATTTCTGGGTAACTCACTAAGGATTTTCTCATTCAGTAACAAAATTGACACCAAGAGGCCTTTATGAGCTTTTCATCAATTTCTTCACCATTCAGTCCTGCTAAAGAGGAAGAATTTCTTGGTGGGATCATTTCTTTGGGGATTGTATGGCCTGTTGCATCACATTAGGTTTGTTGTAGTAGTTTCCACCAAAATAGAAGTTCAGGAATGGTAATGAGGTGGGCAGAGAAGAGAGAAACAATATACACAAGCTGTGCTAGGATATTCCTCATTGTGATACCTCACCTGCAGGCATGTAGGCATTAAGATTTTCCTTTTGAATTTGGTAAGAGCTTTTGTATTGGGGTGCTGGCAAGCACGCTTACACTGCAGGGCCTTCAGGCAACTGTAGGTAGCATCTGACAATGTTTGTGTTTTTTACTTCCTGTGTGGTTTCCTTATCCACAGTTACACGTTAGTTGGTCCTGCAACCATAGAGTGCTTAGCCAGCGGCGAATGGAGTGTGAACAATCAGCAGTGCCTGGCAGTGTCCTGTGATGAACCACCCCATGTGGAAAATGCATCACCAGAGAGCAGCCACCGCCTCTTTGGTGATATAGCTTATTACTTCTGCTCAGATGGCTACAGCCTGGCTGATAACTCTCAGCTGCTTTGCAATGCAGAAGGGAAGTGGGTACCTCCAGAGGGCAGGGAGATGCCCCACTGCATAGCTGATTTCTGTGAGAAGCCATCCACCGTCTCATACAGTATCCTGGAGTCCATTAGCAAAGCCAGGTTTGCAGCTGGCTCCATTGTGAGCTTCAAGTGCATGGAAGGCTTTGTTCTCAACACTTCAGCCAAGATCGAGTGCCTTCGAGGGGGTCAGTGGAATCCTTCTCCTTTGAGCATCCAGTGCATCCCTGTTCGCTGTGGAGAGCCTCCCCACATCAGCAATGGCTATGTCAGTGGGGCCAACTACAGCTTTGGAGCAGTGGTGGCTTACAGCTGCAACAAGGGGTTCTACATCAAGGGAGAGAAGAAGCGGACCTGTGAGGCCACTGGAAACTGGAGTGGCACTTTACCCACATGCCATCCTGTGTCCTGTGGAGAACCACCACAGCTTGAGAATGGCTTTATTAAGGTACAGAATGAGTTTTCTCATCTGCCTGGTACCACAGCAAACTGAGTATTTCTTCACAAATGCAGCTGTTGGGGTTTTCCTTCTTATGATTTGCTCTCCTTTTATAGTTGAGGAAGCACATCACTGGACAGAGTAAGCAAAGGGGAAAACAAGTGGATTTGCAGTAGATCTGTGTCTGAAAGACATTGACACTTCCATGGGATTTCCTATCCCTAAGTGGGTTTTCAATCAGGACATGCAAGGTGCCATATGACAATCAATTGATTTCCTTCATGTCTTAATTTTCCTTTTTTTTGGTTCATGGGGGCTTTCCAGTGCCATCTGGAGACATTTGAAGTATTGTTGCCAGTTCACAAGCCTTGCTCTTTTTACTGGTATGAAAAAAATAATCTGATTTGCCACAGATAAACAAATTACCTTGGGTTAACTTCTCTTAATTTCAATACAAACACACACCTTTCCTGAAGTCAGAACTTACCTTTCCATATTAAATCACATTGCAGCAATTCCTGAAGTTCAGAATCTCATTGTGGCAATGAGATTCTGCAATGTGACAATGTGGCAAATCTGTAACAACCACTTGACCCTTGTTCTGCTTTGATGCACATGGGTAGTACTGTGTAAGATCAACAACACTGTTGTAATGATTTAACTTGGAATCTTTAAAGAATTTTCCTTATGAACACCCACACTTCTTTCAGCCTAGCCACCAGCTCATCTCCATTTGCAAAAAATGGTGGTGGGAGGGGAGGGGGGAGGCCAGAAAGGGAGAATGAGGCTGCATCCCAGTTCCTGCATGGGCTTCCAGCAGCAATATTTATCTGGACTCCCACACAGACTGCTGTGGTAGTTCTAGGCTATGCCCTGAAAATGTTAATGTTGGGGGGAAATTTCAACCCACCACAACTGCATAATAAATACATATCACTCTGTGTTGCCTTCCTTACGTAGGATCACTCCTTCAGATATTCCTTCTGTTTAGAGACATTTTTTGTTACCTCAGTCAGAGCTTAGCCTGGAACTTTGCTCCTCAGCCACCTGCCCATGACCCTGCAGCTACCTATATGGCGCTTATAAATGTCTCCTGGTAGTAGTATATCTAAGGGTTCCAGCCTTGAATATGCCTGTGAACTAAAGAATTGTAGCAGTAGGCCTTTTCACACCTGCTTCTCCTGACCCATTTCTTTTCAGTCTTCCTGTCTACCTATCTTTGCACCTCATGGGTCAGGAGGGGGAAAAGCAGAGGAAATATTTTCTAGCTTTTACCTTCTAAGCCTTGAATTTTCTGTTTTCTTTGATGGTGCCCTCAGATTTCCTGAGAACAGTGTACATAGCTTGAGGCACAACATTCTGTGTCAGTTATGTGTATTCATTCCTTTGCAAACAGCCTTTACTGCTGTCTGGTATTCAGATAGGAAGCAGAGCAAGAGAACACACATTCAGTCAGCCTTTTATTTTCCTCAGTCATGCATCTTCGTTTCAGACATGTTCCCATCTTAACTGTTTTGCAGGAAACAACTGGACGCTTCTTTGAGAATCAAGCAAATTATCAGTGTGAGTCTGGCTACCAGATGGTTGGGAGCTCAGTGTTTGTCTGCCAAGCCAATCGGCAGTGGTACAGTGAATCACCTCCTCGCTGTGTTCCACTCAGCTGTGGAAAACCACCACCCATCCAGCATGGCTACTCCAAGGGAGAAACTTTTGATATGGGCTCCAAAGTTGAGTTTTTCTGTGATGAAGGCTATGAGCTGATTGGAGATGTTTCTTGGACATGTCAGAAGTCTGGGAAATGGAACAAAAAGCAAAGCCCAAAGTGTGTGCCAACAAAATGTTCAGAACCACCTTTGGCAGAAAACCAGCTGGTTTTGAGGGAAGTGGCTTACCAAGTTGGTGTTGTGCAGTTCTCCTGCAAGGAAGGTTATGTTTTGCATGGCTCCTCTGTACTGAAATGCTTGCCTTCCCAACAGTGGAACGATTCCTTTCCTTTCTGCAAGGTTGTACAGTGTCCTGCACCTCCATACATCCCCTTTGGTGACCCACTGACTTCCACTCTTCATTTTGGTAGCACTGTGAAATACATCTGTGTGGATGGGTTTTTACTGAAGGGTGAGTCTACCATCAGATGCACTGCTGATGGCTCATGGAGCTTGCCTTTGCCGGAATGTATTCCTGTGGAGTGCCCCCAACCAGAAGAAATCCAGAATGGCATTGTTGATGTGCAAGGCCTCACCTTCCTTAGCACAGCTGTCTATACTTGTAAACCAGGCTTTGAACTAGTGGGGAACACAACCATTCTCTGTGGTGAAGATGGCCAGTGGCTTGGAGGAAGGCCAGCTTGCAAACCTATTCAGTGCCCAAGGCCTAAGAAGATCCTCAATGGCAAATACTCATTCACAAACTTCCATTATGCACAGACTGTTAGGTATTCCTGTGACAGAGGTTACCAACTCCAAGGAGAAGAAACACTGAGGTGCCTAGAGACAGGGGAGTGGAGCACAGAGGTTCCATCCTGCAAAGCCATAAACTGCCAGCCCCCTCAGCCCATAGAGAATGGCTTTGTGGAGGGTGCAGATTATAGCTATGGGGCCATGGTTATTTACAGCTGTGTGCCAGGCTTCCAGCTGTCTGGCCTTGCCATGCAGACCTGTGAAGAATCAGGCTGGTCTAGCTCCACACCAACCTGCCTCCCAGCAGATTGTGGCCTGCCTCCTCACATTGACTTTGGGGAGTATGTGCAGGTGAGACATGGGGAAAGACGTTCTGACCAGGGTGGTGTTTCAGAGAGTCCTTCCCTTTCACATATGTTACTGGCTGACAATTTGAAAGAGTTCAAAGTTTCCTTGAAGGAGAACGGTGCAGTGCAGCTCACCACTTTCTTATTTGGAACAATCATTTTATACACATGTTACTCTGGCTACGAACTGCTGGGAAACCCTGTTCTAGCTTGCCAGGAAGATGGAGCTTGGAATGGCACTGCCCCTGCCTGTGTTTCCATAGAGTGCACCTTGCTATCACCCCCAGAGAATGGCTTTTTGCATTTCACTGAGAACACCCTGGGCAGCGCAGTGCGGTACACCTGCAAGCCAGGCTTCACTCTTGTGGGCTCCGACACGCGGCTCTGCTTGCCAAGTCGGCAGTGGAGTAACACAGCTCCGTACTGCAAAGCAGTCACGTGCAACTCACCCACCCAGCTGATGAATGGGAACATAAGAGGGGAAAACTACACATTTGGGAGCGTTCTCTACTATAAGTGTGATCCTGGATACCAGTTGAATGGCCCCACAGAGAGGAGGTGCCAAGAGAACCAGAAATGGGATGGTAGTGAACCAATCTGCATTCCTGTTTCCTGTGGTCCACCACCAGTCTTGGAGAATGGTCAGGTGACTGGAAAGGAGTACACATTCCAGAGACATGCGGAGTATAGCTGCAATGAAGGCTTCCTGTTAGACGGGGACAGGAGCAGAGTCTGCCTTGAAAATGGCAGCTGGAGTGGAATCGCTCCAGTGTGTAAAGCTGTGACCTGCCAGGTGCCACTGCCTCTTTCCAATGGGAGAATTAGTGGCTCGGATTTTGGCTTTAAGAAGCAAGTGCACTATTACTGCAATGAAGGATATAGTCTGCAAGGGGTATCTGCGCTTACCTGTCAGAGTAATGGTACCTGGGACTCAGAAGCTCCGCACTGTGAGCCAGTCATTTGTGGACCTCCTGAAGACATCTCCCACGGCTTTCTGAATGGCTCAGGCTTTAGTTATGGGGACTTTGCCCAGTATGTGTGCTTCCCTGGCTATGAGTTGCGTGGCAATTCTTTACGGCAATGCTTGTCCAATGGCTCCTGGAGTGGAAGCCTTCCATCTTGCCTCCCTTGTCTGTGTCCTACGCCACAGATTCAGAATGGGGTTGTTCTTGGTTCAGATTTCACCTGTGGGAAAACTGCCCAGTTTCAGTGCCTGGAGGGCTTCAAACTGCTGGGGCCTTCTGAAGTCACCTGTGAGGCAGCTGGCAAGTGGAGTTCTGGGTTTCCTCGCTGTGGGCAGATTTCCTGTGGCTCTCCACCCATCATCCCCAACACATTTATCAATGGGAGCAGTCCTGCAGATGAGAATACCATTATCTATACCTGTTTGACTGGTTTTGTCATGCGCGGAACCTCAGAGCTGACTTGTATGGAGAGTGGTGTCTGGAAAAAGCCATACCCCAGCTGCGAGCTGTTAAGCTGTGGCCCACCACCTTCTGTCCCAAATGCAGAGGTTCTTGGAAACACTTATACCTATGGGAGCAAGGTCCAGTACAGGTAAGAGTACTGCTGTCATTCTGTCTCCAAAAAAAATCTCTGAAGGAATGAAGAGAGAGATTTTATGCACCCTCAGTTAGTGAAGGTTTTCAAAAAACCTGGAAGGAACGTTGTGCCCTATCACTTGCTCAGACTGATAAAGCTCACACTCCCATGCACCTATAGAATATTCTTTGGACAACTGTCAAAGCTCCAGCAAGGTATTTCCACCTGGTGGGCTGCACTCCTCTACTGCCTTTAGTTTGCATTCTTCTCTGAAACACTAATCTGGACATTCAGGTTTTCTTAGCAGGTGGCAACAATAGTCAGCAGGGTGTGCATTTTTTCTCCCTTTTTGGCACCCCATTTATGTCTTCCTCTTGCTTTAGATTGCTGTTGTAATACTGAAAGGTCATCTCCTGTACTGCCACAGTGCCCTGTAAGTGTTGCTGATGTAAAGTTGCTCCTTAATCAGATATGAGAAAGGGGGGGTTGTTAATTTCTTGAAGTGTGCACACTGCCCATCTCATTCTCCAAGGTGAGACAGTTTTTTTGGCAGTAAAAGCAAATGATAGTATGAGACACAACTTGGGGATGGCTTATGGACAAATTTTACAGTATCAGTCATTTCCATGTACGTTTCACATGGTGAAGAGGGTGCTGGTGTCTGCCTTGCTACAAGTGAACCCACTTGTGCAAGCCAGGTGAGCTGCTTTTGGTGAAGCACCATGTGAACAGAATGAATCAGCCTTGAATGACTGAGTAAATGGCCTGTGATCAGCCTAAGGCTTCGTTTGTTCTTGGAAGAAAGTGAGATCATTTGTAGAATTGCTTGGTACTCATACACTGTTTGCCTAACAAAAAGGCCGCTGCTTCTCCCTTGCAAAGGAAAGGGCAGTGTAGGAAGTGCACTGAAGTGCTCAGTACCCTCCGAACACTAAAACCACCAACTCACTTCCCATTATGGTGCTGCAGCAGTATTGAAGCAATTGGAGGTGAAGTCCCAAGCTTTCAGCTCTTGACAGAATTAGCTCAGTCCAGGAATGCATCCTTAAAGATGCCTTACTTTGACATAATGGAGGAATCCCAAGGTGTCTTTATGAACAACTAATGCTGAAAAATGACTAACTTTGTAGTTTATGGGTTAGCTCATCCCCAGCTATGTCTCTGTGGTCAGGTCTTCATGCTGTATTGCAGATGCCTGGAAGGCTACACAATGGTGGCAGAGGTGGATGTCTGCATTTGCCAGGAAGATGGACAGTGGTCTCTTCAAAGTATTTCTTGCTGCCCTAGAAAGTGTCCTCTCCCAGAAAATATCACCCATCTCATTGTATCCGGGGACAACTTCACTGTGAACACAAACATCACATTGTCATGCATAGAAGGCTACAGACTGGTGGGAGCAAGCACATCTACATGCAAGGTATAGTGTTACTTGCACCCTTTTGCTTTGCCAGCTTTGTAAAGACGCCTCCTCATGCCCTCATTAGCTTTTTGGCTGTTAACTGCACTCAATTAAAAAAACTTGAAAACATGTCCTGCAAAATATCAGATGCTTCCTTGTTGCCCAGTAAGGGCAATTATTAGTTCCCCTTGTACAGACTTTCACAACTAGAAATTCTTCATTTCTGCTTTCATCAAAAGATAACGCTATCCTTTGTAAGAGCATTCATTTTATCACATTTCAAGGAATAAATAATGTCTGAGATTTAAAAAAAATATATATCCAAGATTTCGAATGTATTTTGAGAAATTGTGTACAGAGGGTTGTTTTTTTCCCAAGAAAACAGGCAGCACACGTTTAAATCCACTGTGCAGCTGTGGAAACTTGAATCCAACGTATGTTACGGAGCAAACAGCCTCATCAGTGCTGCTAGGAACCTCTTGTTGCATTATCAGTGGACAGCCTTGGCTTAAGGTTGTAGGAGGCTGCTCATATGAGAAGCACGTGTGATTTTGCAGAATCAGCACTTCATAAGGAGAGGTTTCCCCATAAGTTTCTTCTTTCAAAGCCCTGTGGAAGCAGGAGTAGGTGTGTTGAGTGTCTCTTCAGGTGTCAGACTTCCCTTGGAGAATCTGGGAAATCACAGAATCACCAAGGTTGGAAGAGACCTCAAAGATCATCAAGTCCAACCTGTCACCACGGACCCCATGTCCAATCCCCTCTTGAACACCTCCAGGGATGGTGACTCCACCACCTCCCTGAGCAGCACATTCCAATGGCAAACAACTCTCTCAGTGAAGAACTTTCTTCTCACCTCGAGCCTAAACTTCCCCTGGTGCAGCTGTGTCCTCTTATTCTGGTGCTGGTTGCTTGAGAGACCAACTCCCTCCTGGCTAAAACCACCCTTCAGGTAGTTGTAGAGAGCAATGAGGTCTCCCCTGAGCCTCCTCTTCTCCAGGCTAAACAATCCCAGCTCCCTCAGCCTCTCCTCGTAGGGCTTGTGCTCAAGGCCTCTCACCAGCCTTGTTGCCCTTCTCTGGAAAGCAGTTGAAGAAGCACTTGGTTTTGGTGTTAGACATCTGACCAGGAGAAAAGTATGGAACATGGAACAGGGCAGCTGTAGTAGTATTTTTTCCTCATGATTTGTTCCCTGACCTTGTACAAGTGCACTTGTTTATTCACGCTTCTTTTTTCCATTTACTTTTTGTCCTTCTGTGTTGTAAGTCTAAGCTAAGCATTCCTGCCAAAGCAAAGCTGCAGTCTACGTTGGCATCTTAAATGTGTTACTTAAACTATACAGATAATATTAAATTAACCATGTCTGTACACCCACAGCTATGATTTTCCTAACTTTCTCATTTAGATGCAAATTAAGCATGTAAAGTGGTGCCTTCACACATCTCATTACATTTATTTTTCAGGAAAGTGGCATTTGGGTGCCACCATTTTCTGATGACATCTGCATTCCTGTGTCCTGTGGGACCCCAGAGGCTCCAGAGCATGGATTTTTGGTTGGCACTAAATACAACTACAAAGATGTGGTTCTTCATAAATGTGATGCTGGATATGAATTACAAGTAAGAAAGCTCAAAAGCTCCAGCATTTTGCTTTGCTTTTACCTACAACACCTTTACTTGTCATTTTCAGTTCTTAATGTTACGACTGTGAGAAGGTAGAACTCTTGTCTATACTGATACACACCCTTACCTGCCACGGAACTTTGGTGGCTGCCATTGTATGTGGAATGCTCCTGCTATGTCTGGGATAGTCCTTGAATGACTTAAGAGTATAACTGAATCAAATAAAAGCATCTTACTCAGAGCCACATATTCAGCAGACCTCTTTCAGTCTTACTCTTTTAACAGAAGGTTGTTTCAGATTTCTGCAAACACAGCGTTGTATATGCATCTGACCATAAGCCATGGAAAAGTTAATTTCTCATGTTTTACTGTCTTAAACTGGTTCTCTGGCCAGAGCTAGGTTGCATTCTTCTTTCAATTTCATAATGCCCCAAGCATTATGTCTTCTGCATTGTGCCTTACACGCCTTACAGGCTTAAAGCTCCTGAAAAGTCCACTGCCCTCAGTTTTATGACATTGCTACATGATATGAAAGTGATATCTCTAAGTTTAGTACATCAGGGAGATTTCAGATTTGTTCAATGGCAGCTCTGTTCCCTGACAGGGGAAAAGTATTCTTTCTTGTCCATTGTTTTTGTTATGAGCACTGGGCTTTCAACCCTACCTGAACTCTGGAGCAGCACTCCTGTCCTGTTATCAGGACTGAGACTATCTAATTCAGAGCTGCATCACGTTTGTTTTCAACAGCTGCAGTGAATACAGAAATTAAAGTATGTTGCTGAGGTGTTATAGCGTGGCCTCCACCATCCCCACAGTAAGGCAGAGTCATGAGGTGGTAAGGTGTCTCTAAGGCAGAGGCTGACTCGATGCTGTGTTTTGTGAATACCAAGCAGAGCGTAGGATTGTGCTTCCTTTGTACTGTTGTAACAGCAATAATAAATTAATCACTTAGTGCATGTGAGTTTACCCAGTCACTCAGCATGAAAATAAGGACAGTTTAGAAAATGTTAAGGTGACAATAAATGTAATTTGCATTATGTTGCCATACATGTAATGTCACTGGGGTTGGTATTTAGACAGGTAGAATTGCTGTTGCAAAGCTTGTGAATTCATACAGTAACAATTCCTTGCAAGCTTTGTATTTCAGCTTCGCCATCTAGTGTCATTCTCTCTCCCTGCTGTTTTTCCTCCGGGAAGCAAAGTCCATTGGGTGTGCTGCTCTGCAGCACTCACATCCAGCAGCTGCTCTTGTCAATGGGCCTGCTTTGTAGTGAAAGTACTTTGCTTCAAGGGACACATGTAGACGTTATTCTCCATGCCTTGTAATCAAACAAACAGGAAATAAATCCTGGGCTATTAGTTTGACTATAAAGCCTGTAGACAGGAAATAAATAATGTTATTTATAAGTAAATGAGTGCTTGAGGTGTAGTCAAAATCTTACATTTATAAACCACAAGATTGTACTGTTATTGAAAAAATGCTAGGTAGATTTTTCTGTAAATAAGTCCTGGCATAATAGGAATTTGTCATCATAGCACAATCCTAGGAACAAGAATGGTACAACTGACAAAAAAAAAAAAGATGATCGTCCAAGCAGAAGGACAAGAGGACTGGCTAAGGAACTTCTAGTTTATAAACAATACCTGTCACTTTGCAGGAAGGAGTTGTACCCTAAACTCATAGTAGGTGGTTAGTAGATAGTAGCATTTAACTTTCTTTTTACATGGGTTGCTCATGGAGGGAAAACATCTTGGCCTTTCCGGATACCAGAGGTGATGGGAGAGAAGAGCTGACTAAGTAACGTTCTTTGAGCCTTTTCCTTTGTTTCACAGGGTGATGCAGAACGGACTTGCCAGGAAAACAAGCTTTGGAGTGGCACAGTGCCAGTGTGCAGAAGTACGTTCCATCTGAGTTGTCTCTTAATGTTGGTGAAGGGTGATTTTACACAACAGAAAATACTCATGCTCATTTTGCCCTAAACTGTTTGCATTTGCCTAAAAAGTGTTGGTAAGTAGCACTGAAAACAGCCTGGAAGAGTTGCAGAATTTCTGGTTTGTGCAGGAATCACTGCCCCTTTCTGCCTTATTCCTGTATCCCTAAGAAAGCTGTGCAAACAGCTTCCAAGTTTAAATAGTTGTGACACTTGGTGTCATGTGGGGCTACTGAGGACCTCTGAGGATGTAAGTTGCCAGGAGACACAGGTACTTTAGCATCTCAAAGGTGCTTCAGTTCTGTGAGACATCTGATGCACACTGACTGCAGTGCAGAAGTAGGAGCTGTCTGCATAAATACTTAGATGAACTTTAGCTGTTGGCTCTAAGTGGCAACAGCAGAATTTCCCAAGGCTTCTTGCCAGCACAGCTGCAATAGATTTTGTCTTTTAGCAGGATCTGGAAGCGCCAAGCATGATACTGTTGTTCTACTCAGGAACAAATATCTGAGAATGCCCAGATAAACACCATGTTCTTTCCCTGTTTCTCAGAGTAAAACCTGCGAATGGGACAGATGTATGCATTATATGTGACTGGAACATATTTCTTCTGTTACAGGAGTATCATGTGGGCCCCCAGACATGATAGAAAATGGATCTGTTCAGGGAGAGGAGTTCCTATTTGGCAGTGAGGTTTTCTACAGCTGTGACCCTGGCTTTGATCTACAGGGACCAAGCCGAAGGACTTGCCATGTTGACAAGAATTGGAGCCCCTCCACCCCTTCATGCACACGTAAGTAGCAAGCAGAGCAGCATGGTGGCAGTTTTCCAGGAGAGCTGGGGAATAAACTGAGAAAGTGGATTTGCTGGCTTCCTTCCAGACTCCGCAGTCCAGCTGGAAAGCTGTAACAGGAGGAGCCAGAGAAAAAGCCAGCACAAAGGTTCTCATTGGCAGTTCCTCTCTGATCTAATGGGAGCGCCTTTTGGCACGTTAAAATGACACAAGCATATAGCTGTACTCAGGTCAGTAGAGGAAGAGTGTGGCCTGTACTCCATTTGCTTTGCACTGTGGTGTGCAGGGGCTTGGACATCCTGTGCTGGAATGGTTCATCCCTGTCCACTCCATATATCTGGAAATCAAGACTCTGTTCCCCAATATTCATCTTGGATTTCTTTGCAGCAGAAGGTGATTAAATGGATTTATGACTTACTGCATACAGCTTTATAAATAAAACACCAAGATTTTATAGCCTTTACCAATATATCAGTTCTTATCTTTTTGTGTTGATGTCATAGTCCCACCCCGTGCATTCTTCTCTCACCTTAGGTCAATTAGCCTGGTCTACACAGTAAGTGTGGGACAGGGGATGTAACCTTTTTAAACTACTGTCATTTGTATTGGGGACATTTTGAGATCACCTTGCTGTGTAAGGAGCAAAGAACACTACAAATGCAGCCTGTGACCTGCTCAGAAGTATTCTGGATCACACTGTTTAGCTGAACATACCTTATAGCTTCACATTTGGGCACATTCTCTCTCAGGCATCTGCAGCCTGAACCCTAGGAGAGAGGGCAGCCAAGGCATTGTGTAACTCTTATCCATATAACACTTCTAGATTCTTTGTTCCCATCTTCCCATTAATTCATTGTGTGAACAGAGCTGTCAGTGTGTAACAGAGTGGCCTTCGTTGTCTGTATAAAACCAAAATAATTCTCTCCTCTCCTAGGAATTACTTGTGGGCTGCATCCCTCAGTAGAGAAAGCAGAGGCCATTTCCACAGGAAGTACATATAGAAGCAATGTAACCTTCGTGTGCAATCCTGGATACCATCTTGCTGGGCCCCAGAATATCACATGTCTTGCCAATGGGAGCTGGAGTAAACCATTGCCATTGTGTGAAGGTAACTGTTCAGTTCCCTGGCCTGGCACATCTCAGTCTTGGGAAAGAAAAAAGTTCCTCCCTTATGAAAGAATATCAAATGATCCAGGGATTGAGCTGCTGTCAGGAAATGATTCTGTAATGTGCATTAGAAATGGTGCCTGAAAAAATAAAAGTAGCACAAAGAGCACTGCCTGTTACCAAGCCAGGAAGAGCACAAGACATCATTTTTACCAGGATTTTAATCTGCAGTTTATCAAGCTTAGTGAAAGATGAGGGTACTTGCTCTCTTAGAAAATCAAATCCCTATATCAAAAGGTGATGGAGGCCAAGTGACTTTTCTCTTAGTGGCCCTCGGTAATTATTAACTTCATACACTTTTTCTGGACTTTGGGCCCTGAAGATAGTCTCAACAGCTCAGCCTTTAACCTCTACACTCTTCACATTAACATTTTGCAAGTCATTGAGTTCAGGTGCTCCCTTGGTAGGTGCTGCTGCACATGCCAAAAAGAATAGTGAGACCCAAGCAAGAACTGGCTGCAGGCAGTAGCAGATGGAAACAAGCTTCTCAAAACACAAAGAGAATAAAAACTGAAGATCCCAAGTTTGAACAGACAGTAATGTTGGGTGGCTGTTCAAAATGTAAAACACATAGAAGCTTACTAAATTGCAGTATCATTAAGTATGAGTGTTCTCCATTCCTTCCCTCTTTGCCATGAAAATACAAAGTCTGGGCTTCATATTTTTTCTTCTTTCTCAGAAACACATTAGTTCATTTCTTGCCAATCAAGTTTCCTTTCTGGCTGTTCTTGTTCCTGCTGCTGCACATACATCAGGTCTCCCAAGCTACACTCTAGACCCAGTGTCCTGCTTGTTTTCATAGTTGCTTCTGGTATTCTTACCATGTACCTGACATGTTGATGTCTCCACACCCAACTTCACACACAGACCAGCTTTACAGCAATAAGACAGATAATGATGTTCCATCTTCCACATGGAAGATAGGTTCCTGTCACCAGAGCCATGAAAACTGTGTGAGGGCTAGGGAACATCAAGATGCTGTCAGTATTGGGCAACCACACAAAGTGCAGCTCACGGTGCGCTACAGTACCCTAGTGATTTGCAGACCTTATAGTAGCAGCCTGGAAAGTTGACAGGGGACATCCACCTAAGAGAAGATGTATCTGGTGCCTAGCCAGGCATCTACAAAAAGTCACACACTAGTAGCACTGAATAGATGTCAAGAAGACTATCTTGAACAAGCTTTGGGTACAGCCATTTCACCAGCACCTCTCTCCCTCTAGCCTAATGGTTTAATCTTCACTCATCCCATTACACAGATGACCTAGGAAAATCAAATGGAAAATAGGACACAGAACAGAATCTCTTGTGTAGTAGTGGTAAGTCAGCTTGGACTATCTGCTGCCTTCAGAAATACAGCTGTGAATCTTGAAGGAAACAGTTAAGTGTTGGCATCTTGAACCAAACTACCCTGCATCTCATCTGGTATTACTTGTCAGGTGAAAAGGAAAGGACAAAAGAACAAGTTCCTAAGGTATCTCTCAGTGCCAAGAAAGAACCATTGCTATGTTTTGCATCACTGGCCCCAGAATGAAGTCATAAATGTATCCTCTCCTCCCCAGCACTGTCACATTTTGCTGACCTGAAAAATGTGTCTGTGGCTTCTCTCCATCACTGGGAGGAGCTCCTTCCCTAGCTTCGCTACATTTTGTTCCCAAGGCTGCTGAACTTCCCCTCAATGCTCCTCATGATTTATTACTATATGGCTGCTGCTTTAAAGGTTTTGTGTGAATAATTCAGGAACTGTTGGAAGTCCAGGTGTAGTATCAAGCTGAATTAATGAGAGCTCTTCCCTTGCAGAGACCAGATGCCAAGTTCCCGTTTCCTTGCTGAATGGGAAGGCGATTTATGAAAACAACACAGCTGGCAGTACAATAGCATATTCATGTGAGAAAGGATACAGCTTGGAAGGGGAACCTGTGGCAGAGTGCACAAGAGATGGAAGATGGAGTAATCCCTTGCCTCTCTGTAAACGTGTGTGTTTGCTTTCTAATGAAACAGTGGTCTCTGTTTGTAAGCACTAAAGGCTGCTCTTTGTTTAAACCGACTGCAGAGGAGAGCAACTTCGGCAGCAACTTCTGTGGAAATGCACTGTAATTTTCTGCTGGAGTAGTCATGAGCAGTATTGGTTGTTTGCAGTTAAAAAAAAATTGGTTTGGCCTACATTGGGAGATTCATTGGTATGCATCCCATTTAGAGAGGAGCAAAGGGAGCAGTTACTGAAACATGTTGAAGCGTTGACTTGTCTGAGTGTGTTTTTGTGTCAGTAAAAGAAGGATCTGTGTTCTGCGTAACTCCCTTTAGCTGGAAAGCTGATACAAAATGAGTCAGTTGTAGTCAACCACTTGATACACGAGGAGCAGGTGAGACAGTTTTGGAGGAGAAGGCAAAAGGGTAACTTTATTGTTGTCTACAATTGACTCTTGATCGGGCATAGAGAAAAAAGAGCCAGACTTGTGCACAGCGGTAGAATGAGATGCAATGGACATGAATTGCAACAGAGGAAATTCCAACTAAATATTTGGAGAAACTTTTCACCATCATAGCAGTCAAGCACAGGAACCAGAGAGGCTGTGAAATCTCCATCCTTGGAGATACTCAAATTTCAGCTTGTCAAGTCTCAGAGCAACCTCTAACATAGTTTCCCCTGCTTTGAGAAGAAAGTTAGATGTAATGGCTGTATATTCTGTGATTATTAATAATCTGTGATTCCATGAAACAGCACCTTATTCATATGTCCACTGTGAAAACACACACTATAGCCCTTCTTGTTGCTGTACATGTCTATAATTAATTGTAAGTTCTACTGTAGTCTCAGAGTGTTGATGGAAACACATAGGGTTTGTGTTACAAAGGACAGACAGGATTTAGTTCCAGGAAACTGCCATCTATGTCTGCTGTATAAAGAGTCCAACCTTTTCCACATTCATGATGAGATCAATAGATCATGTAGCAGTAGCAGATCAGCAAGCTTACATCCAGATTATCACAGAAATTATAAACTCTGATGAGTGTTGTTGTAAATCTCTGCTCAGACACCTGGAGTTTTGATGGTGATTGTTGATCCAGCCCTTCAGAACAAAAAGTAGGATAGGTCTGGCTCTTTTTTGTAGTAAGGTCATGGAAAACAGGAATGACAGGAGAGAATGGTTTCATGATAATAAGTAGAATATTCCCCACTTAAATCCGTAGTATGTCTTCTGCTGGCATCAATAGAATATGGTAATGAGCCACGTGGCAGCAGAAAATCAAACCTTATTATTCTGTGAGCCAAATCTTATAGTTTAGAGTACTAAACAGCCTTGTGTGCAGGATCCATTTCTATCGCTTTTCATGCAACTTGATTCTGACATTTGCAGACATTATTCTAAAGTATTCTCTTCCTTCCACCCCTTTTTCCTCCTTCTCCTCTTCCCTTGCACCCTTTCTTTCAACAGCAAATCCTTGTCCTGTGCCTTTCATAATCCCAGAGAATGCCCTTCTGTCTGAGGTGGCTTTTTATGTTGGTCAGAATGTATCCATCAGGTGCAGGGAAGGCTACCAGCTGAAAGGGCAGTCTGTGATCACCTGTAATGCTGATGAGACCTGGACTCCAGCAACAGCTAAATGTGAAAGTAAGTACATGAGAGAGAGTTCTGCAGGGGCTTGGTACTTTTGAGAGGGCTGGTGACCACAGCTGTATCACAGGAATGTGACAGCACAGGCATGTCAGCTGAGCTCTCCACCTAGATGCAGTGTATGAAGAAGAGAATTTTTGTCTGCTATTGACATTTGGAGAAGTGGGTTGCTCCAAGCACATAAAAGCAGTCCAAGAAGCTCTAGAGAGGAGCTGTTCCTTCTTCTTTCTTTTTAACAGAATTCTTTCTTTAAAAGGATCCAGAACATGTCTATGTGGATTGATGCCTCAAGAGTATTCATCCTACTGTCTACACCCTGCTGCAGTTTTCTTCTCAATTTACATTTTTCAGGCACTGGAGCAAGGACTGATGGTTTGGATACCCTGAATATCCTGAAAATGATTCCTGTGAGATTATGAATGATGAGGGTTGTAGGGAAAGGTGCTGCCTGCTTTTTATCAGAAGGTCTTTTGCAAGCATGCCTGAAATCTTTTCTGGACTCTTGCAAACAGTATAGTTTGGTTCAGACAATGACATCACCTTACTGTACAAACCCAGACTTGTATGTCCCGGGACCATCTGAAAGTTTGTGGTCTATATGGTGGATATAGCCACTGTTGCATTACCTGAAACTGCTGTTCCTGGCTGCCTCCCTGCTGGCTGGGTGTACATACAGGTTTTCCCTGTGAGTGTCTGCACCATGAAGTTCTACTCAGTGATTTCTCATCAAACTGTCTCCCTGGTACCTCCTAGGTCCTTAGTACCTAAGTGCTGTGTCCAGGCTTAGAAACTATGTCATGTGGACATTGCAGCTCACCAGCCTCTGGATGATTTCTTTTGTTTAGAGATATCTTGTGGCCCCCCAGCTCACATAGAGAATGCTCTGATTCGTGGTAGCTTCTATCAGTATGGAGACGTGGTCACCTATTCCTGCTACAGTGGGTACATGCTGGAAGGGCCTCTGCGGAGCGTTTGCCTAGAAAATGGAACGTGGACAACACCACCTATCTGCAAAGGTAAGGGCTTTATATGAATAGGAGCCTATCTTAACTTGCCATAGGTGCTGTCTTCAGATGACATGGGGGTGTCATCTTAGCTGAGGTAAAAATGCAAATGAAATCTTTCCTAGTTTTGGTGCAGTCATGGCTTCACCCAGAGCATTTAAAGTGCAGGGTGCTTATTTCCAAGTGAAAGAGTGGGCTTCCACAATTTTAATCCTTGCTGATCTTGCAGTTTCTTCTCCTGCAATGTCATACCCCACACCAAGACCCTCTCTCCTGACATTTTTTATGAGAAAGTGACAGAACCAGTCATCTTTCTGACATGTAGTTTCAGAGAAACACTGCCAGTCAGTTTTTCGCAAAGATCAAGCACTGCAGAAGAGATCCAATGAGTTCTTGATCTCTCATTGTGTTTAAAGGTTGTCAGCTCCTGAGAGTTTTTTGCAATAAAATACTTAAGGATAGGTTTAGACATTTAACCAAATAATGCACACTAGATGTTGTAGAGTCATGGTTTTAACAAAATAACAAAGTCTAGCCTTTTCACCCTTAGTATAACAGCAGACAAAACAACTTGGTTTGTGGAGCTAAAAAAATTCACTTGTTTAAATTACAGAATTAACTCTTCCATGCACAAGATTCAAATGAATAAGAAGTTTTGGACAGAAAATGGGGGAAACCAACACAAGATAGAGAAGAGATGATGAACTAAGCAGCTTGAAACAGATATAAGCATCTTTAAATGCTAACTTTGAAATAAGGCATAGCAGAAGAGTTCTGGGGTCACAGGACTTTCATGGAAGAGGCATTGCCAGCTGCCATTTCTGTGTCACAAGCCTGACTAGCTTCCTGCTGCTGGTTAGCTGTAGGACAGTGAGTTAGCTGCACAATGAAGTCTTAACTTCAGAGGATGTATCAGCAACCATGCCAGAAACAGAGCCTTAGCTATTTCGTTTGGAAACATGAGCATTCAAACCAAAAACATTTAGGGCATATCAGTGGCCAGTCACAATCAAACCCATTCCCTAAAATCAAGAATCCTACAGAAGAGGAAAGGTGCCAGAACACTCATCTGAGAGCATATGAATCATGAGCCGCATCCAGTCTGGCCTTAAAAAACCCCCAGGGATGTGGCTTCTACCACCTCCCTGGACAATCTGCTTCGGTGTCTCACCACCCTCATGGTGAATAATTTCTTCCTAACATCCAGTCTGAATCTATCCACTTCTAGTTTTGCTCTGTTCCCCCTAGTCCTATCACTCAGAGCCATCATCAAAGTTGTCAGGTCTGCCTCTCATCCTGGAAGTCTCAGCTGCCTATGTCAAGAGCAGAACCATCAGCCCTTCCTCCTTCATTGGCAATTTTCTATTTAGGTCAGAAACTTTTTGGAGACAGTGGATTCTATGCTGTGCTAAGCCTGTCTAGTCAGGGTCTCTCTCTCATTTTTTTAATGCTAATTCAGGAAGCAAAACATTAGGAGTGTTAAGACCTAAACAAGCTGAGTTGCCCTAGTCTATGAAAGCAGACACTGTTAAAATTCTGTATCTGGCAGTTACTATTGTCTTGCCTAAAAATCACAGATCAGTAGATCATGTTGAGGAGACCCAGAGCCACAGAAGTGGGTTTGTAACTCCTGAGCATTTTAGGAATAGAAAATATGCTCCTAAAAACCAATTTTTTCCCAGTTATGTGACCATGCCTTGCTGTTGACATGAGGAATCACCTGTCAAGTAGCCAAATAGAGATGATTTACAGTAAAAAGCAGCTGGGTTACTTCAGACATCAAGAGGAACCTAAAAATCCTGTTAGAAATTTACCTTCTGAAAGCACCCTGAAAAGTTTGCCAAGTATCTTGTCATTTCTTTCTAAACCGTGGTGGCTACAGGATTCAAGGAATATCTGCATAACAGCCACTCTGCCTAAGCTACAATCCAATAGCAAAGTTACTTTGGTATTTTCTGCTCGGATTTTAACACTTTGGATTCCTCAACTGATTTTTTTTTAATTCTTACTTAGTACCTGCTACTTTCATAGAACCCTACCTTATGCCAAGGGCTGTATTTTTCTGCTAAGAGAGGTTCTTGGCACTGTTTGCTAGCAACTGGGAAGGGATGATCTGCAAAGCACTGTCAAAACATGTGTCTTGCTTGCAATATCACAGAGTCTACTGAGACTGTTGAGAGGAGTAAGTATTAGGGAAAATTATTGCAGAAAACAAAGTGATGAGGTGAGCAAATGATCAGGGTGTAGGTGCAGGAATAGAAAGCAGGATAACCTGCCTTTTGGTGTATTAAGGGAGAGGAACAACAATTTCCCTCCCTTTTTTCACCTAAAAGGGGAAGTAAAAAGGACAAAAGATGTTCTGAGAGGACTGACTGTGTTGTCATGGCACATGTCACAATAATGTTTCAAAACTGCTTTATAATTCATTTGAGGGATTTGCCTAACAAAAGGCTTACAGCACCCCAGCCCTTTGTGGTCTACATCAGAAGTGACATGAAAGCACTCTTTGTAATGACTCATGCTGCATTTCTTGGTTTTGGCTCTGATTATTAATGTGTCCTAAGCTTGCTGGAAATGTTCTGGCCCGGTTCAACAGGTTAGTTAACGTAAATATTGTAATTAAAAAGCAGACTTTGTTAGCTTCTTTGGGAGAGCTCTCACCACAGCTGCACTTCCCTGAATCAATTCTGGTTAGAGGTTGCAGACCAGATTCTGATCTGAGTTTCAGGGGTGAGAAGTCTTAGCCTGGATCTGCTGATGGTAAACACCTGTAGGACTCAGCAGGCTGCACATGCACACATCTTGTCTGACTCCAATTTTTTTTCTCCCTGAGATACTCTGAAATCTGTGATGTATATATGCCCTGTGCCCACTTCTTAATGACTGGGAAACAATGTGGCTCTACTGACCAAAAAGATTCATAAACTGTCAACAAATGAGCATTATCAGAGGGCAGCTGAGACATTGTTCACTTTTAACCACAGGAAAGCTTTTTAGCACAAGTTGAGAACAGATACCAGAAATTGTTTTTCCCCCATTCTTACCCAGGTTTGTCTTGCAGCAGTGTAACACTTTTCTGTCCTGAGGAAATAAATCTCAGACGTGGATGTACCAGGGGATCTGAAAGATTAAGATTTTTACCATAGATGTAAGATCTGCTACCACTAACTGAAGTCACAGTTAATGGTTCCCATTCTCTCACCAGCACATGAGGACTCCGCCTGCCCTGCTTGCTTTTACAATAGCAAAAAGAGAGAACAAGATCCCAGCTTAACTTCCTGCCCCGAGCCTTTCTCTAGACTCATCTGTTGAGTGAAGAATAATCCCCACAGCTACAGACACCGAGTCTCTGCCTGCCCAGATTGATGTATAACAAGTGCACACCTATGAATGATACTGTCTTACTCATTCAGTTTCACAAGAAGAGCCTGGGCATAAATCCAGATAAAGCGTAGCTGTGCCTGAGCTCCTGGATCACTGAGCAGGATGGTGTTGCCATCCACAGTGATTTCTCTAACTCCAGAAATACCCACATCTTCTCCATTGAGAGAGAGAGAGAAAATACATTTCAGAGACCAGTGCTCATAGGCTTGAATCTAATATGGGATATCATTTATACACAAACTTTTTACCTCCCAAACTCTTTAACTTCTATCCTGTTATACCCTCATTGGACATTCAAGTGCTGTGGATCACACAAAGCTTTAAATGGCTTTTGATTTAACTTTCATTGCACAAAGGAAATGTGGTTAGCACCTTGTTCTGCTTTACTCAACACCCAAGCTGTCTGTGTAGACACAGATATCTTTCTAACAAAAATTGTTCAGAATACCTGTTTGAATACTGCAACTTTTGTGAACCTTCCAGGGCCTACAATCTCTTCCTATTTTATTATCAGCTGATATTTGATGGGAAGGCTCTTGAGACTGAAAAATAAAATGGCTAAAAGCTTTGGCTCGTTTCAACAGACTCCAAGCTGTAGCTTGCAGCTTGGCGTGGCTTATCTACAAGTGACTGAAATTTGGCTCTAACAGATGAAGATTTGCATTCTTTCCACTGTGGAGCTCAGGTCTGAAAGTTGTTTCGGTGTACTAAACCACTGTTTGTATTTAATGCTAACAATGAACAAGATCTGAAACACTCAAACCCTAAACTCGTATTTTGCTAACCTAATTAAAGATAGGATGCAATTAACAGTTTAGGATGCGTTTCCTGAGGTTACTTTGTGTTCATAACTACCACTAATGAGAAGGTACTCTCATTACTTATTTGTTCTGTAGTATCATCTTGAAGCCACAATTTTTGATCTTCTGTCAATAGTATGCACACCAGCATGACAAGGATTATACTTCCTCCAGTGATATTTAAGTCTAACATGTTTGTACTTAGCGTACCGCATGATTTTGTAAAGTAGTCCTGGTTTCTCTGGACACATTAGACAATGCAATGCCAGAGAAACAACAATGAAGTCAAAAGCCTGTCCAGTTCAGGCAACATACTGGGCTAGTATGATACAGTCCACTTTAAATTACAGAGTCACAGAATCACAGAATATATCCATTTGGAAGAGACATCAAAGATCATCCAGTCCAACCCTTGACCCAGCACTGAAGTGTCAACATTAAACGATGACCCTAAGTGCCAGGTCCACAGGAGGCTTGAACACACCCAGGAACAGTGACTCCAGCACTACCCTCGGCAGACCATTCCAGTGTTCAATAACCCTTTCAATGAAGAAGTATTTCCTAATATCCAGCCTTTACCTCCCCTGGTGCAGCTTGTAACCATTTCCTCTAGTCCTGTTGCTTGTTATCAAGGAGAAGAGTCTGGCCCCCTCCTTGCTCCAACCTCCTTTCAAGTAGTTTCAGAGAGTGAAGTTGCCCTTCAGCCTCCTCTTCTCCAGACTGAACAACTCCAGCTCCCTCAGATGCTCCTCATAGGCCATATGCTCCAGGCCCTTCACTACTCTTTGCCCTTCTCTGGACACACTCTAGCGCCACAATGTCCTTCCTAGAGTGAGGGCCCCAGAACTGTGAATGCAGCATTCAAGGTGTGGCCTCACCAGTGCTGAGTACAGTGGGATGATCACCTGCCTGTTCCTGCTGTCCACAGTGTTTCTAATACAAGCCTGTGTGCCATTGGTTTTCTTGGCACCTGGGCATACTGCTGACTCATGGTCAGTTGAAATTCCCCACTTTTATGATCAGGTGCTTACTAACAGGTGTGTGAGCCAAGGAACACTGAGGAGTCTGAATGTTAAGTGAGGTTTATAACCACATTTTGGGTTGCACAGGTAAACACTTCATTGTGCCACTGCTGTACTCTTGTTGGTCACTTTTCATTACACTAGATGATACTGCAATAAAAATTACTTGTTCTCTCACAGTGTTAAATCTGACGTCCAGGTTATCCTGTGTTACACCAAATGTATTATCCTGGTGTTTCATACCAAGGTTAGAAGACATCTTGATTTTATTTGAGAGTTAATTTAGAAGAGAAAAGAGAAAACTATAACAATTTTTGTTTGGGGTGGGGATGTTTTTGAGATTTTTCTTCTTGGAACACTGGCCAGTTAATTTCCCCAGCTATGCTAAAAACTTACAAATTTTCATCTTTGCCAAGGACAAATTTTGGTTGTCTTAATGGTTTCCTACATCCCTGCTCACAGTAGTTAGTCAAGCACACAGCCAGAAAGACATGCAGCCTTTCAAATCACAGTCATGTTTCTGAATTTCACTACATTTGTTTGTTCTACTGTGAGCTTTACAACTGCAAAGATCTCTGCAAGATGCTGAATGCCTAAGTGTTATAGTTTGAATATTATGTGGTAAATAATAAGAGTTTTCCAGAGAATTTGAGAGAGTCCAGGGAATGGATAGTCCCAAGGGGCTGGACAGAACATAAGAGATATGTTTATCTCATTTCACTGGTCTGCAGAACTTGATATTGTTTGGAGTATAGCTTGTCTTTCTCTCTCTTGCTTGCTTCTTTCCTCCTGTTTCTGCCTCTGATCTTTCTTGCTTGACTTACTGGTTTTTGCTTGGGTTATGGTAAGGAAAAGTGGTGGGGATGAGAGATAATAATTTATTGCCTGGTAAGTCCTCTGGGCTTTTGTCCAGGGAGGTCTGGGGTACTCTGTACAGGGGGGTCTGGACTAATTGTCCAGAAGGGTGCTGTGCTGTTGTTGAATTTTATATATATATATATATCTTTTGTATATGTTTATTACTCTTTTGTGCGTTTATATTTATTTTGCTTTTGTAAAGAATGATTCCATTTAATGTCCAAATTCTGCGTAGCGTGGTAATGTACTCCATGGGACAAATGCCAAATTGTTGCGTGGTGCAGAACCAAACCAGCACACTAAGTTTCTAATGAAGTGATAAAACCGTGTTGTTTTCAGCTGTCTGTCGCTTCCCGTGTCAGAATGGTGGCGTCTGCGAGCGACCGAACGCCTGCTCGTGTCCAGACGGCTGGATGGGTCGTCTCTGCGAAGAGCGTACGTACATCATCCCTAAGCATGATTTGTAAGGTGTGGAGGTAAGGCAAGTGAGCCTACTGCTGTGAACCCACTGTAAGCCCTATGAGGAGAGGCTGAGGGAGCTGGGGTTGTTCAGCCTGGAGAAGAGGAGGCTCAGGGGAGACCTTATTGCTGTCTACAACTACCTGAAAGGAAGTTGTAGACAGGAAGGGGTTGGTCTCTCCTCCCAGGCAACCAGCACCAGAACAAGAGGACACAGTCTCAAGCTACACCAGGTGAAGTTTAGGTTCAAGGTGAGGAGAAAGTTCTTCACTGAGAGAGTAATTGGCCATTGGAATGGGCTGCCCAGGGAGGTGGTAGAGTCACCATCCCGGGAGGTGTTCGAAAAAGGATTGGATGTGGCACTCGAACCCATGGTTTAGTTGTCAGGAGGTATTAGGTAATAGGTTAGACTTGATCTCTGAGGTCTTTTCAAACCTGGTTGATTCTATGATTCTGTGATTCTAAAAGTTAAAGGCAGAAGAGTCAAAAGCATAGAAATCATTATTTTATTCTGTTTGACAAATGAAGAATAGAATAGAATAGAACAGAACAGAACAGAATAGAATAGAATATCTCTTTATTTATTCTGTCTATCTATCTATCTGTTTTATCTATCTATTTATTCTGTTTGACAAATGAAGAGAGAACAAAAGGGAACAACCACTCAGACAAAGGCCCATTCCCTGACAGATCCAAACCAAAACAAGAACTTTTTTACTGTACATGATTCTGGGTGTCGGAGGTTGAGTGGGTGTTCTTTCACTGTGTTTGAAGAACAGTTTGCTGCAGTTGTCCAAAGACTGTTTCTAATAGCAGTACATGATACTCTGGGGGAAAGAGTAGGAGCTATAAGAGAGGTGAGTGTTCTGCTGGTGGCTGCATTTGTTTCTTGGCTTCTTTTTTTTATCTGTCAGATCAGACTATCAACCTGATCAATTAACATTCTAATAGTGTAATTATATCAAATTTTCCATGTTATGCTTCCAAACCTGTGTATCTCTATCCCACAAATTGTAGGTTGTTTTTTCTTGCTTGGAACTCTGAGTAGTTAGAGAACTGGATCTGTTCTGGTTGAAAAGAGCCAAATCTGACTCTTGGATCTGCCAAAGATTCCCTGGGTCACATTGGTCACATTAGGGATGACAGTTTGTGCCATGCTTCCTGTTTTCTTCATGATGATCTTAGCACAAGTACTTTGGGAGGGCTAACCCTTTCACACTGGTGTAGCTGCTGCATGAGGTGCCTTTTTACTGTCCACATGAGTAGGCATGGGTCTATGTACACAGAAAAGGAAAGTACTTTTGCTGTGTTCATTACTTAATACAGCCCTGGCAATAAAGCTTTAGTGTGTTCAAGAGCACCTGCACCTGAGGTGATGTCTCTGTTCCTGGATCTGAGTATATATGGAGACCTACAAAAAGATGTGGCACCTCCTCCTCTAGTTCAGAGAGGAGTGTGGCTCAAGCGTTTTGCCAGGTAGGTGTCTCACAGCTTAAAATGGTCCTCTGAATCTAGTTCTGCAGCTTTCAAGTCTTTGTGGCCATGGCAGTTCCACATGGCACAAATTTGCTTTAGATACAGAGTGAGATTCAGCAAGTTTCGCCCTTCTGTGTTCATAGAAATTCCATCTATGTGGTGCATTCACACAGCCCCTCTTTTGCTGTCCCTGTGTCTGTCAATAGCACCACAGCCAGACATGAAAACTCACAGTTTCACAGTTTCAGCAGGAGGGGACTGAGCCCTGTATCTGGCAGAATGGTGTTTGGTATTCCACAACTGATTTCCTTACCTTACCATCAGTAATAATATTTAATGCATTCTTCAGGACCAAAGGATAATTTTTATGCTCTCAGTTGCATGAATCTGTCATCCCGGTTCAGACCTTGATTTCCCGTATGAGGAAAATGAAGAGGCAGCTGACTAGCCAGATCACTCTTCATGCAGACACAGGCACTAGCTCCCTAGGGTTTTTTCCTTTACTTTGGCATAGGTAGGAAGGAGAGGGGGAAAGGATTCTCACGATTCATTAGTACCACCTTGATTCGCAACACTGCTTGTCAAGCAAGGTGCACTGGTGAACAGAAGAGATAGGTTTAGTCTGTGGATTTGAGGGCATGTTTTGGAAGTCAAAGGGATATTTGAGTGCTAGCACTGAACACAGATCTGTCAGGATCAGGGCACAGGTGAGGCCATGGAGCTCTAACAGAATTCAGTCACCTTGTAGTTTATAGAACATTTCACAGATAATAAGATTGATTTGTCTCCCTGGGAGAGGCCTGACTACTCCAAAAGCACGTAGAGCACCACTAGGTTAATGATACAGAGAAGTAATTCTTGGTGATATGGGTTAGCCCTGTGAGTTCTGTGAAAGTTCACCTCCTCAGCTTGACTTTTGAAACTGAACTTCTGCTTCAGTCCTCTGCAGCCCCTGTCCAGCCTCCCAGTATAGAAGTCCATTGAAAGTGCCATTGAGTAGTTGTCCTAATTTGAGACCCATCTCAACACCTGCTCTGTTCAGAGTGTGTTCACACATGTACTTCATTCAGTTAGAGTAGAGGAGATGGTAGTTTTGTGAAGGTACTCTAGTCATGTACAGTGTCCACATCAGACAGTTTTGTAGATCTGCTCATGGGAGCAGTATAGTTGATTTGTGCTCAGCCCAGAGGCCATCAGCTGCTTGGTATCTGCTTTGTTTCTTCCCCAAAGCTTCCAGCCACAGGCACCCAAAATGCCATGTATCGAAGCTACCCTTCCATGGGGGACTTGTGGTGTCACCTGTCTCAGCATGTCTTCACTGGCTCAGACTAAGTGTTTTCCTATGGGCAGTGAATAGAGTAACTTGCTGTAGGTGTTACCTTGTGGGACCCCAGGAAATCCACAAGCAATCCAGTTGTTTGTAATTACAGTTATGAACTGGTTTTGTTAGCAACCATCACAGGACCGGGCCATGTCTGTGGATATTACATGTGAGAAACAAGCAAAAGGTCCTCCACATTTCCAGTGAGCAGGGCCTACAGGCATCTGAAGGACTCTAGCAATTGCTCTACTCTGTCCATTTGTTTGCCATCGTTCCTTCTCCTTTCTGGCTGCCATGCCAGCAGTATTTGCTGCTCATGGCTTGTGGGTAGATCCTCCTCAACGCTCCTAATACTGCATGCAAACACTTAGAGGGGCAGTAGAGTTTCTAAATAAATGGAAGCACTTTTCTTGCATACTTTATTCTTTGCTTTCATGGGGGATAATTTTTGTCACTGTTTCTCTTCTGTCTCCTTAGCAATATGCATTCTGCCATGTCTCAATGGAGGTCGCTGTGTGGCTCCCTACCAGTGTGACTGCCCCTCTGGATGGACTGGATCACGCTGTCAGACAGGTAACACTCCTTTTTTTTTCTCTTTTTGTGACTTTTGTATCAGTACCTAGCACAGGTCACTAAGGACTGCAGCACTACTAAGCTTCTCTCATGAAAACTCAAGCCTGCAATAATATTCCTGGAGGATTTGCTGTTCCCAGCTGCAAACTATTTTCAGAGTAGTCCCTGATGACTCTTCAAAATACACAGAAAAGGAAGGACAGGCAGCATTCACAAGAGCACTGCCTCTAGAGGAGAGATGGTTTCAAACTAGGCTGTCCATTTTAAGAAAAGTTAGAATTTAATTTTCATCTTAATTTCATTTTCAGCATATGTAAGCCACCCTTAACCTCACAAAGAAGCTGCACATACTTCAAAGCTTTTTCTCACAGCTGTCTGTCTTGGGAGATTCCCGCTTACTGCCCAAATTCTGAGCAAGGCAAGAGGGGCTGAGCAAATCAAGGATTTGTTTAAGGATGGTTGAGTTTAACGGGTACAAGGTACACACATAAGATAACCATGTCCATGGTACATGGATATATTACTTTAGGTATCATCTAAGTTCTCTGGTCAAGTTTAACATGTGCAGCATTTTACTGGAACTCTGACTTGAACCTCACCAAGGCTGAAGGGTATGCAGCACACCAAAATAGTGAAGGGTGATGAGTCTAGGTTCCAGACCTGTCTCTGGCAAGTCAGCTTGTGTCAGGTGAGGCCAATTTGTAATTACAGATAATACTGGAGCACAAGTTTGGGGTATACGGTTCCACATCAAGACTAAACCAATCCCAATTTTTGAAAGGCTTATTATTGTGGAAACAACCAGTAAAACCCATACCAAATGAGGAGTCATTGGAACATCTTAATCATTATTAAATCTGAATCACTAATAAATGTTAACTATTTTAAAGATTTATTTTACAGTTTGCTCACTGTATTGCTGTTGCCTAGGTGCACCATAACTGATTGTTAGCAGGGCCTTAACATGAAAACTTGGTTCTGCTTTCCTGCAAGACTTTGGGGTGGCTGATAGGGTGAACTGGAGGAGGAATTTGTGCTTTTGTTAATGAATGTTCATATTATTTGTCCAGCTGATAGGAATAGTGAGTCTGGGGGATAAGCTGTGAGATACATTGCAAACCTAACCTTGGAAACTCAAATTCCATTTTAACTCAGAACTATTGCCTTTGGAAGGGACACTTGCCTAGCATGTTGTGGATCATTTCCTCTCATGTATCATCAACCTTGCAGCTACAACAGCACAGGTGATTGAGGAGGATAGATTACTTTTCACTTTTGGGCCAGCAATTCAAATCTATTCAGACTTACTTTGCTTTGTGGTAGCTGAAGAAAATATTCTAGTGAGCAACTGCACCTTTGCCAAAATTCATTCACAGAAGTTTGCAATCACTGCTTATGGAGTTACTAAACCAAAGAGCAAAGTGAAATGAAAAATATTTGTATTAACTGCTGTTTCACAGGAATAATTGTGTGCATAGAGTGAGAGCTAAAGATGTCTTGCTCATGCTTTGTTCCAGAATCAAAAGCCATTCTTAACATGACAAGCTTGGTGCACTTGGTGTCTACTTGGTGGTAGAGTCGCCATCACTGGAGGTTTTCAGGAGAAGACTTGATGGGGTGCTTGGTGCCGTGGGTTAGTTGTTTGGGTGGTGTTGGATTGGTTGATGGGTTGGACGCGATGATCTTGAAGGTCTCTTCCAACCTGGTTTATTCTATTTATTCTATGTATTCTATGTATTACACAGGGAACATCCATCTCTGTGACCTTCTGCCATTGTTTGTTGGTGTTTGGTCCAGAGGAATCAGACTAGTGAATTTCCATCTCCTTGAACCTTCCTCTGATTACTCACTTCCATTTACTGTGATTCCATTTCAATCAGTGTTTCCTGATGCATATTCTTTGCAAAGAAAACACCTAGCATTTGTCATCACTGGTGCCTTTAGGTCTATCCTCTAAATATGTCATTAGTTCCTTAAAAGGTTCCACTTCTTTCACCTTTACTGCAATAAATATCTCTGCATTTGAAGGACCCCATTAAGCGAGTCTCCAGATCTGTTCTGTAAATTGTATGGAGCTTTATCTTGCAGTCTCAGAATTGACAGGAAGACTCTATAGAAGCTTTGACTTCTGTCTGATTACTTGATATCCTTGGGTTAGGCTGTCACACTGTGCTGGTTTGAGACAGGCAGATCCTCTCTTGCCCCTGTGAGGAACAAAAGAATGACACCCACACAAATGGACTGCAAAAGTGATGGAAAACTTAAATGGAAAAGCAGCAAGTGTTATATAGAAACTATAAAGCATAGTGACAGAAGAATCCCAAAGCATACAAGGTCCCCTATAGCACACCCAAAGGCCTCCCAACCTTCCCTTCTCACCACCTGAGGGTATACCCAAAACTCCCAGGGCTCTTTCTTCCCCCACTCTAGGCTAGTCTCAGGCTGGCCAAGTCTGAGACTGCCTTCCCCCTTCTCCTCCTGGCATTAGGCCTAGCCAGGCCTACATGGCCTTGAGATACTCCCCCGCCATTACCCGATAGGGAGCATCTCCCACGGGAGCAGAGAGAGAAGTAAGGGGAAGAGAATTGCTTTGCAGATGGATTTATAGGGAGCAGGATTTATGGGTATGAAATGCACTGCTTCCTGTGTCCACCTTATTGGGCTGGACACTCTGGACACAGAAGGTGTAGCTTATGTGGCAGGAATAGGAGGCACCCAGTCTGAACTGCCACAGACTCAAAAACAGTTGCAGTGTTTCACAGCTGGTCCAGAATGACCCGATCAGGCAGGGTAATGTTTGCTCTCTAATCCAAAAGCACTGTACCACCTAGTCACACCTTTTTGTTGCTGTCCACTGTCTTTCAGGAACTCTGCTTCCTTTCTTTGTCTCCATAGAAGTGCCATTGTGTGGAGTCCTATTCCTTGCATGCTGATGATCTGCAAACGGCTTTCTGACCTTTAACTTTCTGTGGTTTTGCTGCTTCTTTCTATACCTTTTTTTTTTTATTTTGGCCATCACATTCCTTTCAAATAAACACCCACATTTTTTTCCTAGAAATAAGACCTATTATTCTCTTACTGATCTTCTGACTCTTATCTTCTGGTTCCTCCTTGTTTTCCACCTGCATTCTTTTGCCATTTCTTTTCCTTTTCCTTTTTTTTCCTTTCCCTTTCTCCTTCCTTTCCCTTTCTCCTTCCTTTCCCTTTCTCCTTCCCTTTCCCTTTCTCCTTTCCTTTCCCTTTCTCCTTTCCTTCCCCTTTCTCTTCCCTTCCCTTTTAATTTTTTTTTTACTTTTTTTCCCATCAATGTGGGGCAAGAACACCACAATTTTCAAGACAACTTAATCTAGTCTCTGTTTCATACAGCTGGCAGCAAAACTAGTCCCTGCAGCAGGTAGCAAAAGTATAGAGTCCAATCTCACTCAGCCCATATGTGCTCTTAAGAGTGGCCTTTCCAGAGCAAACCATCCTTTATAGCAGACCCACAGCTGATGTCCACAGAATGACAGAATGTTAGGGGTTGGAAGGGACCTCAAAAGATCATCCAGTCCAACCCCCCTGCCAAAGCAGGATCACCTAGACCAGATCACAGAGAATGCATCCAGGCAGGTTTTGAATATCTCCAGAGAGGGATACTCCACAACCCCCCTGGGCAGCCTGTTCTTAAGAGAATAAAGCAGATTTTTGGTGCTCTGCTCCTTCATCAGCTTGTTGTGGGTGTGCTCATTAATGCAACTCTGTGTGTGTGTGTGTTTGTATGCAGCTGTTTGCCAGTTGCCCTGCTTAAATGGTGGGAAGTGCATACGACCCAATCGGTGCTATTGTCCCTCATCATGGACTGGACATGACTGCTCTAGGTAAGTGTTGCTGAGCACTTTCCCATGGCTAGGCTGAATCACACCCTGCTGAATGGTAGATCTGAGGAATGTGCAATTAACTGTGCACGCTTTGAACATCTCTAGATCCTGTAGGTCAGTGGTCATTGGATGGCTCATGATTTATGGGCAATCTGGAGAGACCTTGGAGAGTACTTTGCAAAATGATTGCCAGACTTCTAGGACATGCAGGAAGTGATACATTTGCATGTAAGCAGACAGGCCAACCTGAAAGGTTTAGCTTTCTTGCTTTCTTTTTCCATGTGGTTTTTTTTATGGTGTAAATGGAAATGTTTGTTGTGATGTAATACAGACTATTTTAAGGACCATTGGGTGGCCTACTGTGTACAACTGTTCATTTTGAACTGTGTACACTTTGGCTGGGTCCAGGTTCAAGACCAGGGTCTTGCAACAGATGCCATATATCATAGGTGCTCTTAAACCAGCGTTGAGTGGTGTCATCAGAATTTAGCACAATGCCTCTTAGACCTGGTTCACCTGTGTTCTCTTCTAAGCAGTTTTACCACTGGATGTGTTTTGATTTGCTGATACATGTCTAAAGGGGCCAACAGCAGACCAGGTTTTCAAATCAGTGAGACCCATCACCCTGAGAAGCATATTTACAAGTCATAATTACAGCCTTGCTTTTTGAAATCAACTTGTGAAGCTTGGATGTTTGTCTGTGAGGGCAGTCTGATCAGGAGGTTCTTTGGAAAGGTCTTTTGTTTCATGCTGCCACTAAGAGCCATTTACAACCCTGAAGAGGGAAGGCAGGAGGAATGGTAATGGTAATGATGTTGTTGTGGTCAGGAATCAGGTATAACAACAAAACCTGCAACATGAGCTCTCCTGCTCCTTGCATGGAGTATTAATAAGGGCCATGAAACACATGCTGGCAAAAATGCTTGTACCTCAACTCACACAGACTCCTGGAGAGCTGAATAAGTAACAGCTGAGTATTAATATTTTTCTCTGAGATACAGACAATGCCTGTGACATTGTGTATTTTTTCTGTTCTTCTTTCTGGACAGGTAGTGACAGACATTCCTCCCTATTTATCCTAAAGCTACAGAAAAGATGCTTGTTGAAGAAGTTACATTGTCCAAAATGAATAGTTTTCACTTGTCAGCTGTGATTATATATGCCCAAGTGAAGCAGCTCTACTGTAATGCCACAAACAGTATTCAGCTTTAGAATGCACAGTTATGGGCTCCCCAGTTAAAGGACAAAGAACTGGCTGAGGGGGTACAGCAAAGGGCTACAAAGGGTACAAAAACACCTTATGAAGAAAGGCTGAGGGACTTCAGGCTTTTTAGCCTGGAGAGGAGAAGACTGAGAGGGAATGTTATCAGTGCTTAAAACTCATAGAACGGTTTGGGTTGGAAAGGACTTCCAGAGGTCATCTAGTGACCCACAGTGAGCAGGGACATCCTCTACTAGATCAGGTTGTTCAGAGTCTTGTTGAGCCTAACCTTGAATACTTCCAGGGACAGGGCCTCAACTACTTCCCTGGGCAGCCTGTTCCAGTGTTCCACCACCCTCACAGTGCAGAACTTGTTCATGACATCCAGTCTAAATCTCCTCTTCTCTAATTTCAAACCATTGCCCCTTGTCCTATCACTACAGGCCTTTGCAAAGAGTCCCTCTCCAGCCTTCTTGTAGGCCTCCTCCAGATACTGGGAAGCAGCTATTAAGTCTCCCCAGAGCCTTCCTTTCTCCAGGCTGAACAACCCCACCTCCCTCAACCTGTTCTCATAGGACAGGTGTTCCACATCCCAAATAATTTTTGTGGCACTCCCCTGGACCCACTCATCAGATCCATGTCCTTCCTGTATTGAGGGCTTCAGAGCTGTAGACAGTACTCCAGGTGAGGTCTCACCAGAGCAGAGCAAAGTAGCAGAACCACTTCTCTCCATCTCCTGGCCACACTTCTTTTGATGCAGCTCAAGATGCAATTTGCATTCTGGGCTGCAAGTGCACTGTGTCTGCTCATGTTTAGCTTCTCATCTACCAGCACCCCCAATGGGATGCTCTCCATTTCATCATCCCCCAACCTGTACTGATAGCAAGGATTGCCCTGACCTATGTGCAGGACCTTGCCCTTTGCCTTACTGAACCTCCTCTGCCCACCTCTCCAGCCTGCCCAGGTCCCTCTGGATGACATCCTGTCCTTCAGTCTTAGCAACTGCACCACTCAGCTTGGTATCATCTGCAGACTTGCTGAGGGTGCACTCAATTTCTCTACATCATTGATGAAGATGTTGAACAACACTGGTCCCAGTATGGACTCATGAGGGACACCATTTGTCACCCATCTCCATCTGGACATCAAGCCACTGACCACTACACTTTGGATGCAACCATTCAACCAATTCCTTATTCACTGAACAGTCCACCCATCAAATCCATATCTCTCCAGCTTAGTAAGCAAGTGTAGTGGGGCACTGTGTCAGAGGCTTTATGAAAGTCCAGATAGGAGACATCTGTTGGTCTCCCCTTGTGCACTGATGTAGGTTCATCATTGTAGAAAGCCACAAGGTTGGTCAGGCAGGACCTGACCATGCTGGCTGTCTCGAGTCACAGTATATCACAGTATCACAGTATAACCAAGGTTGGAAGAGACCCCAAGGATCATCAAGTCCAACCTGTCCCAACAGACCCCACAACTAGACCATGGCACCAAGTGCCACATCCAATCTCCCCTTGAACACCTCCAGGGACGGTGACTCCACCACCTCCCTGGGCAGCACATTCCAATGACGAATGACTTGCTCAGTGAAGAACTTTTTCCTCACCTCGAGTCTAAACCTCCCCTGGCACAGCTTGAGACTCTGTCCCCTTGTTCTGGTGCTGGTTGCCTGGGAGTCACCTTGCTGTCCTCTGTGGGTTCCATGTTTAAATACTTAAAGGGTGGGTGTCAGAAGGATGAGGCCAGTCTTTTGTCAGTGGTGCCCAGGGACAGGACAAGAGGTAATGGGCACAAACTGAAACATAGGAAATACAGTCTAACCTTGAGGAGGAACTTCTTTGCTTTGTGTGTGGTGGAACACTGGAACAGGCTGCCTAGAGAACTGGTGGAGTCTCCATCTCTGGAATCATTCAAAGCCTGCCCAGACAGAGTCCTGTGCAACCTGTTTCAGATCAGCCTGCTCTGACAGGAGGATTGCACTGGATGATCTCCAGAGGTGCCTTCCAACCTCTACCATTCCCTGATTCTGTGATTTCTGTTTAGAACATGAAGCAGAGAAGCCCAAATCCAGTGGATTTAGTTGCTGAAAATTACAGAGCATATCCTTGGGGCCAAGCAAAATTTTAGGCCATTACCAGACTGGACTTTTCTTGGTTTGTTGGGGTTCTTCTTGTCCAAGTCTACCACACAGTGCAGCACTGTGAAGTCTGAGAAAATGTGGATCATTAGCCCTATCAGCTTTTGGTCTAGCAGCTCATTGAGAGGCTGTTCCCCACACAGAGCTGGGGGAGTGAAGTGGACAAAAATAAGCACTAAGATATGTTTTGTACTTTGTTAAGCCTTGGCCTCAGCTGCTGCTGGCATTTCTCAGAGTATGATAACTGTGCTGAGGACTCAAAAACAAGCAAAGCTTTTCTGTTGCAGGTTGACTAAGTGTGATTTATAAGAGGAAGCTGAAAGGGCCAAAAGCTTCTATCAGCATCCAGGGCAAGATGAGCTCCAAACCACTCTGCGATGAGTCATGGCTTAAATTAAATGCCAGATATCTCTATTCCCCAGCTTCCCCTATCAACAAGCTGTCTTGAGCTGGGGTACTCTAACCCCTTAGTATACTTTCAAATACCATCTTCTTGTGCCTCTCTGTTGATCTTATTTGGTATGTTCAGTACAGCAGTGATTGTACTTTGGTTGTTATTTTGGTTTTGGTTTTGTTTTGATGCAGGAAACGGAAGGCTGGATATTACCCCTTTTAACATTGGAGCAGCAGTTCTACATTCAGATATCTTTCTTCAGCCTAGGCACCAGGGCTTGGAATCTAATGCATTGCAAATCAAATCCATGGCTTTCCTCCCCCTCTCAGCTCCCTTGTTTTGTATTTTATTTTGTGATACATTTTTACTATACCTTTCCATTGTTAAAGAAATCCTCTGTATTTTTCATTTACAAAATATATTTACAGATATATGCTGCTACACACACACACACACACACCCCATACACACATACAAATGTAAAGATGCCTACTGTCCACCAAAGAAGTGGTTGTGTAAAGTGAAGTCCCTCCCATTTCTTATATGCAGTGAGATAATTAAACCATACTACACTGCCAGTGTGGCAGTTCTGCTTAACACCTGCCAAAGCATCCTGCTGTCCAGCAACTCAACAGTGAAGAGTGGTTATACAAGGCTAACTGAGTCACTGAAATGTGCATTGGGCCTGTTTCTGAATTCATGTTGATCTAGATTAGGAGTACATCTGATAAAGTCCCTGTCATAACCACAGTTTCTAGTGGGCATAAGAGGATTCTGTAATGTATATTATGTGACATTAACATCATCGTAGAGTGGCTTAATGGATGGCATCAGCATGAATGTGACTTGAGATTTTGTGATAACATTGTCAAAAATGCACAAGAGATTTCGAGAGGGCATCATGTCAGTCAGAGAGAGGTGGGCCATGTCGAGCCAACACAAGCCTTTGAGGCTTTTTGCTTGAGAGGCATTTCAGGTGTAGCTGTAAACCTGGATAATCCAGGAGCCAGCAGTGGAAAGCAGGCAGCGCACTGAAACCTGGCACTTCACACTTGTGATGGGACTGGCCACCTGCCTGAAAGCACCATCCCTTTCCTCTGTTTGGATCCCAAACCCAGCTGCCCCTAGGATGGAGAGAGAAGGCACCAGAGAGAAGGCACCAGTTAACATTCCTAGGTCAAACTTTTCTTTACAGAAAGGTTTTATTTATGTGATGCAGAACCCTCAGAGAGCTAGAAAAGGCCTCTGGTGGTACAAACACAGGCAGAAATGCTTGGCTGAGTGAGAAGTACTGAGAGTACACAGGCTGTCAGGTTTCTCTTTCTCAAGGTGGTGACCCTACTGCATCTGAGGATAACACACACCTGAGTGCCACCATTAAGTCATCCTCTAATGAATTGAGATGCTAAGATTTCCTGTGGTCAGGCAGGGTGATGGAATTACATGGTGGAAGTCACAGGCATTTTTTTGAGGTCAAACATTTGGTAATTATTGTCAGCTGGCAAAAAGTCTGATCTATGAAAGAAGATGTTTAGAGTGAGAACCTGACAGTCAGTGGTCAGAAGCTCCATTTTTCCCAGTGATAATAGACAAGGATGGCTTGCAGTCAGCACTGGGAAAGAAGGAGAAATGAATTTTACCTTCTGTAGCATTCCTGCATCTTACCCTCTGAATTAAGGTTGTGTACAACCTGCCCCACCCCTCCTCCCTTTATAGATTTTCCTTCCTTTTATGAGTGCATGAACTTGGGCACAGGAAAGTGATACGACACCAAAACGAGCTCACAGTTACAGTAAGAAGGCACAAGTCAATTCTGACACATACCTGATGGCTGTTAGCCCAAGACCAGAAATGGAGAAGAAAGAAAAAAGAAAAAGAAAAAAAGAAAAAAGGAAAAAAAAAAAAGAAAAAAAAAATAAAATAAGAAGAAAAATCAAGAAATTTTGTGAGCCAGTAAGAGCTTTCAGGCAATTGAAATAAAAACAGAAAACAAATAGGAGTCATTAGGGGATCAGATTTAATGTGAATGTAGATTCCTTCCCAGTGGGAGCTGCAAGCAACTGAAGAGTTGTCGTCTCAGCTCCTACAACCTTCTTTTTCTAATGGACTCTGCTAGCACGTAGCAACAATCTTGTGTCTCCCAGCTCCACAGCCATCGATGTTTACAGCTTTGACTGAAGTCAATGTTCAGTAAGTAATGTCTGCATTTCAACCCATAGTCACCACTGTTTGTAGGCATTTTGTTCCTTGACCTCCTTGCTGCCTTAACAGCATATGAATGGAAGCTGCAGTGAGCAACACAGGACTGACTTCCCAAGGGAAAGAGTGCATGGGTGAGAAAAGCAGATACTGATTTGACACTCCCATGTTTTGGTCCCTTTTCCAGTGTGCTTCTCTGGTGTGTGCCCTGACTCTGCCCTGGTGATTTCCAGAGCAGGATCCTGCTTGGAGCTGGCAGGACCTTGTTGAAGGCTTTATAGGGCTGTGGGATCCAGATAGTACATGGAGTCCTGGGATCAGCCCAGCCAACAGAGATGTGGTGGTAGGACAGAGTAGCTGAAACTAGAGGCTGTTATATTAGTGCTGTTGACGATGTTTTGATACTTGCTGGAACACTTTCCCCTCCCTACCCGGTACTGTATTGTCATTTATGTCACTGCTTGTTGTGTGTTTTAAACAACTTCTTTGTGATGCACTTTACACTGTAAATAAAGTTGCACCCTGTTTAGTACCCATATAGATGTGGCACTCTTTTTATTCATGCCTCACAACAAAAATACCAACCTAGCCTTGAGGACCAGCTGGCAAAGCCTGAGCGTTAGCAAAATGGAATGCCACTCAAGGGAAGGGACAAAATGATTGCCAGTCATCTTAGGAAGATGTGCTGGGTAGGTCCAGGATTGACCTTCAGATAAAAATGCAGCTGGCGCCAGATTTTTTCAAATCCTTTCTGCTGCTAGAGCATATTTAAAAACCTGAAAGGTAATAATAAGGTAATAACTGTTACCTGTAAGGCAATAATTGTACTGGCATGGACAGATGTGTTAAAACCTCCTTCACTCACCACTTGCACCAGGTGGAGGTAACAGCTTGTTTTACTCTGCACCAGAACTGGGTTTTCAAAGCTATGGAGACACTCTATTCAAAGACACATGAGGCAGAAAATGTACCACAGCAAAGTTTGTAACTCAAATGCCACTCCTCCAAACAAGGAGCACAAGCAGTCATAAGATGGAATGTAGGGGGGTTGGAGGTGATGTTGGTACGCCCTTCAATGGTCTGATACAGATGTTAATGGAGACCTTGCAGTGCAAAAGGTGGTCAATGTTGCTTAGTCAACATCCAAAAAGTTGGTGTGAGCTTCCAGACAGCTTTGTTAATGAAGCCCTGTGCATCAGACAAGAAAGATGCACATTTATATCTCAAATGTGCAGTCCTGCAATACTGGTAATAATCCTGAGCGGGAGCAGCTGGGCCCTTGCACATGGATGGGGATCTTGTGCATGGTGCAGAGATACAGAGCTCTGCCACTTTACAAAGGAAGCTTGGTAAGAATGGGGCTCTTCTCCTGGCCCTGTCTTCTTTGCCATGAAAATCAAAATGGTGAAACTCTGAAGGGAGTCGTTCAAGAGGGAATTGGATGTGGCACTTGGTGCCATGGTTTAGTCATGAGGTCTTGGGTGACAGGTTGGACTTGATGATCTTTGAGATCTCTTCCAACATTGGTGATTCTGTGAGTCTGCTGACACCTCCTATCTCTCTGCTTTTGGAATTACAATGGGAAAGGTTTGAGGTTCACCTGGGATCTCAGAGGGGAACTGAACAGGGTGAGTGTGTGCCAGTAGCCGTTACTGTGAGGAGTTAACCTCTTTACCTTGAGGACAGTTTGGGCAATGATCTCTTTTGCACCTCAGCACAGGAGCGGGGTGTGTGTGTGTGTCTCACACTTGACTTAGAGCAGGCTGATCCTCGGTGAAGATAGGATCCCTACTGCTTTTGCCACACTACAGATGTTTTTCTGCAGAACACACGTTCCCCACACACTTCCAGCACTGCGAGACAGTGCCCAGAGGCAGGCCAGTATGTCTTGGGCACACTGATCACAAAATGGTAGTTCTCAGTTGTTGAAGTAAAGAGGACAGTCAGTAGAACTTCTGGTGGGTAGATTTTGGCCTGTTTTGGAAACTGGTGGACAGAGTCCCTTGGGAGGCAGTCCTGAAAGGCCAAGGAGTCCAGGAAGGATGGACACTGCTCAAGGGGCAAGTCCTGAAGGCACAGGAATAGAGCACGCCCACGTGGTGAAAGACAAATTGGTGAGGAAGGCAGCCAGCCTGGCTGAACAGAGAGCTTTGGTTGCAGCTCAGAGAGAAAAGGAGACTCTGTGGTGATTGGAAGAGGGTCAGGGCACTCAGGAGGATGACAAGGTTGTCATGAGGCTACACAAAGAGAAAATCAGAAGGGTCAAAGCCCAACTGGGAAATAATTTGGCTTCATCTGTTAAAGAGAACAGGAAATGCTTCTACAAAAACATTAGCAACAAAAGGAGGCCTAAGGAGAATCTCTGACTGCAGGGTGCTGCACTTAGGTCACAACAACCCCATGCAGTCTCAGGGCTGGAAAGTTGCCTGGTGGAAAAGGACTTGGGGGTGTTGGCTGACAGCCATCTGAACATGAACCAGCAGTGTGCTCAGGTGGCCAAAAAGGCCAGCATTATCCTGGTCTGGATCAGCAATAGTGTGGCCAGCAGGAGTAGGGAAATGAGTATGCCACAGTATTCAGCATTGCTGAGGCTGCACCTCAAATTCTGTACTCAGTTTTGGGCACTCACTACAAGAAGGACATGGAGGCACTGGAGGATGTCCAGTGACAAAGCTGGTGAAGGTTCCAGAGAAAAATTCATATGAGGAATGGCTGAGGAAACTGGGATTGTTTAGTCTGGGGAAGACGGGAGGTTGTAGTGAGGTGGAGTGAGTCTCCTCTCTAGTATTAGGTGATAGAAAAAGAGGAAATGGCCTGAAATTGTGCCAGGGAAAGTTTAGACTGGATATTAGGAAAAATTACTTTACAGAAAGAGATGGTGGAGTCACTGTCCCTGAAGGTGTTCAAGAAACCTGTGGACATGGCACTTTGGGATGTGGTTTAATGGCCATGGTGGTGTTAGGT
The DNA here is from genome assembly GCF_014839835.1 of Dryobates pubescens. Classification (NCBI taxonomy): domain Eukaryota; kingdom Metazoa; phylum Chordata; class Aves; order Piciformes; family Picidae; genus Dryobates; species Dryobates pubescens. The sequence goes on along the minus strand of NC_071657.1, from coordinate 10,449,254 downwards.
CGATGGTTGCACTCAATGATCTTGGAGGTCTTTCCCAACCTAAAGAACACTATGATTCTATGAATATGCAGAACCATTATAGATCTCTAAACTTATTTCCACTCATGCACACAAAGCAGAGCACTTCTTCACATACCAGTCCCATTTACAATGAGCTCCAGGACCAGACCTGTATTTCCATGACCCTTGTTTTCTAGGCTGGCATGTTGCCAGTGCCTTCCAATATCGAGGTCTGCATGCTTGCTACCACTCTTAGCTGAGCCTGAAGCACTACAAAAATTGAGGCTGTGAGCTGACTGACATTGTTCTTTGGTGCCAGCTTGTCTACCCTGCCAGATGTTGCTCATGTGGATTGACCAGCACAACCACTTGTGCTGCCAGAAGCACCATGCCTAGGAGACAGGGCACTGAGTTTTTCCCTGCCACTGGCACCCTGTGCCACCACAAGAAAGACAAAGTCTTCCCATTTTGCCAGCCAGATGAGCCTTAAATCTCCACAGATGGGATTTAAGCAGCAGCAGCATCATTATTCCTGGTAGCCCTTCTGCAGATGTCATCCACACAACTCACTATAGCCCCATGAACCAGCACTAGCTTTAATCTTCCCAGTCTAGTCTCTGTGCTGAATGTAAATCTTCCTGCTTGAGGTTGTTTGCAAGCAACAGCAGCTGAGCAGATGAAACCCCTTCTTTCTCTGCAGAAGCTCTGGGGTTAGTACATCAGCCAGACCAGTTCTGATTGCACCCTGAGCCTGCATGTATGGCAAAGGCCTTAAAAGGAGGTTGGTATAGTGATGTTCCTGCCTTGCACCATCTAGCAGGCCAGGAGCATGGTGACAGCTGGTCCTGCACCTCTGCCCAGCCCTTTTCTCTCCTTGGTGATTTTGCTGTGCATTATCCCAGCAGCAGCAGCCTCAAGAAATCAGTCTGTCCTTATGCAACCAGGTGGCAAAGAACAATCAGTGCAGTCACCACCCCCTGCTCATCCATGTCCTGCCGACAAATCCAGGGCTCTAAGTGATGCCTTCCCCTCCTTTCCTCTCATACCTGCTTCCTTAGTGGTTTGCTGTGCTTGGTTTCCAGTATCCTGGCTGTGGTGCTTCCATTGCTATTGGAAGGGGAGCAGCATGGGTTTTGCTGCCATCTCAGAAGTGACCAGGATTCACTGGGTGTGATACCAGCAGCCTCACTGACTGGGGGGGGGAAGCTCAATGGGAAGGGTGGCTGAGCTGTGCAGCTGCTGGAGCAGGCAGGGCTGTCAGCCTCTGCCACACACAATAGCAGCCTTGTGGAAATAAGCACTCTTCCAGTTGCTGCTGCCTCGCCTTGCCACCCCTTCCTCTTGCAATTCCAGGCCATGATTCTCATTTTACAGATACAGGAGGCTACACTTGCAACTACTGGAAGTGGAATCTGGTCCTTGCCTTTGCCAGGCCTGTTCAGATTGGCTTGCAGTAGGAGGGAAGAAGATCCCCTGAAACGTGTTGCCCAGGGAGCTGGTGGAGGCCCCATCCCTGGAAGTTTTTAAGGCCAGGTTGGATGGGGCTCTGAGCAATCTGATCTAGCGTGAGCTGTCCCTGCCATGGGGGTTGGAACTGGATAGTCTTTGAGTTCCCTTCCAACCCTGACAATTCTCTGATTCTGTGATGCTGCTTCCCTCTCCTACTGCTGAGCAGCAACCTTGGATCTCTCTTTTCCCTGATGCCCACTCTGCTGCTGTGGCTCACAACTGATGTGTTTGTTTGTGCCTGTGCAGCTCTGAGCACGGGGTGCTGTGTGGTGGATGAGGCCTCCTCTCCTGGCTGCTTGATAGATAGGTACTTGCTCCCTGGAAATGTTCAAGGTCAGGTTGGACAGGGCCTTGAGCAAACTGCTCTGGTGGAAAGTGTCCCTGTCACCATGGAGGTTGGGGCAGGGGGGGTGGAACTACATGATCTTTGAGGTCTCTTCCAACCTAAACAATTCTAGGAGTCTAAAGATTTGCAGAGACCCCAAATGCCTCATGTGTGCACAGCTGGCAGGTCCCAGACGTTGCTCAGTGCCACAGGGAATTAGTTATAAATGGAATTACTGTCTCTGTAGGGATGTAATGTCAACTGGGAGGCTCCAAGCCACAGAGAGCACTGAAGACAGGCTGCATGGCCATCCTTAGCTGAGCCAGTCAGGCCACCAGTTCCTCAAGCAAGGCATAGATTCACAGCACCCTCTGCAGAACCTCCCAGTGGGACATTGTCCTGGCTCTGACACTGCCTGTCAGAAGAAGTGTGCAGCCAGGCACTGATGCCTGGCACTAGGCATGGATGTCCAGGAAAGGCCATCTCCCACCCCAGGGAGTGGGGTAGGGGCAAAAATGTCTACAGCCATTGCTGATGGTGTTTGGCATGGGCAGCTCTGCCCAGGGAGAACCTGGGCACACTCCCATCTTGGTGATCTACTAGGGGGTAGGGAAGATTTGCAGATGGATCTGAACAGGTTAGACTGATGGGCCAAGGTTAATTGTATGAAGTTCAACAAGGCCAAGTGCCAGGTCCTGGACCTGGGTCATGGTAAGCTACAGACCTGGGGATGTGTGGTTGGAAAGCTGAAACTCAGAGAGGCACCTGGGCATACTGGTTGACCACTGGATGTGCCCAGGTGGCCAAGAAAACCAGTGGCATCCTGGCTTGTATTAGAAACACTGTGGCCAGCAGGTGATCATCCCCCAGTACTCAGCACTGCCGAGGCCACACCTTGAGTGTTGCATTCACAGTTCTGGGCCCCTCACTACAGGAAGGACATTGAGGTTCTGGAGCATGTTCGCAGAAAGGCAGCAAAGCTCATGAGGGGCCTGTAGCACATGGCCTGTGAGGAGCATCTGAGGGAGCTGGGGTTGTTCAGTCTGGAGAAGAGGAGGCTGAGGGGAGACCTCATCACTCTGCAACTACCTAAAGGGAGATTGGAGCAAGGAGGGGTCAGCCTCTTCTTGATGGGAAGCGACAGGACTAGAGGAAATGGTTACAAGCTGCAACAGGGGAGGTTCAGGCTGGATATTAGGAAATATTTCTACACTCAAAGGGTTATCCAACGCTGGAATGGTCTGCCCAGGGCAGGGGTGGAGTCACCATCCCTGGAGGTGTTCAAGCGCCCTGTGGACCTGGCACTTAGGGACATGGTTTAGTGTTGACACTTCAGCGTTGGGTCAAAGGTTGGACTGGATGATCTTTGATGTCTCTTCCAACTGGATGCAGTCTGTGATTTTTTTTCCACACTGGGAAGAAAGAGATGTGGGAGGCTGTGTGGTATGACAAGAACGGAAGCCTCAATAAAGCTGCAGTTCAGAAAGCACTTAAGTATATGGTCATGCCATACAACCATTAAGGGTACTTAGCTGCACCCATGCAGTTGTAAACAAGCTTAAGCACTTCTCTGGACTGCAGTCTTAGTCATTACAGGGTTACAACAACTGTGCCTGCCCTGCAGACACTGGTGAGGTGGCTCCTAAGTGCTTGGCGCTGGGTATTTGCCCTCAGCTGAACGCAGAATGTTGATAAAAGAGGTGGCTGCCCAGTCAGGTATTGCTAGGCCAGATGTCTGGTTTGATTTTATTAAACAGCTTGGTTAGTGATCTGAGGCAAGGGATAAGCAGCTCATTAATTAATTCTGCTGCTAATAAGCAGGGAGGTGCTGTGAGCACCTGTGGGAATAAATTACATAAAGGAAGGATATTAAGGGGAAATGAGGTGAAATTAAAGTTAGAAATGACAACTCAGAGCTTCCTGAGCAAAAAAAATCCAAACCACAGTGCCCCTGGGGAGGGAGGGAAGGAGCTGTGAAGGTGTGCTGGTGTCCTGGCTATTCCCACCCACACCGGGCGTGGGTTTCCTGCTTGGGAAAAAGCAACACTGGCAAACTCCTAGGCATGAGAGAGGAGAGCAAATTAAAGACTGTCCTGCAGTGCCAAAGAACCTGTGTGACTTTAGTTCACCTCTGTTTTGGTGCCAGCAAGGTTATGATTTTTTTTCTGGTCAGCATGAATGAGATAAAGCTGCTGTCATTCCTGCATGTGCTAGCATGAACGTGGCTTCTGGTAGATAGTGTCCACATGGGAAGAGGAGGAAAGTCTCAAGGACTGGAGGAACTGGGCTTTGAAAGAATAGATAAATAAGGGAAGACTTATCAGCCAGGAGAGGGGGAGCAGAGGCTGGTTATGCCACTGCATGGCACAGCTGGGAAAGCTGGAAACTGCTGGGAGCAGGCTGGGAGCTTTTCCATCCTGCTCAGAATGTGATTTTGCAACCTAAGTGTTCTGCAAGTATGGGGTGCTCCTGATTTCATCCCTGGCAGGGCTATATGAACCTGACACAAGTGGCTGTTGTGCACAAAGACCGTCTCTGAGGACGCCTCAGAGGAGCTGCTGAGTGTGGCTCTGAGGGTGTATAAAGAAACAGGACTGAAGATAAGTAGAGCAGATGTCCCATTTCACCACAAAGCATGGGGGCTTCCACAGATATTGGAGGGCTGGGCTCCCTCTGAGAAAATGCTGGAGTTCCTCGGTTAGTTAGTGTAAAGCCAGATGTGATACAGCATGGTAAACACACTGCACACTCCAGAGAGCTCACTCCAACAAGTTCCCTTTATTCCTGCCTTCAAGAAGCTGCTGGGCTTGTTTGCATCTTTCAGGCTATTGATGACAATATGCAAAAGCAGTGAAGAATGCAGACAATCTGCCTGGAGATGCAGAACTCTGACACTGGCACTTTGGAAGCCATCAAACATTTCACTGAGGATTAGAAGAAGGAGCCATGTCCCTCCACCTACATTTACAAGGAAATCTGTAATTGGGCCCTAAGGCAAAAGAGATAAAAGCTGAGCAGCAAAGGTGAATCACAGAATCGTTTAAGTTGGAAAAGCCCTTTAAGATCATCTAGTCCAACCATTATCTATTAAGTCTGGTGCTAAACTCTGCTAAGTCAGGTCCCTTAGTATCACCTCTGTGGGTCTTTCACACACCTTCAGGGACTAGGATTCAACTACCTCCCGGGGGGGGGGGGGCCTGTTCCGGTGTTCAGGAATCCTTTCAGTGAAGAAGTTCCTTCTTACATCCAAGATAAACCTCCCGTGGTGCAACTTGATGCCTTTTGTCCTAGGGAGACCAACGTCCACCTCACTACAACCTCCTTTCAGGGAATTGTTGAGCTCATTGTGGTCTCCACTCAGCTTCCTCTTCTCCAGACTAACAACCCCTGTTACCCTCAGAAGACCTGTTCTCCAGACCCCTCATTGCCCTTCTCTGGACCTGCTCCAGCATCTCAATGCCCTTCTTGCAGTGAGGACCCCAAAACTGCACGCAGGTCTTTTCCAACCAGTGCCATGGCTTGGTTGATTAGTTAGGGTTGGGTGATTGGTTGGACTTGATGATCTTGGAGGTTTCTTCCAACCTGGTTGATTCTGTGTGATTCTGTGTAATGCTATGATATTCAGGAGAACTGCCCCCAGTGTTCCTTGACCTGGCCATCCACCCAGTATTTTACCCAGTGAAGAGTACACCTGCCCAAGCCATGAGGAGCGAGCTTCTCCATGAGAGTGCTGTGAGAAATGGTGTCAAATGCCTTACTAAAGTCTAGATAGACACCAGCCTTTCCTTTGCCCATTAATCAGGCCATCCTGTCATAGAAGGCAATCAGGTTAGTCAAGCAGGACCTGCCATTCATGAACCCATGCTGCCTGGGCCTGATTGCCTGGTTGACTTCTATGTGTTGCATGCTGGCACTCAAGATGATCTGCTCCATGACTTTCCCTAGCACCAAGGTCAGACTGACAGGTCTGTAGTTTCCCTCTTTCTGGACCTTCTTGTAGACAGGCATCACATCTGCTAACCTCAGGTCAACTGGGACCTCCCCAGTTAGCAGGACTGCTGTTAAATGATGGAAAGAGGCTTGTTGGGCCCTTCCACCAGCACCCTCATTACCCTTGAGTGGATCCTATCCAGCCCCATAGACTTGTGTGTGGCTATGCAACAGAGCAGGTAACTGAACATTTCCTCTTGGACTATGGGGACTTCATTCTATTCCTTGTCTTCCAGCTCAGGTGGCTGACAACTGGTCTTACTATTAAAAACTGAAGCATTGCATGCCCCAGCCTTTGCCTTGTCCTTTGTCACTTTGTTCCCTGCCCACCCAAAACCCAACAGAAGTTCTTCTTACCCCTTTTTGTTGCTATGTATTTATAGAAACATCTTTTGTTGTCTTCTGTGGCAATAATCAGATTAATTTCCATTTGAGCTTTGGCCCTTCTCCCTGCACAAACTCACAGAGTCCTTGTAGTCTTCCTGAGTACCCTGCCCCTTCTTCCAAAGACCATAAACTCTCCTTTTTTGTTTTCATTTTTCTGAGCTGCAGCCCAAGCTCTGTTCAGATGCTAGTGCCAGACTCAGAGTTCCATTCCAACTTGAAAGGATGCTGTCAAATTTGACATGTACCATCTCTCTCAAGCCTGGTTCTCACCACCAGTGGGTCCCTTTGGTCCTAAAAGCACTTGCAGATGCCCCTGGTGATCAGTGTTCAGAGCTGGGTAAAGGCCCTTCTGTAGAGTCAACTCAAATCAGACTACAGCTCAGGATCTATCTGAGGCATCAGTGGGTTAGAGCAGGAAATAACAGCCAGGGTGAGAGTACCTGTTGAAGGACAACAAAGAGCACAACTGGATTTTCCACATTGTCCATTACCCCAAAAATTTCCATCAGACTTGGGTGTCAATTAATCCAGAACGTCTCTGCTATGAGAAACATTCCTGGCTGGTGTTCTCCATCACATGAGCTGTTTCCAGACCTTGTTCATGAATGGACACGTGCACAGCCACATAGTGTCTGCCATGCATGGGGAAGCATCACCAGCTCTTGTGCCATTCTGCACAGAGGCATAGATGGAGTATGGGCTGCAGGGGACAACCCAGATGAGCTACTCATGGTCAAAGTGACTTCTCCCAATTTAAAATCAGCAAAAGCCTGTTGGTCAGAGGTTTAATCATACCCTGCCCATGCAGGGAAGGTGAGGCAGGCTGCAGAGTTGCAAAGTACTGAGTCAGACCCAAGGCAGCCAGTGCCCTCCAGTCTTGCCCTGCTCTGCCCCATGCTGAGACCTCTTCCAGGGGCAGCGCTGCTCTGTGAAGCTGCTGTATGGAGAAGCAATACCCAGAGCATTATCTCATCTGCCTTGCAGGACATCATAGGGTGTGCATATCCCCACAGTTCTCACATCCAAACAGCCTCCCAGAGATGTATTTTAGGGTCAGAGTGAATGCCACACAGTCTGCAGGCATATACCTGACAGTGCAAGTGGGATTCCGAGCAGACAATCTGATGGGTCTGGTGGGGAAAGTCAAGAGCCTCCCCTAGCCAACAGGCTGAGAGGGACCTGGGGGTGCTGGTCGACGGTAGACTGAACATGAGCCTGCAGTGTGCCCAGGCAGCTAAGAGGGCCAATGGCATCCTGGCCTGCATCAGGAACAGTGTGGCCAGCAGGAGCAGGGAGGTCATTCTGCCCCTGTACACTGCACTGGTTAGGCCGCACCTCGAGTACTGTGTCCAGTTCTGGGCCCCTCAGTTTAGGAAGGATGTTGACTTGCTGGAACGAGTCCAGAGAAGAGCAACAAAGTTGGTGAGCAGTTTGGAACACAAGCCCTACGAGGAGAGGCTGAGGGAGCTGGGGTTGCTTAGCCTGGAGAAGAGGAGACTGAGGGGTGACCTTATTACTCTCTACAACTACCTGAAGGGAGGTTGTAGACAGACGGATGTTGGTCTCTTCTCCCAGGCAAGCAGTACCAGAACAAGAGGACACAGTCTCAGGCTGCGCCAGGGGAGGTTCAGGCTGGATGTTAGAAAAAAGTTCTATACAGAAAGAGTGATTGCCCGTTGGAATGGGCTGCCTGGGGAGGTGGTGGAGTCGCCATCACTGGAGGTTTTCAGGAGAAGACTTGATGGGGTGCTTGGTGCCGTGGGTTAGTTGTTTGGGCGGTGTTGGATTGGTTGATGGGTTGGACGCGATGATCTTGAAGGTCTCTTCCAACCTGGTTTATTCTATTCTATTCTATTCTATTCTATTCTAAAGCTGCTGGCCCTCTGCAGCCTGCTGAGGAGCTGCACTGGGCCCATCTCTCTAACAAGCATGTAGCTCTAATGTCAAAATCCAGTGCTGGCCTCCAAGACCAGTGGTACAACCTGCTTGGTACCCTGTTGTCCTGTGCTGGGACTATGGGACTCCTTGGTATCCCAGCACTCAGAGACAGAGCTGGCTGTTTGGGGAGCAACCTAGGGTTTTACCTAGGGGTTCCAGGAGCTCCAGCTCCTCTATCGCCTCTGGCTTAATGTGGTGGGTAGATCGGGTGGAAACTGCTGCCATTCTTTGTTCCTGTCCACACTGATGCATTGCTGCAGCTTTATTGGTTTGACACTCTTCTGCTGCCAACACTTTACAGTGGTGTCACTCATTGCCATGGCAGGCTGCTGTCCCAAGCATTACAGATCAGATCTTCTGCAGGTGGGCTTGAGCTTGGTCTGTTTTCAGACCATGACCATGTGTAATTTGTTCCTATAGCAAGGCTTTCAGGTACTGATGTCATCTACAATGATGAGGGAACTAAAGCACAGGCATTGAGTAATCTGTGCAACTGTGCACTGGCAATGGAGAGATACAGTCTAGGCTGGAGGTGGAACTTTCCATCTTCTCTCCCAGGCTGTATTGCTGCCAGCCTGTGACTGTCTAGCAGAGCTTGCACTCAGTGGCTGCTGGGGCTCAGAGGTATGGTGGAGTGTGTGAGGATGCAGAAGGGATGTCCCACATGTCACCACTACTAGGTACACCCTGCCTCAAAGTCAGACAAAGGAGTACACAACAAAACGTGGGAGAGCCACATCAGTGGCCAATCACATCAGGCATCACCAGCACCATAAAAGCAGCAAATCACTGAATACAAGGAGAAATAAAAAATATCTGCAGTGGGTAAAATAAAAAATGACCCTTGAATGCAATGGGTTTGGGCTTTCAGGCTTACAATTCCCTTTCTGCATGTAGGGCCGCCCCTGGCGCGGTCCTGCTCGTTAGTCACTGCATCAGCAGCACTGCCCAGCAGGCCAGCCTGTGAGACTGATGCAACCAGGTGGGAAGTACTGTAGCTGCATAGCTGTTGCTGAAGAAGACATCTATTAGAAGAGAGGAACAAAACAAACTCCCCAACCTCAAAGGAAGCCAGCTGCATCAGAAGTTTGTTTTGTGATGTTCAGGCTTGTCTGGAAAGATCCAGGTCAGACCTGTTACATTCCTGTAGCAGCCACCCTCACTCCCACCTGCCTGGCCCAGCACAGAAAGTGACAGGTATGAAAAAATGCTCTAAGCATTGCTGCCATTTCCCACAGCTACACAACCCCATAGCCATCTGCTGGGGATTCCAGCAGCTTGCTGCCACAGCTCCTGACTCAGGCCAGCCTGGCAGCCCCACTAACAGAGGACCCCCAAGCCTGCTCATGGAGATTGTTTGAGAGCCTGCCTTGCTGCAAAGTAATGGAGTGCTCTCACACCAGTGCAGAGAAGAGGTGTGCACTGGGAGGCTCCTCTGCCTCTACTCCAGAAGTGATACCTGCACACAGGCACTGTTTGCAAAGAGCATTCCCAAGGAGCTTGCAAGCAGCTGCATTTACCTTAGGCTGCATCAGCCCCCAGGTATGAGCCCACCGCTTCCAGTTTTGGGGTGGCTACCAGCAAAGAAACACCCCAAGGGCTGATGACAGAATACGATCTGCCTGCAGCTCCAGCACCTTACCCTAGAGGCCAAAAGAAGGACACCTGGGCTAGTTTGGATCCTCTGGGCTGAAAAGAGACCCTGAGGAACTTTGCTGATTGGGCTAAAACAGTCCTTTGAGCATCCTTCTCTGAGAGTTTTTTCACTCTGGCCTTAGTGAAAACAAACTGACATTCAGCTGCTGCTGCTTTCCTGTAACAGTCTACTCTCAATAGTCTTCTTTCCGTGCATCTTCTGGGAGAAATCTTGCTTTTGCCATCGGAGCAAAGGAAGTGTACACTGCTACAGCTTGGCTGCAAGGGTCAGATGATGACGACTCCATTTTTCTGCAAACCCTGTAGTGTTTTCACAGTATCACAGAACATTGGAGGTTGGAAAGGACCTTAAAAGATCATTGAGTCCAACCCCCTTGCCAAAGCAGGATCACCTAGGGCAGTCTGCACAGGAATGCTTCCAGGTGAGTTTTGAAAGAGTCCACAGGAGACTTCACAACCTCTCAGGGCAGCCTGTTCCAGTGTTCCCTCACCCTCACTGTAAAGAAGTCTCTCCTCACGTTGAGGTGAAATCTTCTATGTTCAAGCTTGTAGTACCTGTTGTTCCTTGTCTTATTATTGCACACCACCAAAGGGCTTGGCTCCCTCTACTTGACACGCACCCCTCAGATCCCTCTCAGTCTTCTCTTCTCCAGACTAAACAGCCCCAGGGCTCTCAGTGTCTCTTCATAGGGGAGATGCTCAAGTGCCCTAATCATCCTCATAGCTCTCCATTGGACTTCCTCCAGCAGGTCTCTGTCTCTCTTGAACTGGGGAGCCCCAAACTGGACACAATTCTCCAGGTGTGGTCTCACCAGGGCAGAGCAGAGGGGGAGTAGAACCTCCCTAGACCTGCTGGACACATGTTTCTGGATGCACCCCAGGATACCACTGGCTCTCTTGGCCACAAGGGCATATTACTCTCTCGTGGAGAACCTGCTGTTCAATAGGACTCCAAGGTCTTTCTCCATGGAGCTGTTGTCCATCAGAGCAGCCCCCAGCCTGTGCTGGTGCCTGCTGTTATTCCTCCCCAGATGCAGGACCCTGCACTTGTCCTTACTGAACTTCATGAGCTTACAAAATAATAATTATTATTTTAAAAATTTTACTTCTTAAAGCCTTTTTTATTCACAGACATGGGACAGACACACGGACAGCTGACAGGATCCCATTGGAGAGAATCATAGAATCACAGAATCAGTAAGGTTGGGAAAGACCTCAAAGATGATCAAGTGCAATGCCACCTAACACCTCCTGACTAACTAAACCATGGCTTCAGGTGCCACATCCAATCCTTTTTTGAACACCCCCAGGGACAGTGACTCCACCACCTCCCTGGGCAGCACATTCCAACAGCTAACAACTCTCTCTGTGAAGAACTTTCTCCTCAACTCGAGCCTAAACCCCTGGCACAGCTTGAGACTGTGTCCTCTTGTTCTGATGCTGGTTGCCTGGGAGAAGAGACCAACCCCCTCCTGGCTACAACCAGGTAGTTGTAAAGAGCAATAAGATCTCCTCTGAGCCTCCTCTTCTCCAGGCTAAACAATCCCAGCTCCCTCAGCCTCTCCTCATAGGGCTTGTGCTCAAGGACTCTCCCCAGCCTCGTTGCCCTTCTCTGGATACATTCAAGAGTTGCTTAAATAAGTTGAAGTCTGCCCTCCAGAAATACAAAGTGAGGGTTCTGTTACTGGTCCTCCTTGTTTCCCTGCATATTGAAAACTGCACTAGCTCATGGCTGCTGCACCCTAGGCAGCCTCCCACCCTCACGCCTCCCACCAGCCCTTCCCTATTGGAGAACAGCAGGTCAAGCAGAGCCTGACCCCTGGAAGCTGTCCTCCATACACTCTAGGAACCTTTGGACTGCCTCCTGTCTGCTGAGTTAAGTTCCCAGCAGATGTCTGGCAGGTTAAAGTCACCCACAAGGACAAGATCTGATGATCCTGAGACAGCCTCCAGTTGCTTATAGAACAGTTCATCTGCCCCCTCATCCTGTTTGGGTGGTCTATAACAGACTCCAACCAGGACATCAGTTTTGTTAGCCCTCCCTCTCAGTTTAATCCACAGGTTCTCAGTCTTTTCATCCTCTACCTCAGGTTCTGTGGCATTAAGAGATTCCCTAATATACAGGGCCACCCCTTCTTCTCTTCTCCCTTGCCTGTCTTGCCCAAAGAGCTTGTAACCACCCAGTGCAGTACTCCAATTATGTGAACCATCCCACCACATTTCTGTAATGGCAACTGCATCACAGTTTTCCTGGTGAACCAAGACTTCCAGTTCCTCATGTTTGTTACCCATACTGCATGTGTTGGTCTACATGCACTTCAGCTGGGCTGCTGATTTCTCAGCTAACTCTAGTTTATGTCCCTCTCTCTCCTCTCCAGAGAGACTGGTTTCATCACCCACCCCCTTCAGACCTAGTTTAAAGGCCTCCCAGTGAGCCCTGCCAACTCTAGTGCTAGAGCCCTATTGCCCTTTCTAGATAGATTCACCCCATCAGGACCCAGCAGGTCAGGTGCAGTAAAAGTTGCCCCATGATCAAAGAACCCAAAATTCCACTGCTGGCACCATCCCTTGAGCCAATTGTTGGTGGTGTGGGTTCTCCTGTTCCTCTCAGCGTACACCTCTGCCACTGAGGGAACTGAGCAGAACACCACTTGAGCTCCTGCCCCACCAATCATCTGAGGGCCTTGAATTCCTTTTTGATTGTCCTGGTGCCCTTCTTATCAGTCTCATCACTTCCAGCTTGTATTACCAGCAACGGGTAATAGTCAGTGGGCTGGATTAGCTTTGGTAGTCTCCTGGTGATGTCCCTTATCCAGACCCCAGGTAGGCAGCAGACTTCCCTGTGGGATGTGTTGAGACAACATATAGGACCCTCTGTTCCCCACAGGAGAGAGTCACCACCAACAGCTACCCCCCTCTTTCTTTATGGTACTGGTCCTGATGGTTGGTGGGGACTGATTTGCTTTAGGCATCCCCTCAGATGGTTCCTCTTCTGTCATCTCATCCACATTGTCCTCAACCTGCAGGGCCTCATACTTATTGTGCAAGGGCAACGGGGGAGGGAAAGAGGGCCAGGATGGATTCCCCATGCTTCTCCTAATAGGAGCCTGTACCCATTCTCCCTTGTTTCCAGGGCTGTCTGCCTCAACAGGGGAGACCTGTTGTTGTAGTTTGAGCTGGGTGCCCCCCTGGTGCATTCACTTCCTGTGTCCAGAAGTCCAGCCCAGAGGGATGGACACAGGAAATTGTGTATTCCCTACCATAATTCTTTGCACCACTATAAGATCCAGTGCGGAGTCTGGCACTTCCTCTTTCCTTCCCTCTCCGAGACTTGGTAACTGGGGGAGAGATCTCCCAGCCATGGGCCTGATTAGGCCCAAGGCCACAGGGGGATGGGCAGTCTCAGGCCTGGCCAGCTGAGACTAGCCCAGCAGAGGGAGGGGGAAGAAGGAGCCCTGGGGGTTTTGCATGCACCCTCAGGTGGGGATGGGATCTTTCTTTGTCACTGCGCTTTGGGTTTTCTGTAACATTCACTGCTTTCTATTTAAACTTTCATCACTTTTGCAATCCGTTTGTCTGAGTCGTTATTTCTGCCTGTGGTGGGAGGGGACCTGCCCCAACCCATTACATTTTTGGCGCACCAACGTGGGGCCAACTGCAGCTCGGATTGCAAAAGATGGAGAGTTTAAATTTAGTTCTGGGCGTCGGTTTGGGTTTGGAAAGTTGGGGCTCAGGTTTTGTGTTACCGGGGCGACTGTGTGAACTCCTGTGGGCTGCAGAAGGATAGCTGGTGCGTGGCTGATGGCATGGAATTCCCTCCTGTTGTTTGGGAACAGCGAGGGGTGGTTCTTTCTGTGACTTTCTGCCCAGGGTAGCTTAAGAATGCTCCAGTAGCCTAAGAAGGCGAGACCTGCCTTCTCCTCGTTCTCTGCGGAGCGGCGGGGAGCGGAGGAGGGGCAGCGGCAAGCAGAGCGTGGTCGGCCCGCGGCCGCTGCGGGGAGCGGACACCCACGGCGAGCGGGCAAGCGACTGCTGGAGGTGACTCGGACTCTGCATCGCGGCGACAGAGCCGGCGGGGGCCGGGCTGGGCCGCGTTCAAGCGGCGGCGGCGGCACCGCCCGAGCCGGGCTGCGTTCAGGCGGCGGCGGCAGCTGTAAATCTTTCCCTGGTGTTTTCGGACGTGTTCCGAAAATGGCGCCGAGCACCTGGCTCCGCCTCCCTGCTTCTTCAGCGGGCTGTGGCGCAGCTCCTCCCTCTTCCGGGGGTGGAGGTTGTGCAGCCGGATGCTGTCCTGCCTCGGTACGCGAGCGCCCAGCCGGGGGGTGCGGAGTGCCTCTGACATGCATCCGTGTAGCTTTGGTCCACGTGAAAGCGGTTGGCTGCGGCACCCTGGATGGATTGAAAAAGGCAGTCGTGGAGCCGGATTGTTCCGACTGGCCTGCCCCAGGGGTGGAGAATTTGCCGCTGAATAGGAGAGTAAAGGCTTGGCTGAGAAGTTGTGAGGTATTTCCAGGTGACCAGGATGTCCCAAGGAGTCCACAAGGAATTCACACTGCAGGAGAAGGACTGCGTCGCTGGGAGGTTCCATCACATGAGGAAGAACAACTGGAATGGACTGATGCTTGAGCCTGAATGAGAGACTGTTTGAGTGGACGCCCAGATGAAGATATGGACTCCGCCGGACATGTCATCAGAAGTTTTCTGATCTGATGATGTGTTTGGGTGCAAAGATTATGGTATGAAATACAGGGGTGGCATGTTGTAGTTTGAGCTGGGTGCCCCCCTGGTGCATTCACTTCCTGTGTCCAGAAGTCCAGCCCAGAGGGATGGACACAGGAAATTGTGTATTCCCTACCATAATTCTTTGCACCACTATAAGATCCAGTGCGGAGTCTGGCACTTCCTCTTTCCTTCCCTCTCCGAGACTTGGTAACTGGGGGAGAGATCTCCCAGCCATGGGCCTGATTAGGCCCAAGGCCACAGGGGGATGGGCAGTCTCAGGCCTGGCCAGCTGAGACTAGCCCAGCAGAGGGAGGGGGAAGAAGGAGCCCTGGGGGTTTTGCATGCACCCTCAGGTGGGGATGGGATCTTTCTTTGTCACTGCGCTTTGGGTTTTCTGTAACATTCACTGCTTTCTATTTAAACTTTCATCACTTTTGCAATCCGTTTGCCTGAGTCGTTATTTCTGCCTGTGGTGGGAGGGGACCTGCCCCAACCCATTACACCTGTAGAGCCTGTTCCCACATATCT
Organism: Dryobates pubescens; assembly: GCF_014839835.1. Taxonomy (NCBI): domain Eukaryota; kingdom Metazoa; phylum Chordata; class Aves; order Piciformes; family Picidae; genus Dryobates; species Dryobates pubescens. The sequence goes on along the minus strand of NC_071657.1, from coordinate 10,434,199 downwards.
AACTCCCTTTCACATTCCCTTATAGTCCTGAGTCTTAATACTTCATCCTTTAGCTCAGCTACCAGATTGAGAAGATCATTCATTTGGTCTCACCTCACACAGGTGTTGTCTCCTTCACCCTCCATTCCAAGTGCCAGGCTCCAGCACTCTCTGCAGCTAGCAGCCTGGACACTGTGTGCTTGTGCACCAGCTCTGTCTGGATACCGACCATTTTTCCAGTAGCCTTTGGCCAAGTTGTTACCACGGCTGGATCTCTTCAGGCAGGTGAGAGTTTGGGGTGTTTGATTGTTTGTTTTTAAATATATATGTTCCACCTGACTACTACACTTTGCCCAAGCTACCACCAAGGCTTCTGCACTCTGCTGGCTGCCCCAGCACACGCTGCTCGCTGCAATCCAGCCAGGAGGCTCTCCTGCCAAATGGCATCGCGCGGCTTTTCTATGCCTCGTTTGAATTTCCCCTGGCTGACGTCACCCTCCTGAGCAGGCACGAGAGAAGATGACCCTGACAGTCCTCACTGGCTGCTGAGGTCCTCCTGCCCCAAAAAGCCCCAGAAAGAAACCTAAATAGAATCACAGAATCAGTCAGGGTTGGAAAGGACCACAAGGATCATCTAGTTCCAACCCCTCTGCCATGGGCAGGGACATCCCACACTAGATCAGGCTGGCCAGAGCCTCATCCAGCCTGGTCAAGTCATCAAGCCAGTTCTTTATCCATCTAGTGGTGCACCCATCAAACCCATGTGTCACCAGCTTGGAGACCAGGATGTGAAGCAGCTCTCAGCTCGAGCATGCCAGTCCCAGTGCCAGTCCCAGTGGTGGTCCCGGTGCCGGTCCTGGGCATCTCTCTTGCCAAATGGCCAGCACATCCCCCACAGCCAGCCCCCACAGCTGAACCCACTCACTGCACAAACAGCTGAAGAGTCTGAAGCAGACATTTTGTGGACATACTACAAGTGACAGAAGGAACCTACCCTTTAGTACTCTTCCCCTTCCTCTTCACCCTCCCCTTCCACAGAACCCACCACCCCCTCACTGTAATCCTTCTCCAGAGCAGCCATATCCTCCCTGGCCTCCAAGAACTTCTCCTCCTCCATGCCTTCCCCCACATGTCAGTGCCCACTTGGCATACATCAGGTCAAACTTGTGGTCCAGGCAGGCCCAGGCCTCGGCAATGGCAGTCATGTTGCTCAGCACGCACAGGACTTTATGTGGTCTGACTGGTACATCCAAATACAATGCTCCTGTGAGGTGGTCTCATTCCTGAACTCTCTCTTCAGTCCCACAGTAGGGCAGTGGCTTCTGCCTGTGCTCTGCCATCCTGCACAGCATCCCCTTCCACCCTGCTTGCCTCAGTCTGTCCATGCCAGAGCCAAGCTGCCTTTGCAGCAAAAAGGGGATGCCCAAGACACAGTTTGGTTTTCTCTGTGCTGTGTGTAGATGCATCTGTACATTTCTCCTCATCTCTGTAATATCTTGCACTGTTTTTGTCCTTATTCCCCTACATTTCTTGATAATTTACTTCAAAATTGTAATTGGCATTCTTATAAAGTGCCATATACTGATTCCTTAGCTTCAGTATAGTTGTTGGCCATTGGAATGGGCTGCCCAGGGAGGTGGTGGAGTCATTGTCACTGGAGGTGTTCAAGAGGGGATTGGATGTGGCATTTGAATTCATGGTTTAATTAGTCATGAGGTGCTGGGTGACAGGTTGGACTTGATCACCTCTGAGGTCTTTTCCAACCTTATTGATTCTATGATTCTATGATTTACCCTGCTTCCACTTTCCTTTCTCATGAGAGCCAGCAACCACGTACAGCCAGAGCCTGTGTGCTATCAGCAGCTGTGTGTGCCCACTAAATGCTTCAACAGCTGCTCTTCAGGGCAGTCACATAGGCCAGCAAGCTGGACTGGGGCTCACGAGACTTCTGCCAGCACTGCTGTGACCTCAAGGTTTGCACTTGGGCAAACCCCTCGTTTCTCCTATGCAGACCTCAGACATGAGCTACCTCTGCTGGATGACCACAGACAGACCCACATCACAACATGGGTTGCATGGTGGGCTTGCACTGGGGGAAAAGCCTTTTATCTGCAGGCAGCAGGGTCTCAGATGAAGGCTAAAGCCTAACCTGGTCTGCAGCTCCACCCCTCCCACTGCCCCTGGCCTGCAGTGCTGGCATCCTTCCATGGCTGCTGTGCCAACAGTACACCAGCCTTGATTTGGACATGCCATCCTTTCCTTGAAAGCAGATGAAAACACACTTTTGCATTTTCTACTGTGTTTTTGGTTTGTTTGTTGGTTTTTTTCTGCAGCACCCGGGGACCTTTTGTACTGAAAATCCCAGCATCCCTGCACAGCACAGTGAGGATGGTGGCCTGGCTCCACAGGCTCCCCCAGGCACCAGTCTCTCAGGTTATGGAGGACTTTAATCTATGTTTGCTCTGTTCCTTCTCTTTATCAGGTATGCTCGTGGTGCCTTAGGGTGCTTTTGCTTCAGCTCATCTTAACTGAATAGCACAGAAACAAGGGAAGAGGAAAGGATGGAAGAGAGATGAGGAGGTGGGGAGAAGGGAAGCACACCTGTTTTCCCCCTCCCCAGTGCTTACCTCCAAGTCCAAGCATTTCCAAAGCCACCTCTCCAGAGGCAGATGGTCTTAGGGCCATGCAGGACCCAATGGCTCAACATCCAAAGGTGTTCTTTTGTTTTCCTTTTTAACAGCTGTGCTCATCCAAGGGGCACCCCATCCCCCCTGGATCTCTGTCCCAAACCACCTCTGAGCTGCCTCCAGGCCTTTCCCAGCCAGCAAATATGAACACAAGATATCATTTTTTTACATCCTGTGCTGATAAGGGCAAAGTTTTATAGTTTCTCTTTTCTGCTCAATGTACTCAGGAGCAGCAGCTGCTCTTCCATCAAGAGGGAAGGAGGTGCTGCAGGGACACATGGGAATTGCTTGCACAATTGTTTGTGCTTGTCCTTTTTTTGGAACAACCCTTTTTTATTTCCCAAACCACTTTTCCAGTTTGCCAAGGTCATTTTCAGACCAACTCCTGTGCTCCAGGGCAGAGCCTCCCAGTTTAATGTCACCTGCAGAGGTCAGAAATGCATGCCACAGTCCAGCATTCATATCAATTATAAAAATACCAAGTGGGACCACACTGACAGGAAAAAAAAAAAAAAAAAGAAAAACCAAAAAGATAGATAAAGAAAAGCAACCCCAAGCAATCCTAAACCTTGTTTGGAGTATCTCTGCAGTGTGGCCACAGACCACTGGCACCGGATGCAATCACCCAGCAAAGTCTGCAGCCACCTTCTTGTAATCTCATTAAACCATGCCATGGAGAACAGCGTAAGAGAAGGTATAAAAACCCATCTCAGTGCCAAGCAGTGTGCCAGGTGTCCTGTTTCTGTGTGTCAACATCACCTCTTACCTTGTCACAGGAGAAAACGAGGCTGGTGTAGTATCACCTGTCATGACTGCTGTGCAGCTGCCATGAGGAGTTTTCTGGTACATTACCTGCCCCCCACAAACTTTCAGTGGCAATTACAAATAGTTCTGCAATTGACTCTTGATTTGTAAGTTTGTCAGGCCAGAAGAGTTTGTGAATGTCTCAGCTGTGGGTTCTTATTCTCCTTCTCTTGGCTGAGATCTCATTGCTTGCTATTGCTGACACCTAGCTGAAAAATGCACCTGCACCTCAAAATGAATGTTGATGTACACACAGTTTGGCTCTTCCAGTGACAACAGTTGCAGATTTTTTTTATCCCTTGAGTCTCAGAGAGGGCTACAAATACACTGACTGGATCTGCTTGGGCTGTGGTATTGGAACCATGCCTGTATTAAAGATGAGAAAAACAAACAAAACACACACGTTACCCCACCCCTAAAATAATCAGAAAGAGCTTTCACTCTTCTCACAGAATTACAGAATGTTAGAGGATGGAAGGGACTTCCAGAGATCATCCAGTCCAACCCCCCTGCCAAAGCAGGATCACCTACAGTAGTCTGCACAGGAATGCATCCAGATGGGTTTGGAAAGCATCCAGATCCTGTTCAATATCTTTATTGATGAGCTGGATGAGGGCATTGAGTCCATCATCTGTAAGTTTGCAGACAACACCAAGCTGGGGGCAGGAGTTGATCTGTTAGAGGGTAGAGAGGCTCTGCAGAGGGACCTCCACAGGCTGGACAGATGGGCAGAGTCCAACGGCATGAGATTGAACACATCCAAGTGCCGGGTTCTGCACATTGGCCACAGCAACCCCATGCAGTGCTACAGGCTGGGGTCAGAGTGGCTGGAGAGCAGTCAGGCTGAGAGGGACCTGGGGGTGCTGGTCGATGTTGTGGTTAAGTACTAACAAGCTACTCTCTGCTCTTCTCTCTCTCTCTTTTACCTTGCACAGGGTGGGGGAAGGGAGCAGACAATCCTTTCTAGGCCTTGTGGGGTTCCGGAAAATGCACATTCCAGGCTACAGTCAGCTTGTCAGCCCTCTCTATTGAGTAACTCAAAAGAAGAATCAGTTTGAATGGGGTAGTGAGCAGCAACAAGCTTTCAAACAGATCAAATAAGAGAGAGCCCATGCAGTGGCACTTGGGCCCATCCACACAGGACCACTGGTGCAGAATATCCTTTACACTGCAGCCGGGGAGCAGGGTCTCACTTGGAGTCTCTGGCAGAAGACAGCAGGTGAAACACGAGGTCAGCCATTGGGATTTTGGAGTAGAGGATATCGAGGATCAGAAGCCCACTATACACCAACTGAGAAGGAGATCTTAGCAGCCTACGAGGGAGACATGGCTGTTATCTCGTTGAGCACATCCATAGGTACATGACGGCATCCATCCTGCCACTTTATTCCCAAGAACTGAATTTCTTGACTTTGACTTTGCTTTTCTTTATAGCAAACCCAGCCTTTAAGAGTATTTGAATTATTTTTTCTCCCTTCTTGAACACCTCCTTTGCTTTATTGCCCCACACAATGATGTGGTCGATGAGGCACTGGCCCATGGGAATAAGTTGGTACAGAGGTTATCTTCAAAATTCTGGAGCCAGGCTGACACAATCTCCACAGACCGTGCGTCCTCAATCATTGCTAGGCTGTTAGAATACGATGCTGGAGCACCTTGGATCACTTTCCTCCATATGGCCTGTGTGCATGGGACATCCTCTGGATCTGTGGATCTCTGGATCTTTGATCATCTAGATCACTACAGATAACTTCCAACACTGCTAATTCTCTTAGGTATTGGATTCCTTCATCTGCAGTATTCCACTTCCCTGGGGAACTCATAAGGTCCTCCTTGCATGGGTACCTGGCCCTCACACTTAGCAGGAGTTGTCTCCAGAGGCTGCATATGCCTGTCTCCTTTGCAATGCCTTTCTCAATACCTCTGTTTCTAGCAATGGGTCCAAGTTGTTGGACCTCTTTCCCTTCCAGCAGTTGGCTGTCAGCCCCATTATCCCAGCACCGGAGCAGCCAAGCAGCAATTCGCTCTCCTGGCTGGCGACTATAATCCTTGCGTATGTCCCTCAGTTCTGCTGAGGTTAAGGACTGGGTAGTCTCTGCTTCTTGTTTAATCTCACTCACTTCCTCTGATTTCCCACTTGATGGACCAGCCTCTTGATCATAATCTTCCTCATCCCTTACCAATAGATGAGAGGGACCTGTTGACCTCCTTGTCCACTGCTTCTTTTTTACGACTGGGGCAATCTCTCTGGTTGCTGTTTGGGTCCCCATCTCCACCATGGTGTCCTCAGGTAGTGTTTGGGTGCCTGCCTCAGCCATAGTCCTCATAGAGTATTGAACTGTGGCTCGGTAAGCACAGGCCAGGCCCCAGCAGAGTGCAAGAAGTTGTTTGTTCTCATTGGGATAAGCGAGGCACCCTTCTATCAGATGGCGAGTCAGTTTAGTGGGATCGCTCGCCTCTTCCGTGTGGGGGACTGTGTCCCCCAGACTGGAAGATGAGAAACTGCTAGGAGAGATGAGGAAAGAACCACCTGTGGTAGCTTAACAAGTAACTCTAATAAGACAGGAGCCAGCTGCACTACCCTAATAAGTATTGCCAGCCAGTAAGAAGCGGGGGGGTTAACCAATCCCCTGGAGCCATACCAAGAGGAGAGCTACGAATGCAAGCTGCATCAAGGCAGTTGTCAGTCTTGTGGGCTTGCTGCCACGGGAGCTCTTGACCTGGGCACTCCCTACCCCCTGCTTGAATTTCATTGCCATCACTGTGGGTGCTGCGCTGAACCCCACAGTGACAAATGGTGACCCCAGTGTGATGTGAGAACCAGAGAATTCAAGCAAATCAGAGCAGAACATGAAGAAAAGGAAAAAAAAGGAAAAAAAAAAAGGAAAGATAGAAATTAAATGGAAGGAAAAAAAGGAAATGGAAAGAAAAAATGGGGGGGGGGGGGCAAAGGAAGCAGAATTTACAAAAGGAGTCTGAACTTCAAGAAGCTAAAATGAGGCAACTTGATGCCAACTTACAGGCAACAAAAGTGCTTATGGCAAAAGAAATGGAAAAAGCCACCCTTGGTCTGCAAGAGGAATGTGCATTGAAAGCTAGAAAAAGAAACATGTTGATGAGCTGGGACTCCAGAGTCAGTAGCTACAGGAGAAGCATACGCAGCAAGTTTTGTCTCTTACAGCTGAGCTTCGGACAAAGCACCTCACTGAAAGGTGAGAAACTTAAATCTACACTAGAAAGTAAACAGCAGATTCATCTTGAAGCTTGTGTTGCTGAACTACAGACCAAAACTGAACTGGTGTGGGGCATCAAGCACAAATTGATGAGCTGGAGGCTAAACACTTATTGAATGTTTTTCGAAAGTAAGTTGAAGATTGAGATAGCTGCTGTTCGTATGTGAAAGCTTAAGGTCTTGTTTGTTGAAACAGAGGAAGCTCATGAGGATGGTTTAAACACAGCTCTTCAAAATAAAACAAAGTTGCTGGAAGAAGAAGCAGGGAAACTAAAAAGCATGGGCAAACTGGGAAAAAAAAAAAAGGAAAGAAAAATAAAAAGGAGGGGAAAGAGAGGGGGCAAAAAAGGGAAAGCATGAAGCTGAGAAAAAGGCATCATAACATAAAGTAGATATTGATTTAGGAGAGGGGGAAAGCACAGGCTGCTCAAGAAAAGGACCAGGAGATGTTAACAGCCCAGTGAAACTATTTGACACCTGTCTGGATACTGCATTTTGGTCCAGAACTGGAGCTTTGACACCTGTCCAGGTGAGGCAGGTGAGCCACTGGGACTAGATTCCAGTGTAGCTAAAGGCAGTGGGGGTACTGCATTTCGGTCCAGAACTGGAGCTTTGACACCTGTCCGGGTGAGGCAGGTGAGCCACTGGGACTAGATTCCAGTGTAGCTAAAGGCAGTGGGGATACTGCATTTCAGTCCAGAACTGGAGCTTTATCTGTCCAGGTGAGGCAAGTGAGTCACTGGGAATATGATGGTCCAAGAATTAATAAGAGACAAAGACTTAGTCAGCCTATCAGCAAGTATCAGAACAGAGAGGTTGAGCAGTTAACAAATCACCTAAAAGAAAGAACAGATGAAAGCAGTGAGCTTTCGCTCCCCAAAGAGCAACTTCAGAGAGATACACAAGGGCAAAATGAAGAAATTAAGAAACTAGAGTGCAGGGTAAGAGAGATAGAACAAGCCTTAATCATCAGTGCAGACAACTTGCAAAAGGTGGAGAAAAAGAAAAGAGTATGGCACTATCATAGTGTCTGTGCCTGTGGAAGGCACAACTGATAATGAAGTTAAATGAAGATAAGGGAGCTTGAAGCCCAGGTGGGATATTTGAAAAGTGATCAGGAATGTGAAGAGAGGAAAAAAGATAAAGAATATGTCTCTGAAAAGTGATCAAGAATGTGTGAAGCGAGAAGAAAAAAAGATGAAGACATAGAGCAGTTGAATGATGTCATTGATAAGCTTCAGCAGGAGCTGACAAATATTAAAAGAAGGAAAACAAAAAGGGTGAATTGTGGGGGACTGTGTCCCCTAGACTGCATGATAAAAGATGAGAAACTGCTAGGAGAGATGAGGAAAGAACCACCTGTGGTAGCTTAACAAGCAGCTCTAATAAGATAGGAGCCAGCTGCGCTACCCTAATAAGTACTGCTAGCCAGGAAGAAGGGGGTGTTAACCAATCCCCTGGAGCCACACCAAGAGGAGAGCTATGAATGCAAGCTGCATCAAGGCAGTCGTCAGTCTTGTGGGCTTGCTGCCACAGGCAGGAGCTCTTGACCTGGGCGCTCCCTCCCCCCCTGCTTGAATTCCACCACCGTCCCTGTGGGTGCTGTGCTGAGCACAGCAACACTTCTGGGGTAAAGTCCCAGGCTATGGGAGGTGATAACCGTCTTGGGAATCTGCCCAAGTCCTTCCACACACCCTGCCACCCAGGGACTGACTGCTTCAAGGCATACTTCAATATATCCCCACAGACTGTCTCTTTTCATGCCATGATGGAATCAAGCTCCACAAAACCCGCAGCATGCCAGTGATGTTGGTTAGCAGCACTAGAGAGCTCACGTAAAGCTTCATCAAAATCTTGGGGGCCTGCATAATAAAATTCTCTACACTCATTTCAGGTGGGGAGAGAGAGAAATGATGACCTCTCTGGCATAGCTCCCACAAAGCAGCAGCCCAACAAGCCGGAGAAAGAAACACATAGCCATTATCTGCTTCGGCATGTTCCTAAACAAATGAAGCATTTCCAAAACAAAGCAGAAGTTACCAGCAAGCCACGTGACCAGCACAGGAGCCTGTAGCATAAGCAAGCTTATTTAAAAAACTGCAGAAAACTACAGCTATGTTATATTTTCGTTTGCCAGCCAACGCACCAAAAAGGACTGGATACCAGATACCCACCAAGCCGCTCTATCACTCCCCCTCTTAAGTGAACAGGGGAAGAAGGGAAAGAAAATATAACAGAAGCTGGGGATAAGATAGGAGCAATTTAATAACACTAATGAGCAAACAGCAATAGGCCGTGCGGAAGCAAAGAAAGCAGAGAGAGAGATGTTAGTCTCTACTGCCCATCAGCAGGACGGTGGTCGGTCTCGGGAGGCAGGGCTCTCTAAGCTTGGTGGTTCCTTGGGAGGATAAACGCCATGGACGAATCCCCCCACTTCCTTCTTTCACTTCCTTCTTACACCTGAGCTGACATCATATGGTATGGAATACCTCTTTGGCCAGACTGAGTCAGCTGGCTCAGCTGTGTCCCCTCCCAAGATTTTGCCCACCCCTCAATGTACCCCTGGGGCAGGGAAACGTTGAAAGGACACAGCCTGGATACTGGATTCAGCCGTAGCCAAAACGCTGTGTTACCAACTACTGCTGCAAAAACCACAGCACTAGAAAGATGCTGTGAGGAGAATTAACTCCAGCTCAGTTCAAGCCAATACAAAGGTCTAGTTGGAGGCCTGTGGCTAGTGGTCAGTACTGCATCCAGGCTTGCTCAACATCTTCATCCACAACCGGAGGAAGGACCCGAGTGTACTCTCTGCAAGTTTGCTCAGGATACAAAATCAGGAGGAATGGCTGACACACCACAAGGCTCTGCTGCCATTCAGTGAGGTCTGGACAGGCTGGAGACTTGGGCAGAGGGGAACCTTATGAAGTTCAACAACAAGAGGTGAGGGCTTGACCTGCTGGAAGGCAGCTCTGCAGAGAAGGAGTGATGATGGACAACAGTATTCTGTGGTGCATTAAGAAGAGTGTGTCCAGCAGGTTGAGGGAGATTCTTCTCTGCTCTGCTCTGCCTTGATGAGGCCACACTTGAAGTCCTGTGTCTAATTCTGGGCTCCCCAGGTCAATAGGGACAGGGAAATACTGAAGAGAGTCCAATAGAGGGCCATGAAGATGAAGGGACTGGAACATTGCATGGGGAGAGACCGAGACACATGGGGCTCTTTAGCCTGGAGATCACTCAAGAGGGGATCTCATCACTGCTTATAAATATCTGAAGGGTAAAGGTCAAGAGGATGGTGTTGGGCTCTTTTCAGTGGTGCCCAGTGAGAGGAACAGGAGGACATAGTCTCAAGCTGTGCCAGGGCAGGTTTGGCTGTTAGGAAGAAATTCCTCACAGAAAGAGAGATTGGCCATTGGAATGGGCTGCCCGGGGAGGTGGTGGAGTCACCATCACTGGAAGTGTTTAAAAACTGGATGAGGCCCTTAGTGCCATGGTTTAGTCCTGCTTCCCCAGGGGACAAAAGAAACCTGATCCAGGTGAACAGAGAGGGACTTGATTTCCCCCTCCCAGGAGGAGGGGTCCCCTGGGTCGAAGGTGGTCTATTCCACTCCCCCTTCCTGCCCAGCAAGCCTATAAAAAGGAAGATGCTGAGGCCATTGGCTCTCTTTGCTCCTGCCTCGCCTGTTTGAAAGGACCAACAGCTGCTGCTGGCCTCCTGGTTCTGCCATATGGTTGGGCCTGGTCTTCTCCCTGCTGCATCCATGCTTCTCTAAAGGACTGAAATCCACATCCATGGAGGGAGATACAAGGCCATCCAAATTTGGGGTTGTATATTCTCCTATTCATCCTTATTCCTTACCCTTGTAAACCCTCCCTCTTACTGTTATATATAAATTGTTAAAAATAACATTACTTCTCCTACTTCCAAACAGACTCCAAATTATTTTTTGGTAGGTTTACCTCCTTCCCTTTTTCCCTACCCCCCCTTTTTTTTTTTCCTTTTCCCCTTTTCTTTCCCCTTTTTTCCTTATTGGGAAAAAAGGGAAGGGGGAGCAAGGAGGAATTCTTGGGTTTTGCTACCATCTGAGCTCTTAAACTCCAGTTAAGGCTCAAACCACTACACAAATCTAATTGAAAGCTGCAAGTTTTAACCCCCCTCACTGCCCCACCCATCTCAGCAGAGGACTCCAAATACTTAGAAGACACATTCAGAAGCTGTGACCAGCGTAAACCAGGCAGTGTTTTCTGAGATTCTGGCCAGCCACCACTCCTTACCAGCCAGATCAACTGTATGGTCATGTTTAAACCAAGTGACAAAGGTTTAACCCACATGGCTGCATGACATGGGCAGGGTGTCCTTTCAGCTGGCCTTTTTCCTGAAAGATCATCCATAGGACTTAAGATGTCATGAACCACTCCACCAGAAAAAAAGGGTTTACTCAGGAGTCTGCACAGCACAAGCATATGTCCAAAATGTATTAATCTGAAAAGTAATAGAGATTCTCAGAACCTGGCTTTACTCTTCTTTGAACTTGGGTTTACTCAATACAAAGGCACTACTTTAATATCTTGTGCAAGAAGGTTAAGGTGACCCAGATTTACAAGGAATTTTTCATTGAAGGATAAAGATGTGTTGCTACATTGGGCAGATGTATTCAGACAACTACATGAAAACAGAGAGATGATGTAGGCGTGGGTGATGGTGACCTTTCCAAGCACCACCAAGTATCTTCTAAAGTGAGTTTTGTACCAGAAGAAATAGCTCGCCTTTTATAAGCTTTTGGTAGCTAAACAGCAAGAAGTGCTGGTAAATACAATTGGCAGTAGGGAGATGAGAAATGTTGACCCTGTTGGCTTTAACTTGGTGAGTTTTTACAGGGAAAATGGGGAGGATGTTGAAAAGCATCCCAAATGTTGAGTTCCACCTTTTCTTTCAGTCTCAGATGGAGTTGGATGAAGGGTTGGACATGATGATCTCGAAGATCTCTTCCAACCTGGTCTGGTCTGGTCTATTCTATTCTATTCTATTCTCATGCCCTGTTTGCCCAATGCCACGCTGTTCACCTGTACAATGTTCTGCTTTGGTGGCTGTATTATGCTGCTCCCTGGAAAAGGGGTACTCACCCTTCAAAACATTGTGCAGAAAGGCTCCTGCAGAAGAGAGTTCCTCTCCATACGGCAGTGTGGGTATTTATTGTCCCTAACATGAATCCACAGCTCCAGCTTCACTTTTCATAGATTCATAGAAGGGTTTGGGCCAGAAGGAATCTCAAAGATCATCCAGTTCCAACTCCCCTGACACTGGCAGTGACACCTTAGAATATGGTGGCATAAGTGACAACAAAAACACAGGGCTCACTAATAGGTTAGTAACCACAGAAGTGACCAGGAATGGACAGATAGCGAGAGTGAAAACTGATGGCTTAAATCCCTCTCTGAAATGCTTATACATCAATGCACAGAGCAGGAGGAGTTGGAGATCTGCATTAGGCTGCATGTTTATGATATAATTGGAATCACTGAAGCATGGTGGGACAGCTCCCACGACTGGAGTGTTGTCATGGGTGGCTATGTACTGTTCAGGACAGACAGATCAACAAGGTGAGGCAGTGGTGGTGTTCTTTATGTGACAGAGAAACTGAAATGTGCTGAGCTCCATCCAGGCCAGGATGCAAAACAGGTTGAAAGTTTGTGGGTAAGAATTAAGGGATGCGGAAAGATAGACAAAACTGTTGGGGGGGGTCTACTATAGACCACCAAATCAAGCAGATGTTGATGAGGCCTTCTGCAGTGAACTGGAGGCAGTCTCTAGAACACACTCCTTGGTACTCATGGGTGACTTCAATCACCCTGACATTTGCTGGCAAACACACACACACAGAGCTATAGCCATACGAGGACATGGAAAGATCTCCAGCTGAAGAGCCCCAGCCCTTCTAAGCCTGTAACTTGGCAGAAAGAGACACCTCAGAACTGGAGACCTCTCATCCCCTCATCTCAAACCTAATGGGGTTATCTGGAGTACATCTGGGGTTGCTTAGCCAGGAGAAGAGGAGGCTCAGGGGAAACCTTATTGCTGTCTACGACTACCTGAAGGGAGGTTGTAGACAGGTGGGGGCTGGTCTCTTCTCCCAGGCAACCAGCACCAGAACAAGAGGACACAGTCTCAAGCTGCACCAGGGGAGGTTTAGGCTGGATGTTAGGAAGAAATTCTTCATAGAGAGAGTGATTGGCCATTGGAATGGGCTGCCCAGGGAGGTGGTGGAGTCACCATCACTGGATGTGTTTAGGAAGAGACTGGATGGGATGCTTGGTGCCATGGTTTAGTTGATTAGATGGTGTTGGATGATAGGTTGGTCTTCTACTCTACTCTACTCTACTCTACTCTATTCTATCTTGCGGTGGTGCAAATGAGAGTGTGCAACCCAGAAAAGCTGGAGCCAAAACCCTGGAGGCTTTAGGATATCCTTCTTGCAGTTTCAGAAACTCTAGGAAAAAACAATCAAACAAACAAATCCATCCAAGAAACCAGGAGCTTTACCTGCCAAACCCTGGGTGCAGCTCCCAGCAGATGGGTCAAGTTGCCTGCTGGTCTGAGAGCCCTGGCAGCATGCATCCCCCATCCCCAAAGCCAGAGTGCTGAAGGACATACAAGGGATATGTATGTCAGCAGTGAAAACATTGCACCATGAATTCCTCAGAAAAGGAGGACCTGAGATGACTTCATGGACTGTCAGTCACAAGAGATTTCTGTGGTGCTAAAGCAATCAAAACTAGAACGAGGGGAAGAAAGATCAGCCTTATTACCTTGCAGGTCTGTGCTTTCCTGTGGTTGATGCAAGCTCCTCTGGTATCTCATCACATCTTATTTCACTTCTCCTGACCTACATATTGGGTGGGGCAGAGTATAAAAAATGTCTGAATAATGTACCATTGACCCAGAAAAGAAGGAAGCAAATAATGAACATATTGTTAGCAAAGAGCTTTGAAAGTAAAGGGAAAGGAATGTCTCCTTGCAGATGAGAAATTATTTCTGCTGGTAAATGATGGCCTGCTGTGACCACTGAAGAAAACCTTGAGTCCAGTGTCCCAGCTCCAGGGTTTTCCTGCAGTGTTGCTACAGTGGAATTTGTGGTGCACAAACTACCACAGACTGGATAACCTGGGTGTGCAGACATGTATGGAGGCTCACCACAGGGCACACATCACTGGCACAAGGGGGTGCATGCCCAAACCCCCTGTCTCAAGTTCTCTTGTCAAACTGAGACTTGATACTGGTGTCAGCATCTGGATAAAGTGATTTGCCTGCAGCAGGAGCTTTGCTGAGCAAGAGCATTAAGATTTGGAGTATGGGGTCCTCATTAAAACCAGCATCCCCAGGCAGCTTGCTAAATGAGACACCAAAAAAGACAAAACCAACCAAAGAAAGAAACATTGAAGTGGACTCATTTTGCTGAGTTGGGATGATGTAAAACTTCTTGAAAGGAATAAACACTCCCACTTTTGAGTCATCCGATAAAATCACACTCCCTGGCTATCTCTTAACTCTGCTGATACCGAATCACTGACACAGAAAGTGCTGGGTAGCTTTGTAGAGGATGCTGGGAATGCACCGAGTGCCCAGAAGATGGGCGTGTGCTGCAGGCTGCTCCTGTTGGGTTTACACAAGCCCTCTCTGATCTCACTCGGCAGCAGAGGACTGACATCACACTAACACGAAAGCTGAGCTGGTACAAACGTGGGGCATGGGCTGAGGCAGCTGCCTGGGGTTTTGCAAAGCCCAGCTAGTGTGGTGGATTTGGGATCAGGGCAATTTTCTTAGATCTGGGGCATTACCCTAGGATTATGCCACTGCTTGGTAAGAGCAAACATTTGAGGCTTGGTAAGCCTGCAAATACAGCAAGACCCTGAAGTGTACACTAGGCCTGAAGTGTACAGCAGTCTACTTGGTGAAGACCCTTAGTGGTGTGGAAAGTAGGTAGAGGCTGGAAAGCCACTCTGCACACTCTTGCCCAGTGCTTGGTAGGCTCCTTTGCCCCTCAAGGGCAGGTAGGCAACACCTAAACATCTGTGAATGAGCAGCATGGCTTTTCCTAAGCAAACGTTGATGAGCCCTCCCTTACCACTCACTGTCATGCTCTTACTTCACAAAGCATTTCATTCACCTTTTCCCTGTGCTGCCATTTGCCTCTGTACAGCAACAAGGCATGGAGTGAACCCAGGAGTTCATTCCTACAGCAATAGGCACATTGCTTCCAGGGCTGGAGGCTTTCACCCAGACTGTAGGATAGTTTTGAGGTGGTATCACATCACAGTGGATGACGCTTCCTCAAAGCTTGTAGAAAGTAAAGCAGTGGCTGTGGTGACTGCCAGGACCCTATGCACTGGTGGGAGTTGCATATTTGTGTGTTCAAGTAGAGAAAGGCAGGCTGTCTGTGTCCCTAACTATCTTCTATCCAGTTCTTCCCAGACAAGTATTTTGTTTACCTAATGTGCTTTTGCCAGCTACAACAGCTTTTAGCTTTTTTCCCTCGCAGGGAGTGCTCATTTCCTGGGGAACACGAAGATTGCTGACTCAGAGTGACCTGCTAGTTTGTACCCCAGCAGCAGAGAAGTAAATTGCAATGGGGAGGCACCCAGCAGAGTCTCCTCACAGGCACCAGCCTGCAGAAGAGGAGACCCCCTCAACCCATCAGACTCAGGGCTTCAGCCTGTCACCACTGCTCTTAACAAAACCCAAACAGAGTCCCAAGTCTCTGGGGTTAATAACCAGCTGCAATAAAGACAGATAATGTTACAAAATAGCAAAGAAACCATCAGTTAGGCTGAGAATGTCACTAATTAATATTTTTCCAGCCCTACTTCAAAGCACAATGATGGGCTTTCAGCAAAGCAGCTCAAGCAATGCCCAAAGTGGAATTATCTCGCAGGAACCAAGTTCGTCTGCGTGGTTTTGGATGCAAATTGTGCTACTGCTTAAGGTTCAAATGACGTAAAAAAGGTTAAAAAAAATCAAGGAAGAGGGATGAGGTGAATTCATGCACACTTTCAGAAAATACCCTCTGGCTCTTCCTAAGGGGGACAACTCAGGGCATATGTAGAAGGGCAGTGAGGGCACTATGGATTGCTTGAGAGGTCAGGTTACCCAAAAGCAATCCTCCAGGAGGAACAGATAAAACTGCACCATCCTCATCTCTCTGTCCCTGGATGTTGCCATGTTGTGTTGCCCCTCTGTGGGGGAGGCTTGGGGTCTGCTCTCCTTGCAGCAGGTGCAGCAGACATACAATCCAGATCCCTTTGAGGGGTACCTTGTGGTGCTAGAATGCTGTGATGCATCATGTTCATCTGCTCCTGTGGGATGAAGCAGAGATCTACTAATGCACAGTAAGCAACAGACAAAAGGCAAGATCAAGTAGAGGGAGCACCATTTTATGGGGAAATCTCTGATTTCTTGGGAGGTACAAGGACTTTCCGCCTGTAGCTGCTCTTTTGTTGCCAGGCAAGTCAGAACAGAGCTGGGGCCTCCTATGCAGTATTTAAAGCAGCAGAAGAGGAAGCCGACAGGGCAGATGTTGGGGTTATTTTACTTGCTGTCTGACAGGCTGTGTTGAGCTGGGAAGGCCGTGAGTAGTCTACCCACTCCAAGAAGAGGGCAGAATATGGGATTTCAGCTGCCATAATTATCTTTGACCCCAAAGAGCAGCCCTGGCTGCCCACACCACTCTGGAAGGTAAAGGGGGAGGGTACTGTGCTGCCATGCTCATCCCAGCAGCAGCAGGAACCCTGACCCTGGAAGAAGCAGTCAGGGTTATTGCTCATTGCAGCAGCAGTTTGAATCACCCCAGTCTGAGTCAGCCTTCAGCATCGTGTGGGTCTTACACACAGGCAGCTTCCCTGATCCCAGAGCAAACCCCAAACCCTGAGCACTCAGGCCAGGCAAAGCCAATTCTGGGGCTTCGCTCAGATAAAGGGCAAAATGCAGCATCTGGATTCAGAGGCAAACTCTGAAGTTCACCAAAAGCTTACTCCAAGACTTTTCTCTCAGTTTTTCCTCTCTTCTTCAACAGTAATCCCCCTCCAGCCAAAAACAGGACAAACATTTGTATGGACCCAGATGCATTGTTCACAGAGAAAATCATTATTGGCAGCACCACAGACCTGAAAGGATTCTCTGTCTTTAGCAAGCAGAGTGCAATTGGTGTCCAAAGAAGCTTCCTGACTCTGTCTCACGAGCAATAACATGCCACAATCACATTTCTCCTGGGAAGCAAAAAAAGTTGAGCTCTCAGCTCAAGCAAATCAAGAAGATTTGCTTTAGGAGTGGCTGTTTTTTAAGTGGTTTAATTGCAGCAGAGCAGCCTGTCCAAGCACACAACATTCAAGGAGGTCCCACAGCTCTTCTCTGCCTACAAGCTTGTGGACTGAAGACAGCATGCTCGGGCAAAACAGCGCAGCCCCTGTGCTGCAAACAAGAGTGCTGAAAAGTGCTGGGCTTATTGCTTGTCACCGTGGCAAATCCATGGGTTCCATTTGCTCTAAAAGGAATAAGTCACACAACGTTCTGTATTTTGAAGTCTATTTGGTGGTGGTTGTTAAGCAACAGAAAGCAGAGACTGAGTATCATTTATAAAGCCCCACCAATTTGCTAAGCCACTCTCTCCAGACTGCAAGAATTTAAAACACCACTAGCTCATCCTGCTAAAGCAGCCACATTGACTGGAGGAGACTGCTTTTTCAAGGGTTCTACCAATAAGCAAACTAATTTCAGTATCTGCAGGAGACCTGCAGACAGAAAGGCTGGGGAAGGACTGTTTAGAAGAGCGTGTAGCAACAGGACTCGGGGCAATAGTTTGAAACTGGAGCAGGGTAGATTCGGTTTGGACGCAAAGAGGAAACTCTTTACAATGAGAGTGCCCAGGGATGTGGTTGAGGCCCTGTCCGTGGAGACATTCAAGAACAAACTTGATATAGCCCTGGGGAGCCTGGTTTAGTTGGAGGTGTCCCTGCTAACTGCAAGAGGGTTGGACAAGACGGCCTTTGAGGGTCCCTTCCAACCCAAGATCTGTGAACCTGTAATTTCTACATGTAACATTTAGCAACTCAAGCATAAAGTAAATGTAAGGGCATGAAGAAAGAGGCATTCCTATAGGCTACTTCCCCGTCCTAAAGTCACTGTCTGCCCTCTGGCACCTGATCCTTGCAATAAAATGAAACAGGAATCAAACTGCTCCTGGTTTTGATTCTGGGAAGACCTGTTGTAGTTTGAGCTGGGTGCCCCCCTGGTGCATTCACTTCCTGTGTCTAGAAGTCCAGCCCAGAGGGATGGACACAGGAAATTGTGTATTTCCTACCATAATTCTTTGCACCACTATAAGATCCAGTGCGGAGTCTGGCACTTCCTCTTTCCTTCCCTCTCCGAGACTTGGTAACTGGGGGAGAGATCTCCCGGCCATGGGCCTGATTGGGCCCAAGGCCACAGGGGGATGGGCAGTCTCAGGCCTGGCCAGCTGAGACTAGCCCAGCAGAGGGAGGGGGAAGAAGGAGCCCTGGGGGTTTTGCATGCACCCTCAGGTGGGGATGGGATCTTTCTTTGTCACTGCGCTTTGGGTTTTCTGTAACATTCACTGCTTTCTATTTAAACTTTCATCACTTTTGCAATCCGTTTGTCTGAGTCGTTATTTCTGCCTGTGGTGGGGAGGGGACCTGCCCCAACCCATTACAAGACCAAAACCTCAGATACAGTGAGATGAGAGTCCAACACTAAACATCTCAAAATATCCACTGATTCAAGTTTGTTGGAAATATATACTTGGCCTCTAACATGGTTCTTGTTTCACATCCCTGGAAGTTACACCCAAGTTAGGTCAGCAGAGATCATTCTTCATACAGATGCATGTATCAAAGGGGAATTTCAATATGCAGTCATGGTATTTTTGCCATTTGTTTGGTGGCAACAGAGTACACAAAGATTGAAGAGGTAATATTAACACACCACATATAAAACATACCACTTCCTTGGGTTTTCTGGTAGGGATCCTCAGTTTCTGGAAAATAATCCTCTTCTACTCAAGTCACCAAATTATTGCCAGCTAATGAAGAGGGCCACTGAAATCCAGATCAAATACAGGCCACCATGTTTTATTACTGAGCACAGGAGACTGTTTCTGGCCTGATGCCAGAAATCATTGCAGTATTAGCTGGGCATTTCTCATTTCAAAGCCCTGCTCTTTTATCACTGTTTGATTTTCCACCTTGCTATACACCTGGGAGAGGTAGTAGCTTCTTGTAACTGGCAAATCTCTTAACTGTGCCAACCAAAACAGGAAAGACATCTGGAAAAAGCAGGTCTCTTACTGGCAGTGTGGAAGGAGACTGAATCTGGTGTGGTCGTATCTCACACTAGGGGAAGGCAAAATATGCTTCACAGTGGCTTTTCAGGATCTCTGTATCTGTGTTAAGGAGTAACTGGAGCCTCAGCTTCTCCAGGCCTGGACCTAGCTCTATTGACAGGAAACTGCATGCAGCTCAAAGACACTTCTTTTAGTAATATTTCACTCCTGAGTGCCCAAGAAAGACAGGGAAAAGGGAAGCTACCTTTGAGGAGTATGTGGGCCATAAGTTTGAAGATTACACTCAGAATCAAGCCTGGTCTCAGTGTGTTCTTCTCCAAAGCTGGTGAGTGTTTAATTCCAGGTCTAAACAGATAAAGAAATTCAGATTGTGAGGTTTCTTATCCACCTTTCTATGAAACCACATCCCAACAAATACCATTTTTGCTATGGTGTTGAGGCATTGGCAGTGTTTTGGGTTTAATTTAAGTTAAACAAAAATGAAATAGAAGAGAATTAGGACTGAGCTGTTAATACAGGGCCCTGTGTGGCTTTTTTATGGTGTGAGGGCTGCAGAAACAAGAGCCCTCAGCAAGTATTAAAGACTGTCCAGCACCTCTCAGCCTAAGGTCATGCACATCAGCTCATTTCCAGCCTATATGGCAGCCAAAAGCAATGTGAGCTGGGCACAATAAAAGAAGATGTGTGCAGACAAAAAAAGGCAGCATGCTGTTCAGTAGCCTTTGCCTCCTGCCTTGTTCTAAAAAACTAAAATATCAGTGACCAGTCAATACAAATTGAGGCCAGAGGTCCTCTTGGAAAGCTCAGCTTTGTTGTGAGTCAACACACATTGGATGATTTGTGCTGACTGCCCTTGCGTGGGCAAGGCTGGTCCAGAGATTGACGAAGGCTGGAAATACTCCTAGGCATTGCAATCACTGGGTTTGGGTCTTATGCTGGATGTGTGACAATCCAAATATGACAGCTCTCACAGTCTTGTTCTCTCCATTTTGACTGCTTTAGGAAAGTTCCTTTGACTCCTCTGAGCCAGTCACCCACTGGCCTTGGTCTTAAGAGAAGAAGAATGGTGCCACATCCAGCTGGCGGCCAGTCACCAGTGGCATCCCCCAGGGATCAGTGCTGGGCCCCATCCTCTTTAACATCTTCATTGATGATATGGATGAGGGGATTGAGACAGTCATCAGCAAATTTGCAGATGATACCAAGTTAGGAGCAGGTGTTGATCAGTTAGAGCATGGAAGGGCTCTGCAGAGGGACCTCGACCGACTGGGCAGATGGGCGGAGTCCAACAGGATGGCATTCAACAAGTCCAAGTGCCAGGTGCTGCACTTTGGCCACGGCAACCCCATGCAGAGCTACAGGCTGGGGTCAGAGTGGCTGGAGAGCTCCCAAACAGAGAGGGACCTGGAGGTGCTGATTGACAGCCTGCTGAACATGAGCCAGCAGTGTAACCAGGTGGCCAAGAAGGCCAGTGGCATCCTGGCCTGCATTAGGAATAGTGTGGCCAGCAGGAGCAGGGAAGTCATTGTGTCCCTGTACTCTGCATTGGTTAGGCCACACCTTGAGTCCTGTGTCCAGTTCTGGGCCCCTCAGTTTAGGAAGGAGATTGAGACACTTGAATGTGTCCAGAGAAGGGCAGCAAGGCTGGGGAGAGGCCTTGAGCACAAGCCCTACAAGGAGAGGCTGAGGGAGCTGCGATTGTTTAGCCTGGAGAAGAGGAGGCTCAGGGGAGACCTCATTGCCCTCTACAGCTACCTGAAAGGTGGTTGTAGCCAGGAAGGGGTTGGTCTCTTCTCTCTAGCAGCCAGCAACAGAACAAGGGGACACAGTCTCAAGCTGCGCCAAGGGAAATTTAGGCTCGAGGTGAAGAGAAAGTTCTTCACAGAGAGAGTCGTTGGTCATTGGAATGTGCTGCCTGGGGAGGTGGTGAGAATCACCTTCCCTGGAGGTGTTCAAGAGGGGATTGGATGTGGCACTTGGTGCCATGGTCTAGTCATGAGGTCTGTGGTGACAGGTTGGACTCAATGATCTTTGAGGTCTCTTCCAACCTTGGTGATACTGTGATACTGTGAAGCCTTGCCTGGGTCAGGGATGTCAGAACCCAACAGCAAACCACAGTCTTGCTTTTCCACCTGCCTTCCAGCAGCTGCCAGGTGCTTACAACAACCCATCAGTTTCAGAACTTCACTGAACTGCAGCCTTAAGCCAGTGCACCAAACCTTGTGGTGCAAACCTCATGTTAGGAGAGGTGTAAGGCTGGAGGATCCCAGTTCCTACCCTTGGTGGCCTTTTTGCAGGCAACTCTCCCCCTGGAATAAAGCAGTTTGCTGCAATGATAGCATACTCTGTGTAAGAGGCTGTTGACAAAAACTGGGCCTTTATTTCAATACTGAAAGGAGAACTGAGTCATGAGAGCCCTTAATCTTTCTAAGAGCTCAGAGGTTTCTGAAACATTAGCTAGCCTGTCCAGACCAACCCCATGTCTGGACAATGTTATTGCAGCCTCTCTTGTAAATGTTGAAATTAGAGCATGAGACCACACAAAAAACTTAGAATTTTCATTCCTTACATTGCATCACCCTATTACCTGCCTGCAGCTTTTTCTTCCTTCAGTTCTTAACCAAAAAAAAAGAACAAACTTCTGCATTTTCATGGAGAGTAAAAGACTAAGAGAGGATCTTATAAATGGATAATAAATATCTAAAGGGTGGAGGTCACCAGGATGGAGCTGGGCTTTTTTTTCAGTGGTTCCCAGTGAGAGGACACAGGGCAATTGGTACAAACTGGAACACAGGATGTTCCAGTTGAACTTAACAAGAAACTTGTTTCCTTTGAGGGTGACAAAGAAGTGGGAGAGGCTGCCCAGAGAGGTTGTGCAGTCTCCTCTGGAGACTTTCAAAACACACCTGGATGTGTTCCTGTGCAACCTGATCTGGGTGTACTTGCATTAGCACAAGGGTTGGGCCAGATGATTTCTAGAGGTCCCTTACAAATTCTAGGTTTCTATGACTCTATGATTTCTATCACTCTGTGCTGCAAATTTTCTGTGCTTTGTAGCTGCTGGGAAAAAGCTAGGGTGTGATGGTATCAGAATGAAAATACATTAACATGATACTAAAGCATAAGCCCAGGACAGAGCACACTCAGTCAGCACAGCAACACAAATTCAGGTGAAAGGTCCCCATTGAGCTCCACAGCAAGGTTCAAGTTTACAAGCTGAATTTGGGTCAAACCTGAAGAAAATCTCCAAATCCTAAAGCAGTTGTGAGGTGAGTCAGGATCTCCTCAGGCCATAGTCAGGGAGGACTCTTTTTGGAGCAGAGGATGCCTCATGGGATCCCAATGGACTGGGGTTTGCCAGGTGCAGTGTTACAACACTGATGGGAAAGTTCAGGGATCACCAGAAAGCAGATGACCATAACCAGGTGTGCCCCTTGCAGAAACACCTGCTGCACCAACACCATCCACTAACAACTAAACCTGGGGTGATGATGGAAGAAATTGATGCCTATCCTTGAATCAGGGCACCCATGCCAGGTAGAGGTGTCCAGCCCATTGGTCTCTGGTGGCAGCAGCACTGCCCTCACACAGAAGCATCTCTCGTCGGGTCAGGGATGCCCAAAGGCTGTCAATGAGTGTCACACTTCTCAGAAATTTCTTATTTCTTGCTAGGAGATGAAATTGTATGGCAATAAACCAAGATTGCTTGTTTCCTGTTAATTAGCCATAAACGTGGTAAGCATTAACTTCCCATGAGAATCATGTGATGCATACATTCAGGTTCCCCTCTCAACTGATCACCTTATTTTCATTTGGAGGTTGGGGGGGGGGGCTGCCTTGTGAGTCCTCTAGAACATGCATGAGGAGGAGCTAAACATGCAGCATGGGAAGGAAAAAGAGCAGCTACACCTCCCTGCATCTCTCATTGCTGTGACAGCCTTTGCTCTCCAGAGGGTCAGGGTCTTGGTATGACAGCTTTTGCTGCAGTAGTGTTCACCAAAGGGAAAGTCCGCATGCTCCCCTGCACTAGGTGCATGACCACATGCTCCCCTGCACTAGGTGCATGACCACATGCTCCCCTGTACTAGGTGCATGACCACAGCTTAATTGGGAGGTGCACGGTCCAGAGGTGGCACTGCCAAGTAACTTTAATCACTCCACTGGACAGAGACTGAGGTTCAGCCTGGTTATAGACAGGGTAGACAGTGACCCAGTGTTCCTCTCTTCATTGGGCACTTCCATAGATATTGAGGGTCCCCACCAGATTTGGCCTGGGCTACATGGGCTCCACATCTGGTGGGGAAAGCCAAGGCTTCCTCACCTTACACCGTGCAGGCTGCCCAGGAGGAGGCTGCCTATCCAATATCCCTGAACCAACAGACATGAATCCTGCTGCTGACAGGTGCCTGAAATCCATTGTTGGCATTTGGCAGTCACAAACCTGGGTATTGTCTGCCAGTGGCCACTTTGGTCATACAGGCTGAACCCACAAGCCCCACATACACACTGGCCAAGCACCTGTGAAAGCCTTATGAAATGGATGGCATCTGCTACCAGTGTGGTGTGACACCATTTACAGCATCTCTTCTGGATAGATTTAATAGTGGCTTGAGATGGTCAATGGATAAGTCAGACTAGAGAAGAGGCTCCTCCATCCTGAGGCTTTGGTTGTGTGGTTCCTCAAGCCTTCCTGTCATTGTACAAATCACAGCCACCTCCAAGCACATCGAAGAGACAAGTGAGCAGATGCATGTCTCATGAGGCAACTAGCTAGAGCTGTTTCCTCCTGACTGCTTTAGGGCATCTCAGCACAAAACAAGTGTTCATGTTGTTTTGGCCTGGCTAGTGATTTTGGCTGGCCTGGTTTTCAGATTCTTTATTACAGCAGCCTTCACAGAGCCTAAGTTTTTCCAGGATGTGGAGACCATTTTCCTACCCATCCCTGTACTGGAAAATTGTTCACAGTTGGACACTGAATAATTTTCACACCCCAAAAACACAAATGCTTTGAAAAGTGTCAGCTGGAGAATCTCTGCATTGTAAACAGGCTCTCCAGCATCACCCATTCAGGCACAGGAATACAAATTTGTCTGCTTTTGGAAACTGGAGCTTGTGCACATCTCCCTGCAGTGAGGATTACACTTCTGCTAATGAATCCCTAGGAGATCACAGGTCATATATTTTTTAAACTTAGCTCCATGTCCACACACAACCATCCCAACATGAGCCAGCATCAAGGGATGAAGAAGTCTTGGTTTGGGGTAAGAAAATGAGACACTGATGATTTATGGATTGCAGAGGCAATAATACATCTGTGTTTTAGGAGTCTTATCAGTCCCTCTCAGCCTAGGGAGGTCCATGGGTACAAGGGCAAAAAGCAGTGCTGAGGTGATAATTGTGCTCTGAGGTCTGCTTTGAAGGAAAGATGTGATGCCCCTCCAGAGATAAGGTGACATGGAGGCCCTGACACACCCTGGCACAGAGGTCCAAAGCCAGCTTGCCTCTCTTTCCATCATTTTTTCTCCACAATGATGCAAGGTCATTACAGTGCTTGCTTAAATCTCCCCAAGCTCCAGGTCAGTCCATTGCAGGGTCCCAGATGGAGCACAAAATGAGCTGTCTGGAGGTGCTAAGAGAGATGCTCCACTCACCCTTCAGAAGCTAGTGAAGATGACCCAATGTGCAGCATCCACTCAGGCTTTGGGGGGGCTGCCATTTCCCTCAGAGAGCATTGTAACAAACCTATGATATTAGGAAATCTGGGGCCAAATGATTCTCTGCAGTGGTCCAAGGCATGTGCAGCACTGGGAAGCCCGGGGAGGGGCAGGGTTTGAGCCTCACACCCTCCTGATAGAGCCCTGGCCTCAGTGTACACATTACATCACATATTTTAACATCAGTCCTGGCAAATGCATCACTAATGAAGGTCAAAGTCTCCGATTATCTCTCTGGCTTATGCAGATGAAATGCCTGGAGGCCCAACATCTGGGTCTCTCAGCCTGCAGGGTGTGCAGGTAGGTGGAGGTGTGTGAAAGCAGATTCAGAATTAGACATTTCACTTCCAGATGAAGAGAACCAGAGCCTGGTGAGGACAGGGAAGGAAAAAATCTCAGGAGAGGTCAGGGACAAATTAAAAAGCAAGGCAGGGAGAGCAGGCAGCTTGAAGAGCAAAACCAGAAATGCTGCAAAAGACCTCTGAGTATCAGGTACCCAAAATCAGAGTTTGCCAGTGGTACCTACCAATCTGAATGCAATGCAAAGAAGAATGGAGAAGTGAGCCTCCTTTTCCCCACAACACTTCTCACACACTGCTTCCCGCAAGCAGCAGGCTGCCAAAAGGCATTAGACCAGTAAGTGTGTGCCCAGGAGATCAGATTCAGGCTTGATGTGAGGACAGTCCAATGGCTGCAGTTAGAGCAAACACTTAGTGAGACCTCA
This sequence comes from Dryobates pubescens, assembly GCF_014839835.1. Classification (NCBI taxonomy): domain Eukaryota; kingdom Metazoa; phylum Chordata; class Aves; order Piciformes; family Picidae; genus Dryobates; species Dryobates pubescens. The sequence goes on along the minus strand of NC_071657.1, from coordinate 10,408,712 downwards.
GGAGCCTGTCTCTGGTCCATATGGACTTTTTTTTTCTGTTTCCAAGCTTTTAGAAGGCAACTAAATATTGCTTGCAGCTTCCCTACATTGCTTGGCAAAGTGCCTGGGTGTGACATTGATCATGGTGCTGCTATTACACAGATGTGAGTGTTGCTTCATTGATAACAGACCAGCCCAAGGTATTTTTCACAGACCTTGCATTTAGATGAAGAAAATCATGAGGGCTTTGCAGACTGTACTGGTGGATGCTGAGTGGGACCTGCCAGTCATAGGGTGGGCCTTGCTGGTTTCCTGGGAACCCTCTGATGAACAGGGTCCTACACAAGTGACAAAGAGCAGCCTCATCTTGGGTGAAAAACATACCTCAGTAATTTTTAAGTACTGATTTCAGACCAATTCTGACTGAAAAGTACTGGGCTGATGGCAAGGCTTTGCTAAGGAAGGGGCTACAGGGGTGGCTGCTGTGAGAAGGAGCTAGATGCTTCCCTTATGCTTGATAGAGTACCAGGATGGACCTGCTGCTAGCCAAGGCCAAGCCCATCAGGAGAAAAATGGCAGCTGGAGAGAGAAGTGAAAATATGTCAAAGAAAGAACTCAGCAGACACCCAGATCAGTGAATAAGGAGGAGGAAGAGGTGTTCTAGGGGCCAGAGGAGAGATTCCCTTGCAGGTCACAGTGATGAGTAAAGACCATGGTGAGGCAGGTTGTCTCTGTGCAGCCTATTCAGGTTAAGGGTGGAGCAGACTCACCCTAAAGAGGATGAAACACCAGAGCAGGCAGATGCCTGAAGGAGACTGTGCCCCCATGGGAAGCCTGAGCTGGAGCTGGCTCCTGGCAGGACTTATGGACCCACAAAGACAAGAGCCCACAGTGGAACAGGTTTGCTGGCAGGACTTGTGATTCTGTAAGGGACCCACACTGGAGCAATCTGTTCCTCAGGATTGCACCCCATGGAAGGGACCCACACTGGAGCAGACTGTGAAGAACTATAGCCCATGGGAAGAACCCACATTGAAGAAGACCACAGAGGACTGTCTCCCATGATGGAGCAGGTCAAGAGTCTGAGGAGAAAGGAGCAGAAGAGACCACATGTGGTGAATTGCCTGTAACTCCCATTTCCAGGCCCCCTGTGCTGCTTTTGAGGAGGAGGTAGAGAAATCAGCAGTGAAGCTGAGCCTGGGAAAAAGGAAGGGCTAGGGAAGGAGTTTTAAGGTTGTTCCTCTTTGTCATTATCCTACTCTGACTTCTGACTGGCAGTAAATTATTAATTTCTCCAAGTTGAGTTTGTTTTGCCCATGACAGTAATTTGCAGAGTGATCTCCTTGTCCTTATCTCAACCCATAAGCCCATTTGCTCTCCCCTGTGCAGCTGAGGGGAGGAGTGATAGAACAGCTTTAGTGGGCACCTGGCATTCATTCAAGGTCAACTCACCCCACCTGGAAGTGAAAAAACATGCCAGTTTGCTTATATCCTCCATGCAGACATTACACATGCACTTATTTCTCACTACCTGCATTCTCAAAGGCATATCCATGACCAAAAACTTGTCCTGAGACACTGCCTATGATCAACCACTACCAGCACATATTCTTCCCCAGACAAAAAGCTGTGATGACACAAATGTTCCCAAGAAGGTAAAATTCTCTCATTGTCTCCTCTCCAGGTGTTTCTTGGTGCAGCCCTGACATCCCCCTCTGCAGACATCCAGTCAAAGCACAGCAACTATAAAGTGCAAAATTTCAGCTTCATGCCTTGGCCAGGCCTTGAACTGGCCACTGCTGATCTCCAGCACAAGCATCTCACAGTACTGGTGGGTGATTACCCTCCCGCCCCACAAGGGTCTTGCTCCTGTGTCACAGTGGGGGTTGTGGAGTGCAGACATCTCCAGCAACATCCCCTAAAGAAAATACAGGGTATCCTAGGAAAAACACAATGTTCTTTAGAAAAAAAAAAAAGCTGGGTTTCCTAGGAACATGCAGGTCTGCTTCTCCAGCCCATCCTGCTCCCTGATGCTGTGAGCATAGAGGAGGTGACTGAAATTCTCAGCTCAAGTTTTAGGTATTTAAGGCAATTACACAAGTGTCAAGTCCCTCTCCTAGAGACCTGAAATGCCTTGATAACAGTGTTGATGAGTGGTCCCATATTTGCAAACATCATGCTGGTGGCACTTTCCTGACTGGAGACCCAGAGCATGCCATAAGCCCAGATGAGATCGAGAGAGGTGATTGTGCCACTTTGCTCTGGTAAGACCGCACCTGGAGTACCGTGCCCAAGTCTGGAGCCCTCAACACAGGAAGGACATGGACTTGATGGAGTGGGTCCAGAGGAGGGCCATGAAAATGGTCAGGGGCCTCGAGCACCTCTGCTACAGGGACAGGCTGAGGAAGCTGGGGTTGTTCAGCCTGGAGAAAAGAAGGCTCTGGGGAGACTTTACAATACCTGAAGGAGGCTTGCAAGAAGGCTGGAGAGAGACTGTGTATGAAGACCTGCACTGATAAGATGAGGATCAATGGTTTGAAATTAGAGAAGAGTACATTTAGATTGGTGTTAGGAAAAAGCTCTTTACAATGAGAGTGGTGGAACTCTGGAACAGGTTGCCCGGAGAAGTGGTTGAGTCCCCATCCCTGGAGATAATGAAGGCAAGGCTTGACAAGGCTCTGGGAGACCTGATCTCATTGAGAATGTTCCTGCTCACTGCAGGGGTTTGGACTAGATGACCTTTAGAGGGCCCCTCCAACCTGTGTGACTCTATGAAAGCCCAAAAGCACCAGTTTTGTCAGATCTGCAGTGTTGTCAGATTCTGTTCTCCAGATAACTTAGTAAAACTGGAAGAGTAACGAGTGGGAGGGCAGTGACATATGATTTTTCTTGGCTCTCAGGAGGAAGTGCTGGGTTAACCGATTTTCCCCCTTGGTAAGGGGAGGTGAACTGTGGCCAAGATCCTTGTTCACCTTTTCCTTTTTTTCTTTTTCTTTTTTTCAAACTCAGCTTCTTCTCTCATCTTTTATCCAGATGTACTATGCCAAATGTTCAAAAGACTCTGAGTAATTATATTTGGAGCACATCATCTTTGGACAGAGAAGCATGTTTGCTCCATGACTTATGCTGGCACACCACCAAGCACACCTATCTAATTATTAAATATTTATTGCACCTTTAATAGGTCAGTTACAAAAGCAAAATCTTCCAGGAGAGCAGGCTGGAAGGCAAGGGAAAGTGCAATTAAAGGCTTTGTTGCAGTGTCAGGGTGAGGTGCAACACTCCTAATTCACACTGGCAAACAGCCTGGCCTTCCTGTGATAGAATCTGATGCAGCTGTGCCTGGAGATGGTGCTTCTAGCAGCTTCCTCATTTCTGCAGCTCTTTGTACTATTGCTTAATCCTGGACATGACTGACCCATCCATGCCATGGCTGTAGTAATAATTTCTCTGTAGCTACCTCTTTTACTGCATCACACATTTGAATGATTGGATGACTTAATGTTTTGGGGAGACAAAAATTTGTCTTAGGTCTGTTCACAGGAGTGTGGAGGGGTCGACTTGTAAGAAAGGTAATACAACCTGCTGGATCTGGGTCTTTTCCTTTGTTTTCCCTCTTTTCTTTCCTCTCATTTTCAGGTTTCCTTGCTCTCTGTCACATGGAATCCTAGAATTGTTTCAGATGGAAAAGACCTCTAAGAACATTGAGTCCAACTACCATGGCCATTAAACCATGTCTCCCAGTGACATATCTGCATGTTTTTTGAACACCTTCAGGGATGGTGACTCCACCACCACTCTGGCCAGCCTGTTTCAATGCCTGACCACCCTTTCAGTGAACAAATTTTGCCTAATATCCAATCTAAATCTCCCCTGACACAACTTGAGGCCTTACCTACAGGGAAATGGAATATGAGTGACTTTTTTTTTTTTGCACCAGAGCCCAAAGTTTCCAAGAACTCACTTTACATTGGTGAATGCTTTGCAGTGCTGCCCTTGGGATACCCAGCTGCAGACTCCCAGCCTACCTCAGGTCTCACTGCTCAATGACATCTCCTCCAGCCACCAATACACAGCGGCTCACAAGCAGAAAAGACAAAAGCAAGCCTTGGAAAGGAGATCCATGTCTCCAGAGCCCAGGAGGTTTGCTTGCTCTTGTCTACCAACAGGGAAACACAGCTAGAAAACCTCTAGCAGAGGCACATGTGGGGCTGTGGGAGCATCACACTGCAACCACAGACCACAGCTCTGGCTCCTTCATTAAGACACCACAGTTTAATCCCTACTAATTGCTTGTCCTGCCAGGGATCAGTGCTGCCCACCTTTCCCACCCTGCTTCCCACTTCTCCTGGCAGCTTGGAAAGCACTAAGAACATAATTTGTTCAGCACCCCAAACCTCCTGGCTTTGAGTGCACTGAGGTTCACCACTAGTTATAGGCCTTTGCCTGTGCTGGTGCATGTTGCTCTCACCTAAAAAGTAACAGAAACCAGCACAAGCAAAGTTTATAAAAACAGATGCCTTCTGTCACAGGAGCTTTGAAGAGGATTAAAAGACGTTAAATTTTCATCCCACCTGGATGTTTGTGAGAGTCATATTGTGGCCTCTCAAGAAATACATCCCTTTTTATTGGCCTGTATCTAGGTGGTGCTGATTAATTCACTCGAGGGCACCTAAATTTAGGCCTGACAACTTTCTCTTTCACAGTCTTTCCACACATGAAAGGAGTGCAGTAACTCATTCTTACCATGGATGGGTGGCATAGGCATTCATCAGTGTCCCTGGAGCTTTTGCAAGAGAAGCTAAGGACTAATTTTTGAAGTCTTCACTGGATTTCTGCTCTGTCCTTCCTCAAGGCCCATTCTCTGACTTTCAGGAGTAAACAAAGCCACATTCCTGAAGGGCAAAGATGTGTCTTTAGACGTGCTTCCTGGTTCCCCCCTGCATTTGCCAAGAGCCATTTATTGGCTCACCATCCTGTCAAGTGATTCCTGGGCATGACATGGCATATAGCAATCTGATGATGCACAAAAAGCAGTTGTATTTCCAACTGCCCTGGGGCTGACTTGCATATCTTTAACAGACATGCTCTCTTCTCCAGTGGCTAGGGGGAGAGAAACATGCTCCATTTATGGCTGTGATGAAGGTGGGAGGTAGTGCAGGCACATGCTCAGCAAAGGCCCCCATAGTGGAGTGACTGTGCAGGGCAGCTACTGCACAGCTGAAATAAACAATGAGACACTCCATAGTTTAAAGAGGGGGAAAAAATTAAAGACAAAAATAATAAGAAAACAGGGTGTGTTTTCTGGGTGTGTATATTGTTTTATTCCCAGACAGAGGACCCACATTCCTCTGTGTGACTTTTATTATGTGCTGTTATGACAGTAAGTATAACACTCTAAGTACCAAGCATGGATTACACAGATTAGGTTACTGCCCAGTTATTTTAGGCATTCATACAACAACCCCACAGCAACATTTTGGGCTTCAAATTGCTATATGCCTAAGCCTGTACTTGACTGTAAGCACACCAAGAAGCAAATGGCTGCAGACAGGATCTTAGGACAGGGGGCACAAAAGCACCACTCCTCAGTTCACAAAGGGCTCACTCATCCATGCATGCCTATAGAACGGAGTTCTAAGGAATTTTTTGTTTGTATGGACTGTCTCCTTCCTTTGCTGGCACTACCTTCTGCAAAGGCCTGTGGTGCTGAGCTGAGGCATTCAAGAGCTGGGTTCTGAGGTAGTCTGGATGTCTCTGTCATTTTATCCTGCTCAGCTTCAGGTTTCAAAGCAAGGTGCCTTGGGTGATAAAGCTTTCCTACTTTCCCTCTCTTGAGGTAGCCACAGCAGCTGCATCTTCCCAAAGCAGCACAGGACACAGGCACCAGCTGCCTCTGTCTGCCACAGGGGAACATGAACACAGGAGCAGCAGGGACCAGCTGAAAGAAAAAGCAAAAGCCAACAAGCTACCATGCTCCCGTGGCACTGCTTCTCATCCTAGCTCCTCTGGTGTTGACATCAAAGGAAAAAGGGCATGCTCATGGTATGGGACAGGCAAGGGAAGGGGCATAGAGAGCAGCATACAAAGTGCTTCCCGTAAGCAAAATGAGGTCTGGAAAGGTGGTTTGGTGGGAGGTGACTTTTGGCGGACACAAAAGTTGTATCAACAGCTAGGGGGAAAAGCAAAGGCAATGGCACCACAGATCAGAAAAAGCCTAATGGTTGTTGTGGTTCTCCCGAGGAAGTAAGCCACACGCCTCACAAGCTTCCAAAACAAAAACTGGCTTATTTTCACTACAGATTTCCAACCTGAGAGGTCTCCAGTCCAAGTCTCACAGGGCAAGCTTGGAGGTTATGAGGGGTGTTACCAGCTTTTCAGCGTCCACCACAAAGCAAAGCGGTCTATCAGTTCATATCATGTTGGGATGGACTGGTACCTAAGCCACATAGTCCTTTGCTTTCTGAGCTTTGTTTGGGTGCTTTGGGGAAGGGGAATTGGTGCTTGTGTGGGTTTTGGTTTTTTTTTTGTGAGTTGGGTTTGGTAGTGTTTTGGGCTTGGTTGGTTGGTTGGTTTGGGTTTATAGTTTAATTAAAATAAAAAAAAAAAAAAAAGGGGGGGGGGGGGGGGCGGGGGGCGGGGGGAAGTCAAATGAAGAAGTATCATTTTGCCCAAGACCCGCACAATCTCTTCTTGTCCTCTGCTCAGTTGCATCCCAGAGAGAACCTTTGACAAACCGGCAACCTGGCTACTAAAGCCTGCAGAAAAGACTGAATTGACGACACACACAGCATCAACTGTCCCAGATTCCTATCACCTTTCCAGTGCCCCGTGTGGTGGGAGCTGCAGTCAGTAACCCCACACTCCAAAACTGAACCAGACCATCCCAACGGAAGGGAACTAGGGCTGCAGTAGCCCTGTTTTGCACTCTGGGATGGGCAGAACAGCCGACCTTGCCGTAACACAGAGAAACGAGAAAAAAGACATTTAAGTTTCCATGATTGAGTCACTTTGGCTGGGAAAGCTGAAAGGCATCGTTTCGTTGAGGACTGCTTCTGCTCCTGACTGACACCCTGGACGAGGGGAACCACCAGAGACACCAGCAGTGCCGCTCGCCGTCGGTTCTGCTATCTCAGTGCCATGTCAGCGTGCGCCTCCGAGCTGCGCAAAGCCTGCGGCCCACAGAGAAACGGAGCTGTTCTGTCCCCCCTGTCCTGTGCTTTTGGTGGTGGTGTTGGGAGAGAAAGGAAGGAAAAAATTAAAAAGGGGGGGAAATGAGGCGAAAAAGCGCTGCCGTGACTCAGTCCTCCGACCTGGCCCTTCTCGGCTTCCGGGCCCGGCGCCAGCCATGCTCTCTGCGCAAGCCATGCTCTCTGCGCACCACGGGCAGCACCCAGCCCCCCCCCTCCCTCCTCTTAATGCCAACGGGGCGCCGCGTCAGAGAGCCCGGCTCTGCGGCGGAGAGGGAGGAGGGACACCACCCCTCGATACTTCCTGCTCACAGTTACACAGCACTTTTCTGTGTCTGGGGGGGCCGTGTGTGTGTGTGTGCGTGCGCGCGCGTGTGCGTGCGCGCCTCTGCGCGCGCCGCCGCGGCTGCTTCCCGGCACGGATGCGAGGCGCGCCCTCCCGACGCTGCTCGGACAGGCGGCCAGGGGCCCGGGTTGTGCGCAGGGGGTGTCCCCGCAGCGATTCCCAGCTCTGCGGTCCCGCCACCGCGGCGATAGCCGCTCCGCCCTCGCGTCCCCGCCGCCCGCGGCAGATGGTGAGCCCCGCGCTATGGGGCGCAGGAGGCGCAGCGGGCGGAGCGGCAGGATACTGCGCGTGCGCGGAGAGGCAGCGAATATATAACGGGGGCGCCGGGGCGGCGGCGGCGGGATATTGCTTAGGCAGCTACATTCGGCGCGGGTGGCCGCAGCCGAGCAGGGACGAGAGCCTTGGCTGCCTTCTTGCTGTTTAGCCGCCGATCCTGAGCCATCGCCATGGTGAAGAGCGTGGGCAGCCTGGTGAGTCCGTTAGGCGCCTAGCGACCTTTGGCGCCGGCTTTAATGCATCCTTGGCCGTCCCCGCCGCTCGGGTCGCTCCGGCCGGTAGGTGGGCGGGGGGAGGGCGACCGGCGGCCTTCGCCGCCGGGGACCCCGCGGAGGGCAGCGTGTTTGTTTCTCCGTCTTGGCCGTGGCAGGGCTTCGTCTTTTTGCCGTGAGGTTGGAAGGGAAGGCGGCTAGGTGAGCATCGCCTTCTCGGTGGTCCTCGCTGAGCCGCCGCCAGAAACTCGGGCGAACAGGTGCCCCTCGGGCCGCCGTAGGCCCCCGGCGAGGCCTTGGCCCGGGGAGGCTGGCGAGAACGAGCCCATGTGCGCCGGAGCCGCGGTGTGGTCCCGGGGCTGCCCGGGCAGGAGGAGCCTGCTTCACCGCCGCGGCGGGAAGGGGGGAGGCTGAAGGCAGGACTCGCGTAGACCGAAGGGAGGGAACAAATAACTACACGACCTAAGGCTTCAGATGGACTGAGGAGATGATGTAATTTCATATTATGGCAGGTTGTTGCTCATCTCCCTTTCAGATGTTAAGGAAATGTCATGTTTTATTTGTCAAGCTGATAAGAGCTAATTAAGAAGTCCTCCCGTGTCTTGTCGACTGCCAGTGTGTAGGCTTTCTCGATAGTGGCCACAGTGCTGATAAGCTTCTGAGTAGGAGTTGTGGAAAACATGAGTCCAGTTTTCTTGACTTGTAAGGAATTGCTAGAAGCTACTCAAGCCCTTAAATAATGGGAGCTGCTGGCATAAGAAGTTGCGGTGCTGTCTGACTTGTTCAATACACTCATGCAGCACCTCGTTGTTTGGATCATTCCGTGAATACAAACATGTCTGTGGCTTTGTGATACAGAACAGTAAAAAAAGCCTAGACAAACACACGGAAAATACCCTGCTGCTGGTGGAATAATATGTGGTCTTATGCACAGCAGCTGCCACGGTTGATAGGCAGCAGTAAAGTATTTGTTTGCTCTAACTTATGAACCCAAATCTCAAAAAAAATTCTCTCTGTAGACTTAGTGAGCCCTTTATTTCAGGGAAAATCCTGCTGGGCTAGTCTTGCATTTTGAACTTCCATTTGGATAAAAATGTTCGTTTGATCGGATTGTGAGGGGCCTGTGAAAGATGCTTTCTGGGTTTGTTGTCTGGGCTGTGCTCTTCTATAGTCAGTTCACTATATAAATTAAAAGCTTGGCAGACTTCCCTTGTTAGGGAAAACAGTAGCAGTAACAACTGACACAACATGCTGATTCTTGTGACCACATCTTAAATACCCACGAATGCAGAAAGCTCCTTAAAGTTAAGATGAATACCTTACCATTCAGGTCCTGGTGTCTGAGTTCACCCTGAAATTCTTAGTCTGGTTTGCATCTCTTCCCCTTCTTCTTCGTTCATGGAAGGACAGAAAGAATTAACTTCTTGAGTAAGATTTGACTTTCATTTTTTTAAATGTAGGCTGGAACAGATTAAAGATGAAGAGTCAATAAGCTTGACTTTGGAGGAAAAGCTTACTCTAATTTAGAAGTGGGCTAGGCTCCTACTAACCTCCCACCCATGAGCATTATTAGTCTGCTGTAGTTAAAACAGTTTTATTACTCATCCATGGAGAGCATGGACTCAGTAGCCCTGCTGACAAGATTTTAACATGAGCAACACTCAAAAGTATTCCAAGTACAGTGCAGGTGGGATTTCCTCATTAATTCTGTTTTTCAGTAAAGCAGATTAGTTTTATTCTCTGATGCAAGGAGTAAATCCCCTTTTTCCACTACCTGAGAAAGCTTCTGAGAGTGACATCTGTAAAGCCTGTGAACATGACACCTAACTAGAGGTGGGCTCTGTCCTTAACACATCTCTTCACCAACTCGACTAGCTTCTGGGAAATGGCTTATTCCAGGGTGCTTTATTGGTCTCTGAAGTCCCCACTAGTGGACAGAAGGAGCAGTACTTCAGTTGGTTTAAACATCTGGTCTTCAGATGGGTGACTCATGTAGCAGGGTTTGGCTATGGGGTGCAGTATCTTTTATAGCAGAGCCTAATGTGGTGTATAAACTGTTTGACACCTAGTGTTGCCTTTCCTCTTCACAGTGGCTGTTTTGAGTTGAACTAGCTTCTGTATTAATGAAAAAAACCCAAAACCCAAAGTACTAAATTACGTAGTTGGCATTTAGCTGTTGATTAGGTTAATCCAAGTTCAAGAGTGACTTGATATGTGCTGGAAATCATGTTTCCAGCTAAGGCTCACACTGTGTGTCAGATTTGATTAAAGCTGTCATCTCTATTGCAGAGAACAGTAGGCTTTTCAGCACTGCCTGTGGTCAGTAGCCTCCATTTTGTTGAAGTATTACCTGTCTCTGGAAATCCCTGTTGCACTGGAGGCTTTCGTCACCGGAGCTTTGTCTCTTACTCAGCCCTAGGAAACAGAAGCCTGCTGCCTACCAATGTGTTTGTTGAATGCAGCATGTGCTTTTCAGCTGGAGCAAAATGAAGTGTTGCTTGTGCCTAGGGAGTTTGTAGTGAAATGTAAAAAATCCCCAAACTGCAAAGAAACATAATCAACAACAACAAAAACCCACAATAAACAAAACCCAAATGAGCAAACTAGTCAGACTTCCACTAGTAAGGTGCTACATGAAGGAGACATTGGTTAACAAAGCTGTAAGATCCTCTAATAGTGTAACCAAATACCTTGTGGTGGTAGGTGCCTCTTCTGTTAACAGAAGAGGAAAACTTGTATGAAAACTTGTCATTTCACAGGTAACACGAAAGACAGCTACTGAAGTCACTGCAGCATGTGAAGTAGCTTGGTTTTCCCCCACTACTGTGTTCTTTTCTCCAGGGAGATTAAGCTCTGAGCATGCTGAGGACTTCTCCCTGGTTTGGTATTTTTTTTTAACTTGAAAGAGTAAGCACCTTTGGATCCTGCATCTCTTTTCATTCTCCTACAGTAATTTTAGTTGAAACTAGAGATGGCTTGCAGGATAGCACCTGATTGTAGTCAGGATCAGGTCTGTGTGGTGTGTGACCAACCATAGATATGTCCTCCTTCTTTCCCTTTGTCCTGTGCAATAGCAAACCTGAGCTGTGTGGCCACGTGACAGACACATCCAAGGGCTGGACTTGATTTTGCAAAACACAGTAATTATGCAACTGGACAGAAGACTTAAGGATAAGAGGAGGATGGTCTAACTGGCAGGTGCAGGAAGTGGAATCAGTAAAGAGCCAGTGATGTTACAGTACAAAGGTGTGAGAAGCTATTACAGAAACCAGGCTGTGGGATTTGATGGTGGGGAGATGTGAGGCCTGACTGAGGAACTCACGGTATTAGTTGCAGTGAGCAACTAGCATGGATTGGTGTGTACAGGGACATTGGACCTTGGTGGTGGGAATGGGGTACTCTGGGGATTAGGCTACAGGAATGCATACTATGTCAATACAGGAGCTGGGGTAATGTGGAGAGAGGGGAAAACTTGCTGTTCCCATCTCTCCCAGACTGAGAATAGGCGGTGTGGAGTGTTAGCTACTAATCTTGCAGCAGAGTAGATCCAAGACGCAAGGCTGAAAGAACTCAATATGGGGTGACTGGGCTTCTGACGATTGAGGAAGTGAAATGCCTTATTAAGAGGGAGCTGTAATGCCTGGTGCATTTGAAGGTACAGGAAGTTATGAAGACTTTCATGTTTATACATGGGAAATACTGGTGCAGGACCCTCTGTTTGTTACATATACTTGTGACCAGTTTGGCTATGTGCACTCTAAGCTATTCACCTGCATGGCATTCTTTCATCAGGGGAATAGTTCAGTAGACTCCAGAGAATCACAGAATTGGCTCACTGCAGGAGCTACCATTTATTAGTTAACTCCTGTACTGCCAAAAAAACCAACGCTGTGTACCTGTGCCAATAACCACATTGCTTTCAGTTAGCTGTTGCTGACAGAGCTCCATTGCTCTGGTCTCTTGGAGAGAGTAAAGCATCTACCTTTCATGTGCATAAACTGAATTGAAGGTTGTATTAACAGCTCTCCTGAAGCTTTCATTGCCATGAGAACAAAGCTGAGGGTTGTTGAAGTGGCTTCTACTTGCTTTGTAAAAGGCACTGTCAGGAAGTAGCTAATTAGTGTTTTGTGCTTCTGCCTGAGATACTTGTTTACTTCTTGCTGGCATGCAAGCATTTATTGCTTTTGATGCCTTTCAGATCTGCAAGAACACTCACTTTTTGACCAGAAAGCATGGTTAATAGCATGTAAGGAGCTCTAAATTAACAGATTGTCCAAGAACAATTGGTGTTATAAACAGATTTGAAACTCTAAATAGTATTGTCACTTGTGTTGCCTCTGTGTGTAGGATTGCATTGGTGACTGTTGTTGCTTGTGGGTTCACTTGGCAAAAATAAGTACAATAACTCTCCTGTAAGGCTGCTTTAGAAAACATGCTGTTGTAGAGTAAATGACACAACATCATTTTGGTGTTGGCCATCGATTGGAAAAGGTGTGAAACTGGTGGTTTGTGTCATTTTCAGGTTCTTGAGAGGAAAGTCTGTCCCAGAAGAAAAGGCAAGTCTTCCTGCCAAGAGAGAAATGAGAAAATAGATTGCTGAATGTGATCCTTATGCTTTTTAACAGAGAGCACTGAACAGAGCTGCCAGAATTGAGGATCACAGGCTGGAAGAACTTAGAGCTTATGCTCCTACAAGTTTATTGGGATAATATTGTGGGGTTTTTCTAATTGAAGAGTCATAAGACTCTGGCAGATGCTAGCACTGGTGAGAGCAATTAATACTGAAGTACTTAAATGATGTGGTACAGGTACCCCAGTTAAGTGAAATTTTTACAGAGCTACCAGAATGGTTGGTACTAAGGCTGAGGGCAAGCTAGCTTTAGGTTTAGTCTAAATTGTTTTAGAAAGGAGGAACAAAATCATTGACTTCAATTATTTTCTTCTTTTTAATAGTCTGAATTTGAGGCAGAACTGAAAGCCGCTGGTGAGAAGCTTGTAGTAGTCGATTTCTCTGCCACATGGTGTGGACCATGCAAAATGATCAAGCCCTTCTTCCACGTAAGTAACCTGTAACCTTTCTGCTTTCATTTGCAGCTGTGTTAAAATATACACAAGTATTTTTTTGTGCTGTTTAATAAGGAGATTTCTTTTTGCCACGTGTGGTTGCCAGTGTTTTCTGGAAAAGGGAGAACTTGCAGATGCTTAAACTTTGAGACTGTTGAGTTAAGTATATTATTGACTTTTGCTATAACTAGGAGCTCAAATGTGGATTGACTTCTGCTGTCACAATGCTTGCACAGACGTGGAGTCTGTAGGGACCTAGCAGTTGCATTGCCTGAAGAGGTAGGATGTAGACTTGAAACTATATTTATCCTTCTGCACAGAGCTACTGTAACCACTCCAGCTGTGTTTAGATGCCAGTATTACCTCCTGGGAAAGTAGAAGATGGCTTGTAACATCATCTGGTGATCAGCTGAAGGCTGGAAGCCATGGCCTTTCACTTATTAGAATAGAATAAACCAGGTTGGAAGAGACCTTCAAGATCATCGTGTCCAACCTATCATCCAACACCACCTAAACAACTAAACCATGGCACCAAGCCCCCCATCAAGTCTCCTTCTGAACACCTCCAATGATGGTGACTCCACCACCTCCTTGGGCAGCTCATTCCAATGGGCAATTACTCTCTGTGTAGAACTTCCTCCTCACCTCCAGCCTAAACCTCCCCTGGTGCAGCCTGAGACTGTGTCCTCTTCTTCTGGTGCTGGTTGCCTGGGAGAAGAGACCAAGCTCTGCCTGTCTACAACCTCCCTTAAGTTAGTTGTAGAGAGCAATAAGGTCACCCCTGAGTCTCCTCCTCTCCAGGCTAAGCAACCCCAGCTCCCTCAGCCTCTCCTTGTAGGGCTTGAGCTCCAAACCCCTCACCAGCTTTGTTGCCCTTCTCTGGACACACTTCAGTTAAGTCAACATCCTTCCTAAACTGAGGAGCCCAGAACTGGACACAGGACTCGAGGTGTGGCCTAACCAGTGCAGTGTACAGGGGCAGAATGACCTCCCTGCTCCTGCTGGCCACACTATTCCTGATGCAGGCCAGGGTTATTGCTTGGGATATTTGAGTCTTCCCTGAGGGGGATATGTTAGAACAAGTTTCAGCAGACTCTTTCAGGTATTGGAGCATAAACCAGTTTTTGTTCTGGTCAGTGAAATATCTGCTTTAAGGTAACGAGGTAAGTTTCACTGTAGGGGTGTGCAGTACCAGCCTTCCAATATATATGAATGTGTCTTTTAAAAGAAAGCTTTCCTGAAACAGTGTCTTACTTAGCTCTTATTTCATTGTAGAGTTTGTGTGAGAAGTATGGCAATGTGGTGTTCGTCGAAATCGATGTGGATGATGCCCAGGTATGGTCCAGGGTGATTCTGAGAGAGGAGTAGCTAATGAGCTCCACACAAGTGACTGGAGAAACTCCTTTTAAAATGGCCTTGCAGATACTGAAACGAAATAATAGATTGTGTCAACTTTGAAGCAGAGATAGGAGTTTAGCTCTTACACTGGGAAGAATGATTTTCTTTAGAGGACATGTGAACAGAACAACCTGCCTTGATGGTTTGCACTTAATGACCCATAAGAACAGTGACCCTGTACTTTGTGAGGGAGTGTTAGTCTGAGGCCGCTTCCCTAAAACTAATGGCTCACAACTGTTTTGGGATGTCTGGTCTCTCCACTGCTCTTGGCACTGTTTCCTCTTTCATATCTTCAATTAAGTGGAATAAAAAAAATCTGCTCTATAGCAGTTCCAGCAGTGTTGAATAGGTGCTGGAACAAAGTCAGGTTGAAGAGCAAGAGTAGCTGTAGGGCTCTTGAGCCTTACAAATAGTTCTCTGCTTTGATGTAGAGGTCTGTTTTCTTCCAAATGTGGAGCAGAAGCATAGTAAATGTCTTTACTATTGTATGAATTAAATGCTGAAGAAAGGATCTTTCAGGATTGCTCCAGGAAGATGTTGACACTGGACTGTTGCCACTAGCAATTGACTACCAGAAGAGCTTTGGGCTTGTTTTGAGCAGTAAGCACAAAGCCGTATCACCTAAACAAAAGGCAGCAAGTGGGTTCTAACTTTAACATCCTTCATACATGCAAGCTGAAGATCTGTTTTCTGTTTCTTCCAGGATGTGGCTACACACTGTGATGTGAAGTGCATGCCAACGTTCCAGTTCTACAAGAGCGGAAAGAAGGTAGGCTCTGTTCTTTTGGGACTAGAGCAGGCAAGCTAAACACTTGAAAGAAAATTGGGGAAGTTAAACTATGTAGCCTGCTTTCTTTTGTCATATATCTGGGGCACCATTGTAAGACACTCTGGAGAGCAAACAAGTTCATCTTAGTGCTGCAGCAAATGCAACATGGACCAGAAGTTTACTGATAAAGGCAAGCCTGACAGGTAGTGAACTGAGTGTTCTAGGTCAGTCTTACAGGCAAAGCTTTGTGAGACATTAGTGGGGTTCCATGTCTGGGTTGAGACTGCTAGTCTGTCTGCCTCACCAGCCTGGTTTTGGCCTGTCTTGGTTAGTATTCGTTCTCTGGATGCAGCTCATGTTCCAGCAGAGGCATGACTATGTGCCAGTGGAATCTCCCCCAAACAAGTCTCTAACGTGGTTAAAAGTACACATAGCTAAAACAACTACTTCTGGGCTTTTACTTAAACGTTGTTTAACCTGTGGAGATCCTGCCCCTGTCAGAGGACTGAACAGACCTCTTGTGCCTGCTCTGCCAAGAGGTGGATGAGATGGGATGTAGAGAATGCTATGACAGCATTGTAGGCTGCCTCTGCAGGACAGTTGTGAATGACTGTCTGCCTGAAGTATGCTATGTGTTATCTTTGGCTTTTAGTCTGCCAGGCAAGCTGAAGGTGGGCATTTGTGAAGTTAAAAGAGTAGCTGGATGGAATTTTCAAAGTGCAATTCCATTGCCTTCATCCATGAAAAGTGTCAGATTTTGAGTGGCCTTCAGTTCAATTCATGAAGGGGCCAAATCATGACTGGTAATGAACCTCTGACAGTTTTCTCAAGGTCAGCTTCAACAGCTTTACAGTGTAATTGGAAGAATTGTGATTACAATGTGACAGTCTGGGAATTTTGATGTGGTTGGTCCTGTTGTGTGGCTTTTTGTCAGATGACCAAGGCAGTTCTCTAGACACATGAAGTACCAAGCAAGCAATTTCATGGCCTGTAGTGTGATCTGCTCCATACCTTATACTTCTGTAGGTATTGGAAGACAGAGCCACTGTCTGAGTAATGAATGTAGTCTTTATCTTTCTGCTGTATAAGTTGGAGCAAAGAAATTCTTGCAGGAGAAGCCAGGCTCAGGGAGAGGTTATCAGAAGCAATCCTTCCAGAATTTGGTAAGGGTAAGGGTCCTGAGCAACCCAAGGTAACTTGGAACTACCTCTGTGTGGTGACCTCAGTAGTCTCTTGAAGGCACTGGTTCAGGATCAGTAGTCTTGTCCCCTGTTTTATCTGTAGAAGGTTCTAGCAACAACAGTCTGGAAGTGATTCTGGATAGACTCTTGACCCAGTTTTTGTGTTAAGTCAAGTGGGAGATAAATAGAGGAACACCAGTGAAATACTTTGTTTTGGGGGTGAAAAATTTCAGTTGCAGCATGGTTGAATAGTAGTATGTGTCCAGATGGTGTGCAGCTGATGTTGTGAAGCACTGAATGCAGCCATTCTAAAAATGAATCTCTGTTTACAGGTGCAGGAGTTCTCTGGGGCCAATAAAGACAAGCTGGAAGAGACCATTAAAAGCCTCATCTAATCTCCAGTTATGGAGACATTGAAGCATGACTGCTTCGGCTAAATTATAGCCTGCAACTTTTCTACTTTAAAGAAACAAACCTCCTAACCAAACTAGCTAGGTGAAGTGATGGAAGCTATCTTCTGGGTCTATGTAAATGAGTACAATAAAGTGTACATTCTTCACTTGGATATTGCCTTGTGCTTAAATGAACGTGTGAGGGATTTTGCCATGTCACCAATTTTGTAATGTGCTGTGTTAAAGAAGAGCTGCCTGCACTCAAAGGCAGCCTGATCAATTACTGGGTTATTGCTGGGGGTGGAACAATGTGTTGTGTGGCATGGTGATGACAGTTGCTTTACAAAGTCTGCTGCCACCTTCTCCAGTGGTAGTCACCAGGCTGTAATCTGAAGAGTGGCAGTCTGGCTTACAGACAGGGAAAGGGGAGTTTAGGTGCTGCAGAAAAGAGAATGGTTACTAGGCAGGTTACTTTCTTTTGCTGTCTCTTCTAGCTGTCAAGCTTCATTTCAGACTTTAGAATTAAGACTTGACTGCATTTTAAACATCAGAACATAGTAATAGTGCTACTGTGGAAGGTAGGAGCTGGAGCTGCTGCCTTTGTGCCTTGCCATTGGTTCTATGAGCACTTAGTGTCTGAGTTGGGCTGCTTTGTTTCTTGGCAGCAGTCTGGAATAAATGCCTGAAGAGGTAAAACTTGCAGCATTTCAAGCCTGAGAATTTAGACTGAAGTATTCTTATCTTCATTTGACTGCATGATTGCAGTCTTAGAACATACTGGACACTGCTTTGTGCTGGGCAGTAAACTGGACTGCAGCCTTCCAAACCTGCATCAGGTGGTGACTGTTAATGCTGACCTGCCAGCCTTTGTGCACCATTCAACTGTTCTCCCAGAGATACCAAGGAGAGCTGCTGTATTTTTCCACCAACTCAAAATGGCGTTCTTGCTGGCATGGGTGTTCTGGATGAAAACTTGGTGAGCAAGGCAGCAGGGCTGTAGCTAGCAGCTATGCCTAATGGTGTGGTTAGGGCTGGGCAGGCTGTGCTGCTGGCTGAATATCACTGATGAAAAAGTAGGACTTCCTGCTGCATATGCAGACAGCATGGAAAGAGTGAGCCTCTTGCCTTTGTGGTAGGGAGCTCATGTGTGACTCAGCCTTACACTCATTTCACAAGCATGCATGTATTTGCTGGCTTGAGGACTGGGGCCCTTCAGCTCACTGCATTTGTTCCCTATTTCAAGAAAGGCTTTTCTAGTTCAAGAAGTGACCACACCTGAGGATGAGACATCAAGGAACAATATACTTGGAGGCAAGCTCTGGGTTGTGATTACATGATGAGAAGGACATGCAAAGTGTTTTCTCTGAAGCTCTGGCTATTTGAGAGGACTGCAGCTCTGTGTTTAAGGGATTGTTCACACAGGCAAGTGGGGAAACTCTAAGCTTTCATGGACAGACAGCCAGAGACAGCACATTGAGGCTGGATCAAGAGTGCACTGTGAACAGCACACTGCATGCCATCAAACACTCATTTTAAAACAAGCAGTTCCTGGGTGTCCTTGTTACCTCTGGGCAAAAGGTGGGAGCAAGGAAAGCTTTTAAAAAAATCCCTGATGAAAAGCCCAGGTGGAGTTCTGTAGAAGCTCCTAACATCTAGCTTCATCCTGAAGAAACAGGGGATCTACTAAGATGTTTTGCAACAGAGTATTGCTGCTGGGGAGAGGCCAGGCTGTTACCCTTGGGCAGAGGAAAGGTGTGGGTAATGGAAATGCTGCTTCAGTGCTGAGTTTGATTTAATGTTTTGTATATTGCCTTGGTAAGATGCCACTCTGCAGCAGCCTTGAAAGATCTGGGAGGCAAGTGACTGGAAATTTGTGATAGGATTGGGAAAGATCAGCAAGGCTGGAATAGATCTCATGCTGAAACACGGGGTGCAAAGTAGTTTTTTTAAGTGCAGTAAGCTTTCATTTTCCTGTGCTGTGGGGGTCTTCCCAGACTGAGAACTGGCATGGAAGCACAGTGATGACAACAGCTTGCATAGACTTATTTGAAGGGTGTTCTCTGAGGCTTGGCTCTCTGAGAAATACAGTGAAGATCTGTTAGGTAAGCTTCCCCTTTGAAGGAACTAGGAAGTGTACTCTCTTCAAATGCAATGATGCCAGCATCTGAGAATTTGAAGTCGGTCCTTGTCATTATGGATGATGGAAAGCAAGGCCTAAAATCTCAGTCTGAGATGTAGAGTCTCAGTTCCTGTAAGCAAGTGTCCCAGCTGTGAGTGGGGGAGGCACAGTTCAGGTCAGGAACTGGACTGTTTTCCAACAGGCAAGAGTGGGGGGCTTAAGCCTATAATAAAACCTAGATAGAGCAAATAAATGTTTTGCCCTGAATGGAATGGGTACAAGTAGCCTTGCTGAAAACTTGAGCCTTGTGCCCTGTCATATGACTGTTAAGTGCTACCCTGGAGAACTGAATGGGTGCAATTTTTTGGCTTGCTTGTTTTTGATGTGAAGAAAGGAGTGAGACCAGTATTTCACCAGACAGTCCAGCAGCAGAGTCACTCTTTCATTGGCCTCTGTGATCTGCTGTTTGCCTTTGCAGAACTGACTGCTTTGATCCACTCCTGAAAAGAGCAAATCAGTTGGCCATATACAGCTTTGGAAGAAACTTGATGTACACGGCAGAGAAGAAACAATATAAAATGTTTCTTCTGGGAGTAAGAGCTTCAGAAGTTCTTCCCTCAGGTAACAACTGCAGTCTGTTTCATTTGGCTGTGAAATGGCTGGGATCCTGCCTTGCTGTCAAACCAGTAGAGCAAGATGTTTGTGTCTGCAGGCCTGTTACACAGCTTTGCTTTCCTACAGTGGGCTGGTCAACAGAAGTACTTCCTTGAGCACAGCAATTGGAACACTGGAGGGAGCTGAGGTTGTTCAGCTTGGAGAAGAGGAGATTTAGAGAGGACTATCATTCTCTACAACTACCTAGAAGGAAGTTGTAGTCAGGTGGGGTTGGGCTCTTCTTCCAGACAACTTGTGACAGGACAAGAGGGCACAGCCTGAATCTGCCAGGGGAGGTTTAGGTTGGGTATTAGGAAGCACTTCCTCTCAGGCTGATTAGGCACTGGGATGGACTGCCCAGGGAGGTGGTAAGAGTTGCCATCACTGGAGGTCTTTAAGAAAAGATTGGATGTGGCACTTGGTGGCATGGTTTAACTGATGTCATGGTGTTAGGTCATAGGCTAGACTTGATCTCAGAGGTCTTTTCCAGCCTTGATTCTGTGAGTAACTAGGCTTAATGAAAGAAGACTTAACTGGTGAAAGGGAGGGCCAAGGGGTCACAGTGAGAGGAGGAGGGAACTGCACGATCATGTTGCAGTAGAATAGTGATGCTCCTTATCTCCATCCTTTCATGGCTGTGACCTAAAGGGTCTGCCTTAAATGGTGTCTTTACAAGGCTGGTGAGCTACGAGAGGTGACAAGTCATATGGTAGCAGGGTAGTAAACCCAGTCCTTAAGACTACCTACATCCATGTCAACCTTCCAAGTGAGATACTGCTCATTCTCTGCAAACTCTGCCTGAGGGTGCAGGAAACCATAAAAGGGGCAAAGCCAGGCATGTCAGGCTTGTGCCCCACCACCTTGGAACCCTGGCTTGGAGACTGCATGATGCTGGACTGGAACCTGGGGTGGTGACATCTCCTTTTTATCTCTGTCCTTCCTTTCCCTTCTTTTCTCTAATTTCTTCTGGCTAAAAGTGATACTGAACAAGTTGAAGAACACCTCATTTACTGCATTGCTCTGTTTCATAAAGAGTTCAGTTGGGTTCAGCAGTTGCTTGGTGCTGGGTTCACCTTTGTTTTTCCATGGGAGAGCTTGGAAACTCGTGTGGCTCCATCTCAAAGCCCAGGGTTTGGAGCCTGGGTTGTGTCATACACATGTGTTGAAACTGCTGTCATGCACTTGAAGGATTCTCTTAACCACCTGCATCCTCACTTCAGCTTCAGTTAACCATCTGCTTTGCATTCTTTCCTTGACCCGAATGCAGTCACACTGGGATTCCTCCCCTGGAATCACTCCAGTTTGAGTATTTGTAATTATTCTAGTGTTTGATCTTTCACTCTTTGTTTGTCAAAACTAGCTGAACCTAGCAGGAACAATAGAAAAAAGCCCCAAAACACAAACAGCCCAGCTTCTGTTGTTTTACCAATGCAAACAAACTGGCATAGCAGCTCTGTTCTGTGCTCTGACACATGCAGCTTTCAACCACTCAAGAAACTGCCTTGAGGAATGTGCTGGTGAAATCCTGGCTGGACTAATCTGTAGGGCTGGCCCCTGACCTCTGGCGAGGGGCAGGAGAGACTAACTGGTGGGTTGATCTTGGCTGGCTGCCAGGTATCCACCAAGCAGGATAGGGAGACAAAATGACAGAAAAGCTTGTGGCTTGAGATAAGGACAGAGCTCACTAATGATTAAGAGTCACAGGGGGAACAGACTTATCTTGGGGATTAATTTGTTGCAAGTAGAGAGAGCAGGTAAGAACAGATCTATGAATCCCTCCTCTCCCTTGCCATGTTTTATGGTTTATTCTATGTATTCTATTCTATTCTATGTTCAATTTCACTACTGTCTCTTCTACCTCCCCAGCCCTGATAGGGAGATGAGGTTGTGGTCAGTTCACAGGGTGTGGTTTCTGCTGCTCTTTTCTCTTGATGCTTTTCCCCTGCTCTGGTGTGGAGTCCATGAGATACAGTCCTTTGGAAATGGGCTCCAGCAGTGTGGGTTCTCTGTAGGGCCACAAGTCCTGCCAGCAATTGTACTTGCTCCATCATGGGCTCCTCTTTTCATGGGTCCACAGATCTGTCAGTAGCCTACTGTGCAGTGGAGGTTTCATCAGGGTCACAGACTTCTTCAGGCATCCTGCTCTGGTGTGGGCTTCTCCATGGGCTGCAGGTGGATCTGTTCCACTATTAACCTCCATGGGCTGCAGGTGGGCTTGGGTCATGTCCACTCCACTTGAATCAGTCCATGACATTTTCTCAGGCAGGCAACCTTCCTTTGCATTTTTTTTTCTAATTCCTCTGAGAGAAGAGCTTGGGGGATGTGATGGGTTGGGGCAAAACCCCTCCCCACCACACGCAGAAGTAACAACTCAGACAAACTGATTGCAAAAGTAGTGGAGAGTTTAAATAGAGAACAGTGAGTGTGCACGAAAGGAAACATAGTGACAAGAAAGAAACCAAAGTGAACCCAGAAAGACCCCAAACCCCACCTGAGGGTGCACCCAAAACCCCCAGGGCTCCCCCTTCCCCCCCCCCCCTACTATTAGGTTGGTCTCAGCTGGCCAGATCTGAGACTGCCCATCCCCCAGTAGCCTTGGGCCCAATCAGGCCCATGGCCGGGAGATCTCTCCCCCAGTTACCAAGTCTCGGAGAGGGAAGGAAAGAGGAAGTGCCAGACCCCACCGTAAAATTGATAGTGGTGCAAGGGATTGTGGTAGAAATACCTAATTTCCTGCGTCCACCCACTGGGATGGACTTCTGGACACAGGAAACACCCCTGTAGCAGAGGGCACCCAGCCCAAACTACGACAGGAGCCACCCCTTATTTCATACCACAATCCCTGCACCCAAACACATCATCAGATCAGAAAGCTTCTGATGACATGTCCAGCGGAGTCCATATCTTCATCTGGGCGTCCACCCCAATAGTCTCTCATTCAGGCTCAAGTGTCTGTCCGTTCCAGTTCTTCTTCCTTCATCCAATGGAACCTCCCAGCGATGCAGAGTTCACTCTTCTGCCGTGCAAGTTCTCCATGGATTCGTTGGGCATCCTGGTCACCTGGAAAAGCCTCACAACTTCTCAGCCGAGCCTTTATTCTCATACTCAGCGGCAAATTCTCCACCCCTGGGGCAGGCCAGTCGGAACAATCTGGCTCCACGACTGCCTTTTTCAATCCATCCAGGGTGCCGCCCAACCGCTTTCACCCGCGGTCCGAAACTACACGGATGCATGTCAGAGGCACTCCGCGCCCCCACTGGGCGCTCGCGTGCCAAGGCATGACAATATCCGGCTGCACAACGCCCCCACACGCACACCCACACACCCCCACACCCACACACCCCCACACGCACACCCACACACCCCCACACCCACACACACCCCCCCGGAAGAGGGGGGAGCTGCGCCACAGACCACTGAAGAAGGGAGGCGGAACCAGGCGCTCGGCGCCATTTTCGGAACTCATCCGAAAAGCGGGGAAAGAGCCAGAGCCGGCGCCTACTGCAGCCCGAGTGCACGGCCGGGGCCACCGCCGCCGCTCCTCCGAGCGCACGGCCGGGCCCGCCGCTGCGGCCACTCGGCACACAGCAGGGCTCCGCCCACCTCTACCGCCGCGGCACAGAATCAGAGTAGCCTCCACCCCTCGGACACTCAAACGGCTTTCCCAGCGGAAGCCATAAGCGCGTTCTCAGAGCCCTTGAAAACGGCCTTCCGGCTGGGGTCCCCGTCGGCCCCCCGGGATTTCGGGAGCTGGCTCGCCAGCTCGCAGCGGCTGGCTCTATCCCCGCAGCGAAAACGGACCTGACTCTGATCTGTTCGCCGCTGCCCCTCCCCCAGTTCGCTCCCCGCCGTAGGGGAAGGGCAGGTTCAGCGTTCTCAAGCGATACCCCGAGCGCACTAGGTGTCCCCCCGCAACCCACAAGAACTCACACGATCGCCCCAGCAACAAACTTGAGCCCCAACTACCAAACCCAAACCGACACCCAGAACTAAATTTAAACTCTCCGTCTTTTGCAATCGATCTGCAGAGTGGGCACAACAGCCAGCCCCACGTTGGTGCGCCAAAAATGTCTCCCCCAGTTACCAAGTCTCGGAGAGGGAAGGAAAAAGAGCGTGCCAGACCCCACCGCAAAATTTATAATGGTGCAAGGGATTATGGTAGAAACACCTAATTTCCTGCGTGCACCCACTGGGATGGACTTCTGGACACAGGAAACACTCCTGTAGCAGAGGGCACCCAGCCCAAACTACGACAGGGGAAGAAGCTGGGACTGGGACCATAAACAGTCCTTGGCTTTAGTCTTCTGATAAAGGAAATGCAATGGTCAGTTTTAGCACTACTTAGCAGGATGGCCCCAGAGGCTTTCAGCTTACTAGGAATCAGAGCCCAAGTTTAGCTGGTGACAAGGGGCTGAGGAGAGGGATAGGAAGCCTCTTCCTGCCATGTAGGTAATAACCAGAATCAAGCTAAGCTGTGAGGGACCTCTTCGGAGCTGATGTTGAGTGGGGGTGTAAGAGAAAAACAGCTACAGTCAAGGGTCATGAGAGCAAGGTAAGAACAAAGGGTGTGAATTATGTCTTGCCCACTTCACAGTAGAGGCTGCACTGTATATGCTGGGAGACTTGACCCAGCTGGGGAGCAGAGCTCATGTGAAAACATGCACTGTGGCTGGGTTGCTCTGTCCTGAGCCCTCCTGTGTGCAGCCATTCTGGAGAACCTTGAGAGAAGCTCAGCAGATAGCAGTGCACCCCAGGAGTCACTCCTTGTTTTCAACAAATTCACAGCCCCTTGGAGCAAATTCTGTGTCTTTCTGAGGCAGCCCTTGGTGTGGCAGCCCATAGTGAACTCAGCCTGTCCTGAGCTCATGCAGATCACTGCCACCAGTCCCAGCTAGAATTTGTGTGGGAGCAGGAGACTAAAGTTGCAGTATTTATCAGACTGGAACACTGCTAATTTGGAGACAGCCAAGTATAAAGTGTTGAGTGGTTAAACCACCACAGAAATAATGATGTGTATAAACCAAGAGCTATTTAGTCAACAACTGATAGCAGCCTGCAGCTGTTTACACTAAAGATCATTAAAACTCTTCCTCCTACTCTCATATCCTCAATAAACTGGGATCCTAAACAGCCTCAGGAACTCCACTGTCAAGCCTGTTTGCTAGCTGTAACTCAGGTAGTGGTACAGACATGGACACATGGACTACAGAAAAGCAGCACAAAAAGACCTGAGGTGACTAACAGCACAGCCCCTGCTGCATGACCATTGACCAATGGGCTCTGCTCCCTGGGCAGAGCTAATACCTTTTTCACCTTTCCAGATGTATGAAATGGAGGACTGCTGCAGTGCTGGGAAGGACTTAGCCCCAGGCTATCCCTTGCACACCTTCTCAAAGCCAGTGGGACCACTATAAGCTCATCCTTTCCCAGAAAGCCTTGAGGCTCAGAGGCAGGGTGATAATGTTAAAGGAAGGGTGAAGGCAGCCAGTGTTTGCCAGTCACTGTCTGATGAACAGTCTGGACCTCCATGGTGGCACTGGTGGTCTGCCGACAGCCACGCATTAGCAGAAGCGTCCCATCCCAGCAACACCTCACTGTGCCTTCACCACGCTGGGCACTGGCACCTTGGCTACACTGATGGTACTCACAGGGACAGCTTGCTTACTAGAGGGGAGAAATACCATTTTGTTAGCTTTGTTGACTAGAGAGTTTTTGTGATGTTCAGCCTACCTTGTGCCACTGACACTCTCACTCCCAGGGGAAAACAAAAAGAAAAGCCTGTGCTTTTAATACTCCTTTTGTATTTTCAACACATTGTGGGAAAATTTGGGTTATCTCTCTATGTTTTACAACTTGGAGGACAAGCGAGCTTACAGCGAGAAACAACCACAAGACCTCCAGAGTGCTGGGCAATGAGGGATATTATTTCATTATTCATGTGCTGCAGTGTTCACAGCTATTTCTTTCTGAAAACCTGAGTTTTCTGTTACACGCTATGTTCTCCAGCGAAGTTCAGAGGTTTGAGCAGGATTTTGGTTTTACAAAATAAAGAAAAAAAAAAATTTAAATGAGGGTAAAATAGCCTTGCAAAATCAGGTCAAATTCATGAAGCATGAAATATACACACAGATTGCAAGGGGATCATACAGGTCAGTGTTTTATGAGAGAACAGGGCTGAGCCAGGACTATTTTGACTCTCTGCAACTCTGAGCAAGAATTGTGAACTCTGAACTCCACGTGACTATTTCTAGTCTGTTCTCAAATCACAACTTAAACCAAGAAATCATGAATTCACTGGGCTTAAAACAACTCAGTAGTGTAGAATATGCAAGCCCTCTGAACACTCATTAATAAAAAGGCACCAAACAACAGCAGACCTCTAAACACTGGATCTGAATCAAGAATAGTGTGGCCAGCAGGAGCAGGGAAGTCATTCTGCCCCTGTACTCAGCACTGGTTAGGCCACACCTTGAGTCCTGTGTCCAGTTCTGGGCCCCTCAAATTAAGAAGGACATTGAGACTCTTGAACATGTCCAGAGAAGGGCAACGAAGCTGGGGAGAGGCCTTCAGCACAAGCCCTATGAGGAGAGGCTGAGGGAGCTGGGATTGTTTAGCCTGGAGAAGTGGAGGCTCAGGGGAGACCTTATTGCTGTCTACTACTACCTGAAGAGTGGTTGTAGCCAGGAGGGAGTTGTTCTCCTCTCCCAGGCAACCAGCACCAGAACAAGAGGACACAGTCTCAAGCTGCACCAGGGGAAGTTTAGGCTCGAAGTGAGGAGAAAGTTCCTCCCAGAGAGTTGTTAGCCATTGGAATGGGCTGCCCAGGAAGGTGGTGGAGTCACTGTCCCTGGAGGTATTCAAGAGGAGATTGGATGTGGCACTTGGTGCCATGGCTTAGTAGTCATGAGGTGTTGGGTGACAGGTGGGACTTGATGATCTTTGAGGTCTTTACCAACCTTATTGATTCTATGATTCTATGAAGCCTACTGTTAACAAACTCCCTTTTCTGGTTTGCCATTTTCCACACTGTGATCTTTCTCAGAGGCCAGTTGAAAACAGCAGTGCTGGAGCTAGCCCAAAGTGGCAATTTGTTCTCCTCAGAAAATCCTACAAAGCAACCAGAACCTCTCTCCTACTTGTGTCAAGATGCATTGTTTCCCCAGTGCCCAGTGAACCTGTATTTCAGGACATGTGCTGTGTTCAGTCTACTCAGCAAGTATTGTATGATCTATATCTTAAGTGATCTCTTTTTGTTGACAGGCAGAGCATCTAATCCTGGAACTAAAAAGATGCTAAGGCCACTTAGGATTACTCTTCTCAGACCAATAAGAAAAACTACCCAAGAAGCCCTCCAGTGTCTTTAGACAGATCATTATCACCTTCTATACCTGTCTGTATCTCACAGCAACAGGTTCTTGTTTTGGCTTTTTCAGTACAGCTAAGATATTTAATGTTGCTCATCTATGTGTCTCCTTTGCTCAGCTCCATCTGAGTCCTGGACACCAGTTTAACACAGCCAGGGCCAGCATACTGATTTCATCTTCCAAAAGAGCCAGGGTGAACACCATAGCAAGGTCAACTCCAAGCTTGGACACCAATGCCCAAATTACTCAAGGAAATAGGTGACCTATCCCTATCACCTGTATTGGCAGATATGCTGGGAGAGGTAAGTGCTTCTGATAGTTCAGACTCATTGTGTTAACCACAAGGAAGTGGAGGGTGTTCCACAAACAGAACTATAACAAAAGCAAAGTATCCATGAACAGATTTATTTTTTTCTTTCCATTATCTTAGAATAACTAAGGGTGTCTACATTTCATGATGAAAGTTTAAAAAACCCCATCCAGTGAGGAAGCTGGGTACACCTAGGTGGTGTTAGTCTGTTCTTTCTTCCTTGATATTGGTTAAAAAACAGTCCCTCTTGCCAAGTTCTGGGCCACATCTGTGGGTAAACATTAGTCATCAGATGTGCCATCAGCTGGCAATGCTTTTGGAATTGCTTTTCCTTTCTACAAGCCAACTCATAGAAAGGTTCAAGCCAATATTGAATCTGTCAGTTACGAGGTTCAGCAAGATCACTCTTAAATGCGTTAGTTATGATGAATTTCTTAATTTTAAGGCTTTTTTTGTGCAGTTTTACAAAGCAACTCTCGATTTCTTCAGAAGCAAAGCTGTTGCCACACACTTACTAGCTCAATTATTAACAGAAGTTAGGATCCCCAAATGTGCAGCAGAAAGACTGAAACATAACAAGTTAAATCTGTGTGGCAGAATCACATTCCCTTGCAGCAGTCTCCTGGGAATATGTGGCCTTCAGACTTTTACAACAGCTTTTCCAAGATTTTCTCCCTGCAACATTCCAATGAAAGCTGCTG
Source organism: Dryobates pubescens (assembly GCF_014839835.1). Classification (NCBI taxonomy): domain Eukaryota; kingdom Metazoa; phylum Chordata; class Aves; order Piciformes; family Picidae; genus Dryobates; species Dryobates pubescens. Next base: position 10,380,757 of record NC_071657.1, on the reverse strand, counting down.
GCATGTTCGCAAATCCTTCAGTGACTTGCTCATGGTACTTCACTTTTCCCTGTCAAAAGGAAGAAAGGAAATTGCTGGGCTTTCAGTCACCAGCTACCTAATTTTTACCACCATCCCCCTGTACTTGGCATTGGTGAGGCTTCACCTTGAATGCCATGTTCACTTTCAGACCACTCGCTACAAAAAGACACTGAGGTACTGGAGTGGGTGCAGAGAAGAGCAATGAAGTTGGTGAAGGTCTAGAGAACAAGTCCTGTGAGGAGAGGCTGAGAGAATTGGAGTTGTTCAGATGTGAGAAAAGGAGGCTGAGGGGACACCTCCTGAAAGGAGGCTGTACCAAGCGGGAGTGTCTGTCTTTTTTCACAAGTAACAGGACAAAACAGAAGGGTTCAGGCATGTTCACTATGGTTTGAATTTTCCCAGATGGCTCAAAAATGAAGTTAGATGGAAGAAAAGTATCACTCTGTGATCTCACCTCAGCTACGAGGAAACCCCTTGCAAAGAGGGAAGCCATGGTGTGAGTACACCTTACAGAATACTACCCCTTCTTTCCTTCTTTACCTCCATGATCCATTTCATCAGTGCCTTCAAGCCTTCCTCCCGGCGGTCATTCCAGCGAGACACAATAAACCCTTCCATTCGAAGCTCTTTGAAGATCATTGGTGGCTGAATGTAAGGCCCTGTGAGAGGAAGGAATCACCAAAACATCTGCAGTTATCAGTCTCATCTAAATAAGCACCAGTGCATAAAGAGAGCTTTTAGCCAGGAAAGAATGAATCACTTTGTTCCAGCCAGACTCCACAGATATTTTTTTCCAATCAGAATTTCCAGGACAAAATAACAGGGATTCATGGACAGGTAGCCACCCAGGGAAATAAAGGCCTAATCCATAAAACTGTGGGGTTAAACACCCAATACTTCTGAAAACAGTTTCATTCAGAAGTGGCCTTAGCATCACCTGAATCCTGGATATACTGTTTTGACAGCTTGTTTGATAGCCTGCCAAACTGTCATGCTCTTCCTAAATCTCAAAGTTTATACACATTAAAAACCAGCTCACTCAATCATGAAAAAAACCCTGCTTTCAAATGCCTGTCCCATTTTTAAAGTGATCTGGGTGTCCAAAGCTGAAGTTGAAAGAGTGATTGCACATTGGAATGGGCTGCCTGGGGAGGTGGTGGAGTCGCCATCACTGGAGGTTTTCAGGAGGAGACTTGATGGGGTGCTTGGTGCCGTGGGTTAGTTGTTTGGGTGGTGTTTGATTGGTTGATGGGTTGGACACGGTGATCTTGAAGGTCTCTTCCAACCTGGTTTATTCTATGTATTCTATGTATGTAATTATCAAAGAGAATTCAGACCCCCCAGTTCCTCTAGAAGGCAAGTTTGGAAAACTTAATGCTATTGAAAGTGAGTATTCATCTCAGCAGCTGCACTAGTAGCTGACATCTTATGAAAAAAAACCAAACCAAACCAACAAAAAAACCCCACCACAAACCACCTCCTAGGCTGCCTCATCCAAAGAACCCAAGGGAAACCCACTCTCATTTGAAAGTACATACTGTGTAAATGGCATCAGGCCACCACCACACCTGCCTTCTACTGATCTGCATCTGATTAGAGCCCTGGGGAGTTCTAAGCAGTTTATTCTCTCCCTCATTTGTAATGAGCTGATGTTCTCCATCCAACATGAGTGTGCACAATGGAGGATGAGTGTATGAACACACAAGGTGTGTGGGCACACCCCTGCTGTCCCAGAGTAGCAGTTATCTACCCAAACACACAGACAATAAAACCAACTAATAAACCCAATCTACTGGAAACAGCCCATAACACCTTAAGAGACTCCCATTATGTTTTTCTCTGCCACCAATAAACAAGAAATAGATTTAGACACAAGGTTCACACCTTTCTGAAGCACAGTGGTGTTGTACTGAGAGATGGCTCCACAGACTGCAATCCTTCCGTATTTCTTCATGTGGTTGACAGCAATACTGGAGAATTCTCCACCCACCTACAAGAACCAAGGCATGTGCAGTGTAACAGACAATCCACTGCTTGGCATTAACTGCCAAACCCTGACTCCTTCTCAAATGATTATGTTTGATAAGTTTTGGGGTCAATTTTGTCAACTCTCAGAGAGTACACAACGGTGGCAGGGGGATCCTTTGGCTGGAGTCACAGCGCAACAATTAATGGGAACAGGACAATGGTTTGGTGCTGAACGACAAATTTGAAGTAATCCTGTGGTCTTTTAGGAATTGATGGAGTGTGCCCAAAAGGCATTAAAAAAAGTATAAGCAGACCGTGTAGATCATGTATGTGAGGCAATGCAAGTGAGTAATTTGGATGTTCCTGACTATTTAAAGGGTTATATGTTAAAAAATGTAGCTTTTGAAGGAGCTCATGCAAAAACAAAGTCAGTATTGGCGAATTTACCACAGGGAGCCACAATTGAGGAGATGTTGGAAAGGGCAGCTAACATACCTGCTGGTCCACAGGCTTTTCTCATAGATAGTATGCATAAATTGGCTGAACGATCACTGGAATTGGAAGAGGCTGCGGAGTCACAAACCCAAATATTGGCAGCCTTAGCTCCTTTAAAGGCTAATACAAGGGGGCAACAAGGGGATGTTTTCTCATTTCTGGTTGCAGTGTCTTTCAGAGATTTGCTGTTTAGAGTTTTGCTAAGTTTTTCTAATAAGAATAATGAATAGTAAGCATTTGGTATTTACAGGTACTTAGTACATAGTAATTGTAGCAAGGTGAAGCTAGAGCCTGGCCAGATCTACCTTTACAGATTAAAGAAATCTTGCTACCATTAAACAATTGATGATTTTTGACCATCCTAGAGAAAATAAAAATGCAACATACCCCTAAAGCAGATTGTAAAAGATAGTGCTAAGGATTGCATTTGTGTCTTAATCTCTGTGTGCAGTGTGTTCAGGCATAATCAAGTCTTCTCTGTCAATAAGTGAAATGTAAAGATCGGAACTATTAAGATCTAAATTCTTCTTTACAATGTCTGTTATCTTTGCCCATGTATTATGCCAATGCTGTTAGAACATTCTAACCAGTTCAACTTAAGCGCCGTGCCTTGTATGGGTGACATGGGCCAACATGACAGGCAATAACGAATTTTGTTTGAGCTTGCAGACAGTGGGTGAACCTTTTCAGATGTGTTTAATAGGAATACCCAGATTTGATGTAAATATGTTTGTTAATTATAGTAGTAATAATTGTAATAATGAGAGTGAAGTGGGAAATTGTAGTGCATTGATTAAGGGACTGACTCAGCGGTTACCGTATGAGCCTGAAGAACTGCGATTATTGGGCTCTCAGCAGGTTGGCAATGCGTCGAAAAACTGGACTCGAACGTGTATTGTGTTTGGAGGTATGTTTAAAGGGCAGCAAGGTTTTGAGCAAGTGTTAAAGGGTTGGGGAAAAGTGCCGGTTGAGATACAAAGCAGCTCACAAGGATGGACTGACGTTTGCCCCAAGAGACCATATAACATGTATGGTGACTATTGTGGATGGAATGCCAGCCAACCCAGCGGGGGGTCCCTGTTATTAACGGTCCCTATCCATAATAGCACCATCTCAGACTCAGTGGTTAAAACTTTTAAAGCAAATACAGCAACTGCAGAAAAAACATGCAATTGTGCAACTGCCATCAAATTGTAATGACCAAGTGGAATTGTGGGGGTATGCAATGAGAGCCTTTGTAAGCATAGTTGTGCCAGGTGCCGCTGCAGGAAAAGCCTTGAGTACAGTAGAAAAATTAGCATGTTGGTCAGTAAAAAACGCAAATGTTACCACTCAGGTATTGGAACAGTTATTGTTAGATCAAAAATCATTGAAGCACGCATTACTGCAGAATCGTGCTGCAATTGATTTTTTGTTGTTGGCTCAAGGGCATGGATGCTAAGACTTTGAAGGAATGTGTTGTTTTAACTTGTCTGATCATGGAGTGTCGATGCATGCCGAGATTAGGTGGCTGAAGAATCATACGCGTGCTGTTACAATGGTAAAAAGTCCCTTAGATGATTGGTTAAGATCAATACTTGGGAATGTGTCACAGTGGGTTATACAATTGATAAAAGAAGTTTTAAGGTTTTTAGGTATTATTGTACTAATTTTGATTATTGTTAAGCTTGTTTATAATTGTATTATGCAAAGTGTTCAAAGAATAACCTCCAAGGCCTTACTTGCACAAAAGAAAAACGGGGGAATTGTTGGGGATTGGTTTGAGCAAGAGGGGACATGGGTCCCAGGAACACCTGTGCAAGCCAGGCCTTGAAGGATTTTCTGTTATTAATATAGCAATGGAGTAGGAGTTGTGGAAAAGTTCTGATTGCTTGGTATGCTCAAGTCAAGCTGCCCCTGAGAAGGGAGGCAAACAAGGAGTAGGCAAAGAGCTGGGAAAAAGAGCAATTAGACCAAGTAGAGAAATTCCACAGAATAGTGAAAACAATGATGTAACCTTTTAGAGAGAAACCAATAGCATGTGTTAAATTAGAATAGAATTAACTATGTATAAGCTAAGACTATAAATAATGAAGTGTGGAACAATAAAGTTGGATGATTACTATCACTCATATTGAGTGCTGTCGTCCTTGTCTCCGTTCCTGTCAGAAAAGCTGTGAGAAAATTTACTGCTGGGGAGAACTCAGCACAGAAATTGAAAGTGACAGGAAGAGGAAGGGACATGACCATAACACCAATTTAAGACCTTAGTAGCACAGGACATGAAATTTGGAAGGTTAAGACAAGGCAACCAGTAGCTCCTGCCACAGGGGCAAATGCTTTTCCCTGGCACCATGCATTCACATCAGTTGCCAGGGTAAGGTAGGTGCCTTGCAATCCCCACAGAATGACAGAATGTCCCTGGATTGGCAGACAGAATGCTGACAGAAAGACATGCTGAAGGGGTGATGATGGCTGCTCTTTAAACTAGGTAGCTAGCCTGGGAGTTTTAGGCCAGAGCCTCATCTGATACCCCTGTGCCAGGTGTTTTATTATCAGGTATAATGCATATATCAGGGATACTAGGAAATTAAGAAAGCCAGGGCTTGTTCTCTAGCTTGAAGTCAAACTGACATGGTTTGACGGCATCCATACTGCTAGATGCTCTTAGCCTTCACATCAAGATGGTCACATTCAAATAGCTGATCAAGAACAGTCCACAACCCCTGTCAACTTCAGCTGCATTTGGGAGAGCTCAAAACCCCTCCACAAGTCACTGCAGCAATTTCACAAGTGGTCCTGGTAACTGCTTTGTTTCAGGCATCAGTATAGTCACCCAGAACATGTAATGTGTGTCTCTTCACACTTGCTCCCTTTCCAGTAACAGCAGAGAACTGCCTGTGCTCCAAGGTGGGGCAAGCAATGGACTGGAGCCCTCTCTCTGTTCAGCATCAGTGAAATGTTTGCTGTGACCCTCACATCCCCGAAATGTTTCTAGAGAGTGAGGACAAACTTCTCTCTTTCCACTGGCAAATACCACCAGCAAACTGGCTCTGCCTTTCAGTCTCTGTTCTTCCTGCTACTGGCCCAGTTAGCTGTGGAAATAAGTGTGGGAGGCAGTGGGAAAGCAGTAAGCTCTTTCAGAGACCATTTCTCAGTTAGATGGAACCCAGTATTGATTTCCTGGTGTAGTCTTAATTTAGATGTGTACAACACCAATTCCCTGCTGCAGTTTAAGGACAGTCTGCTCAAGACAAGGCCTCTCTTTGGACTTACATTGTCGAAGAAACAATCATAGCCATCAGGAGAGGCTTTACGCAGTGCTTCATCCAAAGATGCAACAGTTTTGTAGTTGAAGGCCTCATCAAAGCCTATTTTTTTCAGATAGGCAACCTTGGCATCTGAGCCAGCACAGCCAACCACTTTACAACCCTGCAAGGAAAAGAAACATTTCTAAACGTCCCCTCACAGCACTGGCTCACACAAGCTTTGTTACATTTTCAGGATCCTGTCCCATCTCAAGACCTTATTGTACACAATACCCTCAGGGATACTTGCTCCCCTGGTCATTCATGGCCTTGTTCCCCTGTCTCCCAGGTGAGCTTTCTAAGGAGCAAGTATGAGCAGTTCAAGCCACTCACTGCAATTTTAGCAATCTGTCCCACCACAGAGCCCACAGCACCAGCTGCAGCAGTAACCAGCACTGTTTCTCCTGGCTTCACTTTGCAGACCTCCAGCAGACCAAAATATGCAGTGAGGCTGTGAAGAAAAAGAAAGAATGCTCACTGAGGAATAAAAGATGTCAGACATGCAACTCAGCCACATTAAAACAAAATATTATCACAACCAGAGCAAAATTCAGTTTTCATCCTTCTTTATGAAGTACAAAAAATACTTCTTAATGTTTTCTTTACTTTTTTTTTCTTTTACAGCCATCACAGAAATAAACCCCAAACTACAAACAGATACACTACTAGGAAACAGGATGCTGTGGCAGAAGTCTACCTTAGGTGAAAACAGCTTTCCTTGTGCTTACCAGTCAAAAGGAGAAACACAGAGATAACTCTGTAAAGTGACAACTCAGTTATATGCTGCAAGAAAGAGTAAATCCAAGATAGACAGAGGTCAGTAGACACATCTACCAGATTGAGGCAAAGATTAAATGATGCTCATTGCAAATCAAAGCTGGCAGAAAAAGTAAACATGGTGGGAAAACTGTGCTGAACTGATAGGCACACTGCTCCTGAGGACTACTGTGGCTACTGGGTAAAGAGTAACTGGTAGGAAGTGCTAAAACCTAGCTTAAGTATGTTCCACTGATCATGTAAATACTGAATGACATCAGGCTCTACAAGCTTCCTGAAGCAATGTGATCAAGAATCCAAATACACTCTTCTTCTAACTTTTAAATTCAAACTTAAAGCTTCCCACTTGGTCAGAACTGAATCCACCTAGCAGCTGTCTGTAAAAAAAAAAAATGCATCTTGCCTTTTATCAAAATGAAATCTTGAGAAGTTCTGCATCACACACAATCATCATGAAAGCCCTCCCACATTGACAAGACTGAACAAGTCCTGTTCTCCCATTACAAATTACAGAGTGAGAAGAAATGTGAGAAGATGACTGGAAGACTGCAGTATTCGATATGGATTCCAAAGTACAGCAGATTTGTCTGCTACAGTATAATTTAAAGGACTTCTATTTTGCTGCATAATACAGCAGCTGTCTTGTGCCATTTGGGGAGCAATTCTGGAAATGTGGTCATAGCCCAATCAGCAAAAGCAGTGAAATTTTACTCTTTTCCACTGGGGCTAATTCAGATTGAACAGAATTCTTTCCAGCCCATCCACGATACCTTATTACAATTTCTCAAGGAGAGGAATCATAATCTGCATGGCAGATTACAGAGGGTGATAGAGAGGATGGGCCAAACTACAAAACCTTTACAAGGTAAGGGCATCCAGAAGCCCACGTGTTTTATCAAGGTACACAACATGCTGGTAGAACAAGACAAGGTAAAAAGGTCACATAGGTAGGCAGAAACACCTTGCACAGCAAAATCCGGAGGACAGTTGCCTTTGCATCTCAAAACTTACCCTGGCATGCCAACTGTCCCAAGGGCGAGAGATCTGGGGAGTGATTCTGGCCAAGGCGAAGGAAGAAAGTATAGCCCTTTCCCATCAGAGATGAAATGAGTTCTCCAGCCTCTGTCAGCCAGGACAAAGGCCCCCACTGTGAAAGCAGGATTCTTGCTTTCTACAACCCTGTTTAAAGGAAGAACAAACAAACAAACTGTGAGAGACAAATCACTACTGGCTCTTCCCTCCTTTACTCCTGTTGCCCTGTGATGCAGGAGAAAATAAATACTTCACATCAGGATATTAAGCCCATACCTGCTTATGATGTAGGCTTCTGATGCCTTTCCTAAACAAACTCTACAAACTCCCTTCACCAGGGGCATACTGGGCAAGATGATTCTAGACTCAGCCCTGCCCACAACAAATCCAATGCCATAACATGGATGATAACTTTTTTTTTTCCTTTTCAATTAGCACCAGTCTGTTATGAATTCAGGCCAGGCTTCAGGGAATAAAAAGGAAGAAAAGAGAGTGCTGGGATTAAAGAAGAGGGTGTTGGGAATAGAAGAGACTGGATGGGGTGCTTGTTGCCATGGTTTAGTTGATTAGATAGCGTTGGATGATAGGTTGGACTTGATGATCCCAAAGGTCTCTTCCAACCTGGTTAATTCTATTCCATTTTATTCTAAAGGGTGGAAGCTCTAATAAGCAGCTTATTTAACAAGCATCTTATTTAAAGATTGGTGATTCTGATGATGGAACCTTTTGAGGTAACAAAACTAGACATAAAGAAGTACCTAACAACGGTGAAAAAATCCAACTTGTGGTGTCTCCATGCCAAATGAAAATTCAACTTTCCTAGCCCAATGAGAAGCCTATGTTGGAAAGGGATAGGTAAACAGCTTTGAACTATTGTAAACAGATGGCCTTCTGTTCAGCAGACATGGTTGTTAATTTACACCAGCCCTCAGTGTTCCTGCAGAAAAACACAGGAGTCAAAGGCCACAGATGTTCCCAAGCAGCAACTTAGGGGCATCACAGCAGGAACAAGATGGGAAAGATCTGTATAGCTAAACTACCACAAGTTTGGGGAAGGATGGATGTAAGGTTAGATAACTCTTTGGCTAGAGCTGTATCTTAGGTGATGCTGGTATTCTCAGCTGGAGGAGACACCATGCATAGTTTCAGGCATGCAGTTACTAGCACATCAGATTTTAAAAGGTAATGTTGACACACGTGCTGTGTTCAGCCCATCATACCTCTGCCTGAATTATTTCCTTTGGAAAGATTTATCACCAGAAATAACACATAGCCTGTACCAGAGAGGCCTACATGTTCTCCAAGAAGGCCAAAGAGGTTTAGAGGAAAAACACACTCCAGCCAATGGCAGATAAGAACACAGTTGTAGAATGAGATGTAGACCCAAGTCAAGAACAGGTCATGCAGGCTGCAGATGTCTCGAATGCTGGTCTATTCCTTTGAGATCTGCCATATGTATGGATAACAACAACTGAAGGTCTTACCTGGCAACCTGTGTGCCTATCATTATATCCCCTTCCTTCATGTCCCTTCGACTGTAAGGTCTGTAACACAGGCAGAGATAGCTTACTGTGAGCAACTTTAATGACATTACAGATACACTATGAAGTAGTAGCTGCTGTCTGACCCCAAATGGCACCATAAGCAATGATGCTGAAAAGATCACAAAGAACTTGTCTTTGTAATGATACAACTGAATGTGTTCCATAGCCAGCTACTTAAGCACCCCATCTCAAGTGAATACTGGGCTAGTGCTGGGAATACTGTGGCATTCATCTTCCCAGCATGGTCCACCACAAAGCTAAGACTCTGAAGAACTATCTCTGACACCAGGGTCCACAAGGATACCTTAGTAGCTACTACTTCAAACTACCCAGTCTCCTTGTGCTTGAACTACCACCTATTAACATGGGCATATCAGCAATTCCCTACTTAGAATATGTAGCCTTATGTACATGGTTGCTAAGATAAGTGAAAGCAGACACTGCAACAGGACTGCAGTCTTATTTGAACCCATTGTATTCCAGTGGGATAGACATGACAAGAAAAAATAAGTCTGCAGTACTGTTATCCTAGTATCTGACTCAATACTCCATACTGGGAGTAGTGTAACTGACACATTTCATGAAAAGCAGACAAAGGCACCTGGGACTGTGGCAACAGGAAGTGCTCCAAGCACATATTCTTTGGAGTTAAGTGGGAGATCAAGTGAGGTATCCTAGTCATTGATTTAAATAGAAGGGAAAGCTGTACCTCATGTAAGGATCAACGCTGAGAAACACTGATTGAAGCAGTAATTCTGCAACAGAAAACAAAAGAAATTCCGGGGTATTAGCAGTGCAGTAAAGCATAGTTTTGACAACTCAGCCTTTCAACAAAAGCAACAGGAATTCCTGACAGCTCAAAACTATGCTTCAGGGGGAAAACTACCAGAAACGACTACTACAGTCATCAGCTTTGTCTGGATTATCGCTGTGGTGTTCCACAAAGCATTTTCTATAGTGTCTCTATAGGAGGTTACCTTATTTTCAACCTTGTTTATCTGCCTCCCCCATCTCTAGAAGGCTCAAGAGGTTGTATCCCCCAAGCAAAGTGCTTTCGACCTGTAGGAAATGCCTTCCCGTGATTCAGCCAGCAGAGGGGAGTGAGAAACTACTTCCTTAAAGAGAAAGCAGTCTACTATCTTTTCCAGGTAGCTCAATCCACCTTACTGTCCCTAATGCCACTAGTTCTTGTGAAATACACTATTGAGCAAATTTTAATTTAAATTCTCATTCACACAGACATTTTAGCAGTTAATCTCCACCAAATAATAATTTTCCTTGCCTGTGCTGCAGTGGATTAACTAATACAAGCTAGAAATGTATTCAGATGCATTTTCCCATTACTCAGTGTAAGCAGGAAGTCAAGGCCATACAACGTAACAAGAATGGTCACCACCTTTAAAAGTGGTGTTGTGGTATGAAGTTATGCCTCTTCCTGCTGCAGGGATTAAAATGGACTGGAATAAATTATTCCATGTTCTTAAGTACCCAAAGGCATGGAATTTTTAAGTCTGAGAGCTACAGAAGTATATGCAAGAAGAAACCTTTAAGTTGAAACATCACTAGTACTTTAATGCAATTTCTTTGGCACACCTCTGAACATAAGAAAATTTTGTGAGGGTGGAAATGGTGGGATAGGGTTCAATACAGCATGGTATGGATGTCCACATGAAGCCAAAAACCAAGGTTCAAGAGCTCTTGCATACAAGAAGTTTTCATTTTCCCTACCCTTTTTTAAAATAGACAAACACAGAAACAAAACCCTCTGTGTTTTTCCCCTTTTCATTTACCCTCTCCTGCTGTCACAACAGGTCAAATATAACAGGTAAGCACTTGCAAACAAAAAAATAGGTGTTGATGGTCTTGAAGATCTAAAAGATCTTTTCTAAACAATACAGTTCTAAGATTCTATGATTCTATGGATGCAGATAGAAGTCTTGTAATGTTGCTTCTTAAAGTGGAAGATCAGCCTACAACTGATTCCAGTCCTAAGGTATCCTAGCTGCAGGCTCATTTCCACCCAAGTCACTCTGCTCTCCTCCTCCAGCACTATCAACACCTCTATCAGAAATAAAAACTCTGCTGAAAACCTACTCGCAGAGGCTACAATCGTCCCCAGCTTTCTCTACAGGATTTTGCAAAATAAAGCAGGTGAAAACCTTTCACCTGTAAAGCATGTTTGAGTTACACTACTGTTACCTCATTCGCTGTGTCAGGGTTCACTTATCTCCTTCTAAATTAAACAAATTGTGGTTCCTTGTGGCTGTCAGTTTCAAGGGTATGCATATCACTTCTGCAGGTTTATCCAGTAACCCTGCTTTGCAAACACATTCAAATGCTTTTGCCATCAGGCACCATGTGTGAGACAGTGAAAGGCATGCTGCAGCTGCTGTATGCTGGAGCTGGAAGAGCTCAGCCACCATTTCTGTTATCAGAAGGCAGCTTGTCTTAAATCCCACCAAACATGTCAGCATACCTGTTCTTCAGCAATTCCCCTTCTCTGCTGAAGTACCTGGCTTGCCACAACTTGTGCTAACCCATTTTTGAAAATCCAAGCCAGAGATGCATGCAAACATTTCTACAAATGCAGAGCCATTAATCAGCCATCAGGCAACCCCTGGAAAAAACATAAAACCAGGTGACACTCCACTTACCTCCATCCTTTAGCTTTGGCAGCTCTATTGTTTTCAGTTCAAAGTCACTGGTTTTGGGCAAACCCTCAAAGTGCTTCTTCAGAGCCCACGCCTTGGCAGTCACCATCCTGTGCAACAAACAGCACAGCCAAAGAGCCTCTGTGAGAGAGATGGCCCAACAGTGCTGGGCTGCCTGTGTGGGCTGGTTTAGGCATTGTGAAACAGAGCACCTGGATCATGTACCATCACACCACACAGCTCTGCTTCTCAATGGATTGAGAAAACAGCTGAAAAAGGCCCCTCACTGTTTAAGTAGGCCAGAGCCTCGGGCAACCTGCCTGCTGTTTGCAAGCTCAGGTGTTGAAAGTTGCACCCTAAAGTAATTGAGGAAGGGGGAGATTACCAGTTTAAGGATGAGAAAACAATCCTGGAAGGAAAAAAAAAATATACAACACTTAAACTCACTCTTTTTTCCCAATTACACGGGATGAGTACTGAACCTAAACTTTTACAAGCTTGAACCAAGGTGCAAGTGAGAAATATGGAAGTAAGAAAGACCTCTTTCCATCACACCTTGTATGCTGAAAGAAAATGCTTCTCCAATTGCCAGGTTCAGGGCATGGAACTGAGAGCACACTCTCACCAGCATTTCCCATGTAAGATGGAAATGAACAAATCACATTTGTTTTACCTTTCCTGCCCCTTTTTCCTTCCTACAAGCAAGCACACCAACAAGAAGAAAGAATAGAAGTTTATACTTAGTGCAGGCAGGTGGAAAGCTCTTCTGTTGTCAAGGACAGCCAGTAACCTTCTGCACCCAACTCAGTGGCTGGACTCCTTCAGTCACATGCACCTCCTAAAAGGCAAAAATGTCAGCTTTTATCCACTGAGCTGGTACCACCCTCAGGCCACATCCCCAGGAGGGACTATAAACCTGGAAGAGGCACACCCAGCGTGATTCACCTTTCAGTTGACATCATCATTACAGACTGCTCCAATTCCACTGCACAGGGATGATCTGCAATATGCCAAGTTAAACAATCCCCCCCCAGTCCTAGAAACTCCACAGTCTCTGGAGAGTGAGACTATCCCCCTGAGCAGGAGTTTCTTCAAGTCACATTTTAGCAGTCCAGCCCTAAACTCTCCAAGAATTCTACCACTGAGGAAAAAATACCTCATTGAAATGGAATACAAAGTTAGTTAAGTGTCCAGTCCATCATTTAACACAGCAAATGACCCATACTAAGTCCACTCTTAGAAAGGGAACACCTTTCCCTTGCCACAGGCTCTCAAAGAATATCTGTGCCCTTGCCCACAGGCTCTCAAAGAATATCTGTGCCCATCTGTGTGCTGTGACATCTGTCCAACATGCAGCACTGAAGGATCTGAGCTTTTGTGGCTATGATTTCTGCATGCTGGGATGTCTGTACATCGCAAAGCCACTTTAAGGAGCAGCAGAAAGACATGGCACTATGCCCAACTGTGTTGCAAAGAAGTGTGTGACATGGGGGAAGGTTTTGCCCAGAGACTGTCTTCAGCTTTTGCACTGAAAATAGTCAACTAGAATATAAATAGAATGAATATGCTGGTGGGCGAGAAGCTCCACATGAGCTCTCAGTGTGCACTTGCAGCCCAGAAAGCCAATCAGATCCTGGGCTGCATCAAGAGAAGTGTGGCCAGCAGGTCAAGGGAGGTGATTCTCTCCCTCTACTCATCTCTGGTGAGACCCCACCCGGAGTACTGCATCCAGTTCTGGAGCCCCTATTACAAGAGGGATATGGAGGTGCTGGAATGTGTCCAGAGAAGGGCCACGAGGATGATCAGAGGGCTGGAGCACCTCTCCTGTGAGGACAGACTGAAGGAATTTGGGCTGTTCAGTCTGGAGAAGGAAGGCTCCAAGGCGACCTCATTGTGGCCTTCCAATATCTGAAGGGGGCCTACAAGAAGGCTGGGGAGGGACTTCTCAGGGAATCAGGCAGTGATAGGACTAGAGGGAATGGAATGAAGTTGGAGGTGGGGAGATTCAGGCTGGATGTGAGGAGGAAGTTCTTCACCATGAGAGTGGTGAAGCCCTGGAATGGGTTGTCCAGGGAGGTGGTTGGGGCACCATCCCTGGAGGTGTTTAAGAGCAGGCTGGATGAGGCTCTGGCCAGCCTGATCTACTGTGGGGTGTCTCTGCCCATGGCAGAGGGGGTGGAACTAGATGATCCTTGTGGTCCCTTCCAACCCTGACTGATACTATGATACTATGAAGGTGGAAGTGTGGAAAGATTAATATTTAGGGGCATGTTTAACTACCAAACATCTGAAGACAAATGTAACAGTTGAGAACAAAGTCCTGAGAAAAATAAACAAAAAATCTGAAGATCCAGAAGCAAGGACCAGCACAAATGAGGCAAGCTCTCCATTATTTAGACAAAAGCAAAAGCCACCAAAACTCATCAGCACTCAGCAACTTTCTATGAGGAAGCAGGAGTATTTCTGGTTCCTCAATGAGAAACCAGTACATCCTAGGTAAAGGGTTCCTGCACTGGAAGTGTATGCTGGGGAAATCACCTGTATCAGAATCTGTAAGTTTTCCACAAAATTAAAGAAATTATCAAGCTCACTGTCAATGCATCCCACATTTGTTAAGTGAGGGCCAAAACCCAATATTCCTCACATCCCACACAGATGTCATAACGTCACAGAAAACTTGCATGCAAGAGTGAGACCTGGGGGTCCTGGTGGATGGAAGGAGCCAGCAATGTGCCCTTGTGGCCAAGGTCAAGGGCATCCTGGGGTGTATCAGAAAGGGTGTGGTTAGTAAGTCAAGAAAGGTGCCACTGCCCTGGCATTTCTTCCTGCTGCTGCTTTTGCCAGGGCATCAGTAATGCTGCTCTGTACTTTTCAGTAACAAAAGACACAAAAACTATTGCAATATCACAACCACAACAACCAAACTCAGCAAAAGGGCTCACAGGAGCCAACTGTGGGTTCAGTCACACAAAACTGATCAGGCTCAGCTGCTTATACCCATGAGCACTACAAGGTGCTTGTCTCAGCAGCCTGTCCTGCATTCAGACCCAGGTACCCAAGTGCCAGGAATGACCAGGGACAAGGGATGCTGGATCAGTTGGCAGCTATGATGTGTCATTTGTACCCCCAGTGAGCCAACACTCTCCCACCCTGTCCCAGCTCTGGCATTGAGGCTCCACTTCTGTTTACATTCCCACCATTATCTCTTAATAGCTTGATTCTTTACACGCTGCCCCTTGTTTAAGGATGTCCTTTGCTTTCTGAAGGGGATCTACAAGAAAGCTGGGGAGGAACTGTTTAGAAGTGCTTGTAGGAATAGAGCAAAAAGCAATGTTTTTAACTTAGAGTAGGATAGATTTAAGTTGGATGTTGGGAGAAAGTTCTTTACAATGAGAGTAGTGAAACACTGGAAAAGGTTGCTCAGAGAGGTGGTGGAGGCATCACCCATGGAGCCATTCAAAGCCAAACTTGATGGGGTCTTGAGCAACCTCATCTCATCAATCCATGGCTTGGACAGCAGCACTCTATACTGGGTTAGGAACTGGCTGGAGGGCTGTGCCCAGAGAGTGGTGGTGAATGGTGCCACATCCAGCTGGCAACCAGTCACCAGTGGTGTGCCCCAGGGATCAGTGCTGGGCCCCATGCTCTTTAACATCTTCATTGATGATCTGGATGAGGGGGTTGAGTCAGTCATCAGTAAATTTGAAGATGACACCAAATTTGGAGCAGATGTTGATCTGTTAGAGGGTAGGAGAGCTCTGCAGAGGGATCTTGACAGGCTGGGCAGATGGGCAAAGTCCACCATGATGGCATTCAACAAGACCAAGTGTCAGGTGCTGCACTTTGGTCACAACAACCCCATGCAGCACTACAGGCTGGGGTTGGAGTGGCTGGAGAGCTGCCAAACAGCAAGGGACCTGGGGGTGCTGATTGACAGCCGCCTAAACATGAGCCAGCAGTGTGCCCAGGTGGCCAAGAAGGCCAATGGCATCCTGGCCTGCATTAGGAATAGTGTGGCCAGCAGGAGCAGGGAGGTCATTGTGCCCCTGTACTCCGCACTGGTTGGGCCACACCTTGAGTCCTGTGTCCAGTTCTGGCCCCTCAATTTAAGAAGGATATTGAGACTCTTGAACATGGAGGGCAGAGAAGGGCAACGAGGCTGGGGAGAGGCCTTGAACACAAGCCCTATGAGGAGAGGCTGAGGGAGCTGGGATTGTTTAGCCTGGAGGAGGTTCAGGGGAGACCTTATTGCTGTCTACAACTACCTGAAGGGTGGTTGTAGCCAGGAGGGAGTTGTTCTCCTCTCCCAGGCAACCTGCACCAGAACAAGAGGACACAGTCTCAAGCTGCACCAGGGTAGGTTTAGGCTTGAAGTGAGGAGATGTTCTTCACAGAGAGAGCTGTTAGCCATTGGAATGTGCTGCCCAGGAAGGTGATGGAGTTGCCATCCCTGGAGGTGTTCAAGAGGGGACTGGACATGGGACTCGGTGCCATGGTCTAGTAGGCATGAGGTCTGTGGAGACAGGTTGGACTTGATGATCTTTGAGGTCTTTTCCAACCTTGTTGATTCTATGATTCTATTCTATGTCCCTGCTCACTGCAGGGAGGTTGGACAAGATGACCTTTGAGGGTCCCTTCCAACCTGATGCATTCTGTGATTCCCTATCTGGTCCTCTAAGAAGCTGCACAAAGGTATGATGGCATCCTCAAATCTAAAAAGAATTGTTGAGAACCTCATTCTTCTTCTCTTCTGTTGTTACATTTAGGCCTAACTTTGGGAACAGCATAAACTTCCTGCTGATTGCTTCTCACCTTCTACCAAAGTCACGGTGATGGACATTTCAGGGCTAGGGCTGCTTTCTGTGTTTCTTGTGTGGTATGGTTTCCTAGTCTGAGCTTGCCCAAATCTAACCTTGAGGACAAAATTGTCTTAGAAGCCTGTCAGTTACAAATCAGTTCAATTCAAATTCAGGTTAGCTTAACAGCTCATCTTGCTGTCAGTCACAATTACTTTGCAGCTGCATCTGTGGTACCTGATTCCTTTTATCTCCATTCTGAAACAGGAAGAACTATGCTCCTAGCTACATTGGCAGAAAATGGTGTGTGATTAAAAACTGAATAAAACATACCTCTCAGACATAATTAGTGTGTAGATTGGTGCTGAGGAAAAGAAACACTGATCATCACACACTAAAGTTCTTCAAGAAATCATTCTCTTAGCTACCTCCTTTCTCCAGAGCCAATTTAGGCAGTCTTATGCAGCATTTCAAAGCAATCTGCCAGGCATCAGCATAAAGGGACTTTTGAAATCCTTTTAAAAGCAAGCCAGCAAACACAAGCACTTAAAAGGACTTCCTGGCAGTAGAGACTGCCAAGGGAGTCACAATCTAGAGGCTACCCTGGGATTGCTCATACATTACAGGATTACCAATTACCTGGGAGTGAATAGGGCCTCAAATTCTAAGTGCCTGCCAGCCTCAGCAAAAATTTACCTGTTCCTCCCCTCTGGCTTATCTATCACAATGCTTTCTCATACATTATTTCTTCCTGTGGTGAAAGAAAGGCAAAGGCAAACCATTCCCATACAGCCTTTGGCAGACACTACTCTGCAAATTTCTGAGCAAGCATGACACTGCATTATGGAACAACAAAGCTGGAACTTCACCTCCTTATGAAATGCTATCGAGCCCTGGAAGGAGGATCAAGGTTGGAGGTGAGCAGTTACCACTTTGTAAAACGATGGTGCCACTCTGCACTGGTACAAAGCTCACACAGGGAGGAGAAAGGGGAGGTGAAGACTTGCACTGAAACAGGTCAGCTGCCCCTCATCTCTCAGAAAGAAGAGGTAAAATGAGAACGTTAATTACTATGTCTGACAAGAAAGAATAAGCAACAAGTCTACAGATAGGAAGGAAGATGGGACCTGGAGGCAACCTGAGCAAGACAGAGATTCTTGAAGGGCCAGATATGATTCCTTGGGCACTGAAAGGTACTCTAATGGTTCTTTCAAGCACTCTTTCTACCTCCCTCTTGCATAAATATTGAAACAGTCCAGGCACGTGCTGCAGCATCAGTAAGTGCAAGATTTCATCCCTTGAGACATAATGTAGCGTAGTTTTGTTTCTTCCAGTTGCAGGGACATGCCTGTTACTGCACCACAGAGAGAAACGTTTCACTTGCTTGATTTCACACCTGTCAAAGAAAACTCCAGCTTTTTAAAAATGCCTATTAAGCTTAAATTCCTAGAAAACTCCATTTGATTAAAACCCTACACTTTTCACTACACCAAGAAAGCAATTCTGGTTTAGGGGGGAAAATAACAAGTCTAAGGTTGGTGTCTGATTTTGGCAAGTTACTGCAAGAGCTGCAGGACTTAACGTATCTATTGACTGCTCCTTCCCTAACTGCTTGACTTAACATCTCCAAAGGTTAAGCATGCCCCTCTCTGGCAACACAGTGTAGCAAGACAGGCCAGTGTGCTCAGAAGCAAAGTCACCAACATACTTCCAAGCATCAGCAATCCCCCTGAGGCCCCCTCCTAAATTCCTGTAATACTACAAGGGCTGATTGATCCTTGAATGAGTTCCTACTCATACTACATACAGCCAGCTTCTTCCTGAAGAGGGAAACTTGCTGCTCCAACCCACCTAAGCACATCCAAGACGTACCTGTTCTCCGTTTCACTCCAATACCTCCATAGTATTAAGGGGACTGAGATGGAAGGATAAATGGATGAGAGGGAATGGGGGGGGGAAAGAGCAAAGTCAATGAAAGTCTAAGGAAATGCAAAGGAACGGTGGAAGCACAAAACAGCCATCACCACCTGCTGCATCACTGCTTTAGACTGCAAATAGCATCTGGCTCCCCAATCCCATCAGCTAAGCATAGCACTTTACTGTTCTGTTCCCCAGCCAGAGACAATGTGCAAAACACCATCCCAGAGCTCCTAGTGCCACATCAGAAAAGCTATCCTGCAGGACGGTACAGCCCCTAATAGATTTGTATCTCACCACTGGTCATCACTAGTCACTCACGTGAGCTTGGGAAACATTTCCTGTGGTCTCTAAACAGGATTGTCCATCTAGACCTATAAGAAAGGATGTGATACTGGACCTGCTGGTCACCAGCACAAGTGAGATAATTGGTGATAATAATAAGTATATAATAAGGTATACTGGGAAGGGTAAAAGGACACTGACACCGACTGGTTGTTTCTAACCCTGGAAGGGGTTAGAAAGGCCAAAGCGCAGCTGAGCTGAGCTGAACTTAGCAAGGGATGCACAGAAGAACAATAAAGAGTGTTTCCATAGGTATGTCAGCCAGATAAAGGTGGTCAGAGAAAGTGTACTCTCTGACCTGGGTTGGAGCAACCCCTGGTATCAGTACAGGCTGGAGGATGAAGAGATTGGGAAAACCCCTGAGAAAGACTTGGAGGTACTGGTGGATGAAAGCTGGACGTGACTCAGCAATGTGTGCTTGCAGACCAGAAGGCAAATCACATCCTGGGCTGCATCACGAGAAACATGAGCAACATGCCAAGAGAGATGAATCTGACCTTCTGATCAGCTCTGTTCAGACCCCAGCTGGAGTACTACATCCACCTCTGGAGTACTACATCCACCTCTGGAGTCCTCAGTGCAAGAAAGACACAGACCTGCTGAAAGAGGTCCAGAGGGTGGACAGAAAGATGACCAAAGGGATGGAACACCTCTGAGGAAAGGCTGACAGCGCTGTACAGCCTGGAGAAGAGAAAGCTTCAGGGAGACCTTACTGCAATCTTCCAGTACTGAAAGGGTGCTTGTAAGAAAGATGCGAACGTTTTAGGACTTTTTAGGAGGGCCTCTTGTGACATGATACAGGGTGATGGTTTTAAAATAAGAGGAGACATTTACAAAAGATGTAAGGAAGCCACTTTTTCCAATGAAGGTGGTGAAACACTGGCACGGGTTGCCCAGAGGTGATAGATGCCTGAACCCTGGAAATACTCCAGGTCAGGCTGGACATCTAATTGAAGATGTCCTTGCTCATTGCAGGGGGACTGGACCAGATAATCTTTAAAGGTCCTTTCCAAACTACTATTCTATGATTTTTCCTTCTTTCCTTCTTCCTTTCCTCCTTCCCTCCAGAAGTTTGCTTGCTCCCTCAGAAAATGCTCTCCTTTCTAATGAAGCTTGTGTCTTCTGACATCAAGGCACCTGCAGGGTTTCTCTTTCATTCCTTTTTTTGTGTATGCCAAACATGATTTGAGAGTTACACCTCCACAGACAATACTAACTAAACCAGAGTTTGAAACACTTCATTTGCAGGCTTGCAAGAAGAATCTTTGAACTCCTCCTGACACTTCCAGTTCTTAGCTTGCCTGCCTCTCCTCTGGTGCTTTGTGAAGACTGGCACCTCTCCAACTGCGCAAGACTGAGAGTTGTCATGGTGAAGGAGGCTTCACGTGTTTTTTTACACAAGTGGAGGTTCAGAAGAAAGTCCTTCTCCAGGCTTCTGGTTTCTCTGGCTAAAGCTTTTCCTGTCTGGGAACCCTGAGCATGCACTGCCCTGCCATCCTTGTGCACTGAGGGGCAATCGCTGGCCTATGAGGGTGTCGCTCTCTCCTTCAAGGCCTTTTTTGTCAAGGGTTGGAAACCGTGATGGGAATATCAGCTTGTGAGAGGTGTAGGCTTGGACAGCGTAAACCTTTACCACACAAGGAGCCTGCAGTGTCACCACAGAAAAAGCATCAACTTGCCTAGAATAGAATAGACCAGGTTGGAAGAGACCTTCGAGATCATCATGTCCAACCTACCATCCAACACCACCTAATCAACTAAACCATGGAACCAAGCATCCTGTCAAGCCTTGCCCTGAGCACCCCCAGCGACGGTGACCCCACCACCTCCCCAGGCAGCCCATTCCAGTGGGCAATCGCTCTCTCTGTGTCCAACTTCCTCCTCACCTCCAGCCTAAACCTCCCCTGGTGCAGCCTGAGACTGTGTCCTCTTGTTCCGGTACTGGTTGCCTGGGAGAAGAGACCAACCTCTGCCTGACTACAACCTCCCTTCAGGTAGTTGTAGACAGCAATAAGGTCACCCCTGAGTCTCCTCCAGGCTAAGCAACCCCAGCTCCCTCAGCCTCTCTTCATAGGGCTTGTGTTCCAAACCCCTCACCAACTTTGTTGCCCTTCTCTGGACACGTTCCAGCAAGTCAACATCCTTCTGAGGGGCCCAGAACTGGACACAGTACTCGAGGTGCAGCCTAACCAGTGCAGTGTACAGGGGCACAATGACCTCCTTGCTCCTGCTGGCCACACTGTTCCTGATGCAGGCCAGGATGCCGCTGGCCCTCCTGGCTGCCTGGGCACACTGCAGGCTCAAGTTCAGCCTACCATCAACCAGTACCCCCAGGTCCCTCTCCACCTGGCTGCTCTCCAGCCACTCTGACCCCAGCCTGTAGCACTGCATGGGGTTGTTGTGGCCAATGTGCAGAACCCGGCACTTGGATGTGTTCAATCTCATGCCGTTGGACTCTGCCCATCTGCCCAGCCTGTCGAGGTCCCTCTGCAGAGCCTCTCTACCCTCCAGCAGATCAACTCCTGCCCCCAGCTTGGTGTCATCTGCAAATTTACTGATGATGCACTCAATGCCCGCATCCAGATCATCAATAAAGATGTTAAAGAGCTGTCAAGAAATGCTGACAAGAAATGTCAGAATTTCTGAATCACCTGCTAAATACCTGGTCTGGTGTTTCACCTTTGTTCTTGCTTCCCTTCCCAGGTGGTAAGATCAGCGAGTTTCAATGTGCTAATCAAACTGAGTAACTGACATTAGATTAGACATTCTGCCTGTGGTCCAAAGTTCCCCAGGAAACCAGTCCATAACCCACCTGCTATTGATTGGTGCAAGGATATCTACCTGCTTTGGACTACCTGCTTTTGCATCAAGAACAATTCAGCAAACAAAGCTGCATAAGCCCAGCACACAAACAGATATAAACAGGTCACTGACACAATCTCCTGTAGTATCCTTTGAGCCAAACTGATTAGATAAATTGGTGCATTAATGGGAAAGAAGGTAGAGATCTGCAGGATTGTTCTCAGTGGGACAAAGTCCAGTTGGCAGTTCATTACTAGAGCCAAGGATCCGTCACGGATGATACTGGAAGCCATAATAATTGATGTCCTTGTAAAATACGGGCACAGTCATAACCTGGAAAGAAAGAGTTCTCCTCCACCATCCTGAACTTGGACCCAGCTGCAGCCAGAGTGCCATGCTGGGTTCTCTGCTGTCCAGTACAGGAAAGTCACTGACATACTTAAGCAGGTCATGTCATCAAGATGATAAAAAGACTGGTAAACCTAAAGGCAAGGAAAAATTGGGAGAGCAATGGCTTTGTTCAGTCTCCAGAAACAAAAGCTACAGGCTGATTTACTGCTTTCTACAGCTGCTTAGTAACAAAATGGAAACAGCTCACCTGAGGGGCAGAGTGAGGGATGATGAATGTCGTTTGCAAGACAGACTTTCCCAATGTGACGTGCGAATCTGTGGGATTTCCTTGTACATCCTTGCAAACTATCAGTAGTCAGACAATGGAAGAGGCTGCCTGAAGAGGCCTGTGAGGTCAAAGCTTTTACATATACACTGAAGGAAGGGTGAAATGACCCCTTTCCCTCATGTCATGTGCAAATAGAGAACACACGTGGTTATCTTTGCAGTGGAAAGCCTCTCACATCAGAAGTGGTTCTTCTTTATCTCCCTTTTCTTAGTCAGGCTGTAGTTAGCCTGGGCAGAAAGAAAAGGAGCAGCTGGGCCTGGCACAGCCCTGGCTACTCAGCCACCAGCTCCATCTGCTGCACATTGACCGTTTTGGTCCTTTGAAGAGCACCAAGGAGTCACCTGCAGCACAGTTCAAGCAGCCACCTCTCAGAGAGGCTCCTCAGGATCTTGCCTTCAGGCAGGTAACTTGCAAGCCCATTTGCCACAGGTCAGACTTATTTTTGCCTATCAAAGATGATTTCAAAAATCATTTGGAAAGATTTCCAATTTGCCAAGTAGAAAGTGTATTTCATGACAGCTGTACAGTTACACGGTGTCAGCCTGATTCTTCCCATCCCTCAAAATGATTTTGCTCAGTATGGTGTCCAGAGGTTAGCACATGAAGAGCTGATAACATCAAGTGCTTCCAGGCTATAGCACCTCCAGCAGCAGTGCTGCCACAGTAATGCCTTAAACAGCTCAAGCTGCACCCAGTGTCACTCCTGAGCAGACACACGGAATCTTTCCCTGTAACACAGACCTGCCACGTGAATTGTGTCAAGTTACTGCAATAACCTTAGCCTATAAGCGAGGCAGAGCTCAGTACAGTGAGCTTGACAGCAGATTATTTCAAGTCATTACAATACCCTTAGCCCGTAACTAGGCAGTTCAGCACAGACAGCTTGACAGCAGCTCCCCAGACCACAGTGTAGCACCGTGTCCAAGTGACTGTAAAACACAGCAGCCACTCTGCAAGGCACAGCATCCTCCCGCCTGCTTTCACAGCCGTGCCAAGGACGAGCAACAGCCTGTAGTGGCCGTTGACCGATGCAGCACTGGACAACTGCTGTTCTTCCAGTGCCAGGTTTTGAGTAAGTCGTTTTGACTATGCTCGACCGGAAACACCTCTGCGAGGGACGGCAAGATTGAACAGGCACAGACAGCGGCGCGGTGAGGCCGAAGCGCAGAACTACACTTT
This sequence comes from Dryobates pubescens, assembly GCF_014839835.1. Classification (NCBI taxonomy): domain Eukaryota; kingdom Metazoa; phylum Chordata; class Aves; order Piciformes; family Picidae; genus Dryobates; species Dryobates pubescens. The sequence continues at coordinate 10,357,264 of NC_071657.1, read as the reverse complement.
CCCTGCACCCACTCCCACCCCTCCTTCACAGCTACAGCTTCCTTCCCTCCTGGCAGCAAGTCCTGCCATGTTCTCCTCTCAGGGCCGGGGGCTGCATAGCCGCAGCTCCCTTCCCTTACAGCAGCAGGTCCCTCCACGTTCTCCTCTGAGCGACGAAAGCTACACCTCCATTCCCTCCCGCTAGCGAGCCCAGCCTGACCCTCCCGACCCGGCCCAAAGCCTCCGCACACTCCTCCGCCAGCAGAACCCCAAACCGCCACTCCCTCCGCTGCTTCGTCAGGGAGGGAGGAACCCGGGGGCGGCGCCAGCCAGCCCCCAGCAGGCGCGTCCTCTAACGGTCGCAGTCTCTCGGCGCCAAAATTTGAAAGCTGCGGGGGCGGCGCCGCTGATGAAATACTCAGGCACGGGAAGGCAGTAGCTCCGTGTGCATGACACGGCTGGCTCCGGAGAGGGTTCGCTTGGACTCGGCCGCCTGAAGGGCTGTGGGGCATCTCGGCGGCAAGAAGGTGGGTGCGGGGGATGGCAGGAGGGGCAGGCATGTGCCGCCATCGGAGCTGAGGCCGTCCTGGGCTTCAGCACTCCGGTGCGGTGAGGGTGGGCGGGCTTTTGAGCAGGCTGGAAAGGGGGTCTCGGTCTCGGCCTTCCCCTTTGCCTCGCTAACAGATCGACTAAATGACCAGCTTTGGGAGGGACTAGGCTTGTGTCACAGTCTGCGTGCAATTATGGCGAGGCTCGCTGTGAAAGTCGCAGTGCTGGAGGATGTTGAAGGCTTGTGTGCTCCTCATGCGCCCACGCGTTGAGATGCTTGTTTGGCATGCAGGGTGACTTACTTGCTTCTTTTCCTCCCCTGAAGCACGCAGGACTCTGGTACCGGTACCTTCCTCAGTACTCCCTGGATGAATACTGTTCCTGTTCTTTCAGGCGCATAGGCAAAATGTACCTCAAGTCGATTGTTATTGAAGGGTTTAAGTCCTACGGCCAGAGGACGGAAATTAAAGACTTAGACCCCTTTTTCAATGCTATTACTGGCCTAAATGGTAGTGGCAAGTCTAATATCTTGGACTCCATCTGTTTCGTGTTGGGAATCGCCAATCTGTCACAGGTAAGAAGGGAGGCATTTGCTAAGAGTCATCCTTCCGGTAACTGTTTCATTTTATGGTCTTGGGAAATCTCCGACAGGGAGACCCGAAATGCTGCTTTTGTCTTGTTTGGATTTTTCATGACATGAACAGCAGTTTGTCATTCTTGCAGTGACTGAATTGCCGTTTCCTCAGTGAACTACAGCAGCTCAAAATGATACAGCTTAGAACATCAGACATGCAGATAAATTTATCACTTTCTGAACTGCATTATTAACAGTAAATGCGTGTGACAGAGCCAGTCACACCGAGTGGGGTGCTGCTTTTTGTGGGTTTGTTTATTTGTTAAACCTCTTCAGTTTTTGGCCGGTATCTCATGCAGAAACAAAGAGCTGGCTCACAAAACCCTCGAGCGTCACGCTGCCTCGGGTTTTGCAACGGCAGCACCACGCAGTTGCCAGTGTCTCACATAAACTCAAAAATCAGCATCAGCCTCGGCATTTTTTAAATCAACCTATGCAAAACCTCCAGTAGCACACTGAAGCTGTGTTAGGCATTTCTTTCAAAAACAACGTTTCTCTGGTCTGGAATTTAGGTACGTGCTTCCAACTTGCAAGATCTGGTTTATAAGAACGGACAAGCTGGAGTTTCTAAAGCAACCGTGTCTGTTACCTTTGATAATTCTGACAAGGAACGAAGTCCTCTGGGATTTGAGGACTGTAAGGTTATCACTGTCACTAGGCAGGTGAGTTTAGTGGCTGTGTTGTCTAGTAGACTATATACTTTTTTTGCTATGCTCTACAGAATGGCTTTATAAGAATAACAAAACAAAAAACCCCAAACCAAGGTAGTTTTTGAAGCCCTTCAGTTTTGGAAGCTGAGGCAATTATTCTGCAGTGTTGTTAGTAACATAATGTATAGAAGTAGATCCAGGGTCCCCGATTTGGAAAGAAAGGCATCACTTGTGAAATTAGTGTTGTATTGTTAACGTTTTCTATGGACTTGCACAGAAACATAGTCATAACGAAATCCTGTTTCTAAAACAAGTTCCAATTTTCCGTTGTGGTTTTTTCTTCTTTCTCAGTTTCCTCTTAATATTTGAACAGTGTGTTAGTTTGGGTTCTGAGAAGAAAGGAAAATTCATCTTTCTGATTAAGGGGTCTCCCAAGTTTAAAAAAAAAAAAAAAAAAAAAAAAAAGGACTTGTTGAGTTTGGGAATTTCTTGCTAATATTGCCCCTAATGACTGGTCTTTATATTTTTTCAGTTCTTTTAACTGTCTCTTCAACGAGATTCATGTTGATCTGTATAGTGTTGATATCTATGTGCATGTAAAGTTAGAATGTATGAGATTTGTTCAGATTTTTTGCATTCTTTATTACATTAAAAAACCTTTAAATGACTTAAAGTTTCTTCTATTTCTGTTCTTTCTCCAGGTTGTTATTGGAGGGAGAAATAAATACTTTATCAATGGTATGAGTGCCACTAACAATCGAGTGCACGATCTCTTCTGTTCTGTTGGGCTCAACGTCAATAATCCTCACTTCCTCATTATGCAGGTGTTGTATCTTTATATAATACAGAAAAAACCAGAAGTTACACTAAATTTGAGGCAGAATAGATAGTGGAAGAACACTTAGTTTCCTAATCAGAGAAAAGCAATGTCTTGTCAAGTGAAAAAAATGCAATTATCCGTTAAGTGGCTAAGATTCCAGGTGCGGCATAGTTTGACCCTAAAAGATGTGTCCCGTAGCACAAGGCTTCACGTAGCCCTCACGTTAAAAGCTTTCCCTGAAATACATTCCAGTTTTATTTTCCTTTGTGCCCCTTTAAGAGAGAGGTCTTGCTTTTATTATTGTCCTGAAAAAATACCAATGTTCTTTCCCATTATGTGTTTCATATTGGTATTGTGAAAGAGGTTGATTCACCTGTCTTCTTAAGTCATAATTAACAAGGGATGAGCTGACCAGTTGAAAGGACCCTTCTCAACACCAACCTAGGTACCAGACAAATCTGAGAAATATTTGCAAGGAATAATAAAACGGGGCAGGATTTACTAATTCATATGGAACTGTGCCACCTTGCAGGAAGGGCAGTGGGGAGAAAGGGCAGTTCTGCACCTATTCTGCTTCCTCCCAGTTTCATGAGCTACATCTCCAAAAAGACAGTTTACTATTAAAAGCTTCTTCAACGTCAGTAGCTTAGCAAGTCTCTGGAACAAAGTATGCATGTTCATTATTTCAGATGTAACTGGGAATAGGAAAGGTGAGCCTTCAGATCGTAAGAGATAAGGGCCATTTCAAGCTTGCTGAAGAGTGACTTCTTGAAGTAAAACGATTGAGTAAACTAGATTTATTCATGTAGCAAAAAAGAAAATCATGTTTGAACTTTTAAGGTATGAAAATGAGCAGAGTTCTCTGGCTTTGGAGTTTTGTGGCTGTTGTTGTTGTTGTTGTTTTGGTTTGTTTTGGTTTTTGCAATGCACACTGTTTTGATTGGGACCATGCTTCTTTTGTCTTCCTGTCACTAGGGACGAATTACCAAAATTCTCAGTATGAAGCCGCCAGAGGTGAGAAGGCCAAGGGAACTTTGTCTAAAGTTTTACTGATTTGTTTTGAATGGCAAAAATCAATACACAGGGGGATGGGAGGAGGAAGATACTGGAAGGGGATGAGATGTTCAGTTCTGCTCTGAGTTAAACCTATCAAACTTTTGTCATTTGCTTGAATTTTAGATTTTAGCAATGATTGAAGAAGCAGCTGGTACTAGGATGTATGAAAGCAAGAAATTACTTGTCCAGAAAGCTATAGAGAAGAAGGAAAACAAACTGAAAGAAATTCAAATGGTACTACATGTTGGAGAGTATACTTTGTTTTCTATTTGTTAAAGATAACCAGCGCAGCGTGGGTTTTACCTTGTACAAGATTTAATTTCTGCCCCTGGAAGTATCTAGTCATGCTTAGACACGTAGGAGTTTTCAAAATCGGGATATAAATGTTCTGGTTTGTGTTTCAGGTCTTGAATGAGGAAATCAATCCAACTCTACAGAAACTGAGAAAGGTAGGGAAAAAACCCAACCCGGGAGAGTGATAGGGTACTTGAAGAAATACTTGCAACTGCCCTGAATCAGCGTGTGGTCACTAAGACAGTAGTGTATTTGCAAGTTTTTTCAGACTCTTTTAAAAGATTCTACAGTTTGATCTTCTATCCAAGTGCAGAAAACTGTGACACTGAGGACTTCCAGAAGAAGCTAGAGGAGCATGTAGGGAGAAGGAAGAAAACAACATGGAAATATGTATCTTAGTTATTAAGCTTGCCAAGTCATGTTTCTGCTGCACAATCATACAAGTATTCTATCATAAGACTTTTCTTAAGCAGACCTGTAATGCACAATACCAAATCTATTACTTACTTTATGTGGAGAATCCCTCTTCTCTACAAAGAGCATGTTAGAAGTGCTTAGAGTTTTTTCTATAACAGTCCTCCTTAATGTTATTTTTCCACCAATATTTAGAGCTTTTTTCCCACTGGTGTCTTTTTAGGAACAAGCATCCTATCTGGAATACCAAAAAGTAGTACAAACAACGGCATACTTAAGACGCTTCTGTGTGGCTTACAGTTTTGATGAAGCTGAAAAGGCAAAGGCATCCTCCAGTGAAACATTAAAGGAACTGCAGGCTAATGTAGAAAAGCTTCGTAAATCAAAGGCTGAAAATGAACATAGGATAAAACAACTTAAAGAAGAAGTGGCAGAGCTGGAAAAGGAAATGAATAAGGTGGAACAAAGTTACACTTGCTGGAATATATGAAAAGAGAATCACTTTTACAGAAAATAGTCCCTTGATTTTTTTTATTTGTTTTTTCCTTCCTCTGGGAGGTTGATTAGATTATGCAGTGCTCACTGTTGCTCTGAGGTGTTGTCTAAAAGACATCCATTTGATGTTTCCAGTTGTCTGAAATGCTTTCTATCAAATCACTTGGAATAATGACTGAAGAGTAGAAACTGTTTGTCCCTGTGTCGCCACTCTGTGGAGTCAATGCTATATTAGGACAGAGATTTTAGTTTTGGTTTCGTTTCTTCATTTTTACCGGTGTCTCAAAATTCCAACAGGCAGCTGTTTCACAAAAGTCACTGCTGATTTCAGTTTTGGGCCAAATGAATTTGGTTAGATACAGGATGGCCCATAGTGTCTATATGTGACTAAATGGAGCTTTTGTCTGATGATATGAGATGATTCACGTCTTCAGTAGTGGCATCGGGTTAGTCTGGATTTCCAAGGGAACAGATATTCTGACCTGATGCATTGGAGTCCCAACTGCTTGCTTCATCTGCTGCTGCTGCTTCTACATATCACTGTGAGCAGAAGATGAAATGCTACAATTCCTTTATCAGTTTCTTTAGGTTTATTTAAAATTCCTTTCTTTCTGATTGTAGGAAGCTGGTGATACTCTTCATTCACTGGAAGGTGCTCTTTCAGAAATTAGAAGAGAAAATACCAGAGCACAAAGTGCCCTCGATCTCAAGAAGCAAAACTTACAAAGTGAAAAGATTAAGTATGAAGAACTGGAAAAAGCTATGCAGAAGGTGAGAACTTTGTATATGATTTTCTTCAAATGCTGAATTAGTTAAGATTGAGCAGGACAGCTGTTCTCATACCTAGTATGATAAGAAAAATAATGATTAGCAAATAGTACATTGAGAAAGCAGAAACAAATTGTTAGAATAGAATAGACTAAACAGGGTTGGAAGAGACCTTCAAGATCATCATGTCCAACCCACCTAAACAACTAAGCCGTGGCACCAAGCACCCCATCAAGTCTCCTCCTGAAAACCTCCAATGACAGTGACTCCACCACCTCCCCAGGTAGCCCATTCCACTGGGCAATCACTCTCTCTGGATAGAACTTCTTCCTCACATCCAACCTAAACCTCCCCTGGTGCAGCCTGAGACTGTGTCCTCTTGTTCTGGTGCTGGCTGCCTGGGAGAAGTAAGAGACCAACCTCTGCCTGTCTACAACCTCCCTTCAGGTAGTTGTAGAGAGCAATAAGGTCACCCCTGAGTCTTCTCCTCTCCAGGCTAAGCAACCCCAGCTTCCTCAGCCTCCTCATAGGGCTTGTGTTCCAAACCCCTCACCAACTTCGTTGCCCTTCTCTGGACACGCTCCAGCAAGCCAATATCCTTCCTAAACTGAGGGGCCCAGAACTGGACACAGTACTCGAGGTGTGGCTTAACCAGTGCAGTGTACAGGGGCACAATGACCTGCCTGCTCCTGCTGGCCACACTGTTCTTGATGCAGGCCAGGCTGACAGGCCTGTAATTCCCTGGCTCATCCAACCGGCCCTTCTTGTGGATGGACACCACATTGGCCAGCTTCCAGTCTTCTGGGACCTCTCCAGTGAGCCAAGACTTCTGGAAAATGATGGATAGTGGCTTGGCCAGCTCATCTGCCAGCTCTCAGCACCCTAGGATGGATCCCATCTGGTCCCATGGACTTGTGGGGATCCAAGCTGCTGAGGAGAGTTCCAATAACCTGCTCATGGAACACAGGGAAACTCTGCAGCTCCCTGGCTCCTTCTGCCAGCTCTGCAGGCCAGCTGTCTGGAAGACATTCTGTCCTGCTAGTAAAAATTGAGGCAAAGAAGGTGTTAAGCACCTCTGCCTTTTCCTCGTCCTTTGATACAACATTTCCCTCCGTGTCAACCGAGGAGTGGTGGTCGTCCTTGCCCTTCCTCTTGCTGTTAATATAGTTATAGAAGGACTTTTTGTTGTCCTTCACAGCAGAGGCCAGTTTAAGCTCCAATTGTGCTTTTGCCTCCCTAATTTTCTTCCTGCGTGATTTGGCAACATCCTTAAACATTCCGTGGGTTGCCTTCCCTTTCTTCCAAAGGTGATACACCCTCTTTTTTTCCCCTTAGTTCTATTAGAAGTCCATCACCTATCCCGGCTGGCCGTCTGCCCCGGCGGCTCATCTTCTGGCACATTGGCACAGCCTGTCCCTGTGCCTTCAACAATTCTTCCTTGAAGCAGGTCCAGCTCTCCTGGACCCCTTTATTTTTAAGGGCTTTATCCCAAGGAACCCTCTGAATTAGTTCCTTGAGTAACCTGAAATCCACCCTCCGGAAGTCCAGGCATTAGGGCATTGCTAGATATGTGTGGCATAGGGAGTAGTTTGCCATTAAAACCAAAGTAAACTCTTCATGTTTGCCAACCTTCTATTAAACTTAGGAGAGATCCCTAATGCTTGTGTTCTTAAAACTGAAGGAGAAATTTCTGCAGTGCATATATGTGACAGTTGATGTTAATTTTTTACCTTTGTTTTTTTAATCTGAGAGGAGAAATGAAGAATAAGTTTTAGATAACTGGGAAGAAACCGATTTCTCCTAGTTCTTGGGCAGTTGTCATGTCCTGTGGTACATGTTTCTGTAGCTACTAGTGTACTCATGGGGCAAGTACACACTTGCAAACATGCAAAGACGAATTGTAAGATGACCAAATCTAACCCAGGGGTTATAGAAATATAGCTGATGCAACTGCTCTTCGCTCCTCCTCAACTAAAGAATGTGAATTTAAAGAGAAACTGAGTTTCTTTTACTTTTCCTTTCTTTTTTTGCCTTTTTTTTTTTTTTTTGTTGCTGCAGGATTCTGAAGCACTGACATCAAAGGAGGCTGAAGTAAAGAAGATAGTGCAAGAGCTGAATGCTTTACAGGAAACAAGTGAAAAAGATGCACTTGCTTTGACTGCAGCACACCACCATTTTAATGCTGTGTCTTCTGGCTTGTCCAGCAGTGGCGGTGGGGAAGATACTACTCTGTCTGGACAGATGATGGCTTGCAAAACTGAAATCAGCAAATTAGTAACAGAGGCTAAGCAGGTAAGAGACTAAAAGCTCTACTTGTCTCAGAACAGCCTTCCTGCTGCTTTTGAAAAACAAGTGACATACCCTTGAAAGGTCAGTGAAAAGATGTGCAGGGTATCTCTGTCAGGTATTTACCGTGTTGGCATATGCCTCAAGGTGACTTTTTGATAAAACAGATACTTGTAAATAAATAAATAAACTCCTTGCATAAGAAGAGATAACTAATACTGCTGTGAGGAAGTACAGAAACTGGCATTTGAGACACAAAGAAAGACTCACAGTGCTCCAATGACTGATGATATTGGATAGGAAGAGTTTAAGACTGTTGTCAGTGATAGACATTCAACTATAAAGGTTTCTACACTCAAAGTTAATGGAGTCAAAATAAAGATTCCTGAGAGTTCTTACGTTAAAGTGTGCTAGCCGTGTGACTGGAACAGTTGGCACTTTTGTCTTAAGATAGGAAACCTTTTCTGGGGTAGCTTTCTCAGTGGAGTTTTTCAGAGTTCCAAGTGCACTTTTCTTGTCTCACTTAATGGAAGACAATCTTTTAGGGAGAATAACAAGACAAGCTGTGTCCCACGTTAGTTTGCCACATTTGTTCATGTACTAATGAGTTGTATCCAAAGCCATGATTTTGTGCATCTATTTCCAAATCGCCTGTGGCCTTCCAGTCAAAAGCCCAGGCTGCTTTTTTAGCATTTCTGCACCCAGTGGGACCTCATAGATATTGTATGAGTACCTTGTTAGCCCAAGTGTTCTAAAAGTACACCTGCAAGATTCTCTTTGAAAACCTTCTGGTTCCATAATTTTTTGCTCCTTACAGGCCCAAATGAAATTGAATTATGCACAAAAAGAATTGAAGACAAAACAAGCTGCAGTTAAGACGATGGATGCAAGCTACAAGAAAGACCGTGGGGTACTTGAAGCTCTCAGGAATACAAAAACTCAACTAGAGGCCGAGATGAAAAAGCTGAACTATGAAGGTCTGTACTGACTTCAGGTGCACAGTTTTGGGGGAATCTGAACAAGATACCTAGAAGTGTCATAGGTTCCTTCCCCAGGGAATAGTTTAAAATAATTTGATTTTGTGAGCTTGAGGCTGAATGTTTTAAATACCAATGGAAAACTTGAATTGTATTTAAAATGTAGGTGAAAGAATTACCAAGCTCCCTATTTCTTCCTGGTTTTCCCTACCTGGAGCACTAAAAGTTCCCTCCTCATTCCAGGTGACGCCTGTTGCAGAATAGTAATTGATATTCTGGAATGGCGTTCACGAGAAGCATGCTAGACTTCAAACTTTCTCTGCTTGTTTGGTGTTGTGACTGTAGACTTAATGTTCACAAATTAGCAAAGAATTTTAGGAACTACTTCAATTAAGTATTCTCTGCATATATGTAGACTAACAGCATAGCATGCCAGTTCTTAAGCTAATAGATTTCTGTGCTCTGATTGACTTTCTGCTTGTGCTCAACCCTTCAGAAGAGAGAGAAGCCACCCTTTTAGAAGAGAAGGCAGCATTGGCACCTGACGTCTGTCGGCTGAGGGAATTGCGTGACAGATTAATGGCAAGATGTCCTCAACTACACTTCAAATACAAGTAAGAGCTTGGCATGATCCTGAAACACATTTGAAAGTGGGTTTGGGTACATTTTGTGCATGGCTTATAATTCCATGAACTGGCTGCCTCTTGCTTTCTTTGTAGTGCCAGTGAATAATGCCTGTCTTACTTGCGATGCAAGTTAAGGGGGATGAAGGCTAAGTCAAAAACTGTTAATGGAATTAATGGGCAACAGGGAAAGTGACACAGTCTCTCTTAAGTGACAGCCTTCTCAGAGTCTCTGGAATGTTAACGAATTTTCAAGTTTTTTGCGATGGTATTTGCAAGCCATAATGGCAGCAGATTAAAATTGTAGAATCCAAGCTCTGAATGTAATCATTACTCAGCCTTCAGGCAGGACCCTGAAAAGTAGACTTGCTCTGTGGAGGTCCGTGTTGTATGTGTCTCCACCATTTGAATATACGTATCTCCAGATGTATTTCCTTACATTACTACATAAGCGAATAGTTCTGAACATATTCATACAGCTGGGCAATACTAGAGCCCCTAGTCAAAACCGGTTAAAAATTGCATGAACAAGTTTTAGACCAGTGAGGGAGGACATTATTTTAATGACTGTGTACCTTACCCTTTATTGGGAAGGCTCTTGCCCTGAAGTATTAAATGTAACTATTGTCTGGTTTTCACACAGTAGAAGTCAGAGTGTCTTATGCTGGTATAATAAGCAGTATGAGGTTTTAAATGCAGATTTCTTTAAGTTGTTTGAGAAAGAGAAACAAACGTGTGATTGTCATAATTTAAGACATCCAGAGAAGGGTTGGGATCCAGGACGTGTGAAAGGCCCAGTTGCATGCCTTCTCTCTGTGAAAGATACATCCCAAGCAAAAGCTCTGGAAGCGGTGGCTGGAGCGAAGCTCTCTAACATTGTTGTGGACACCGAGGTATGTTTATTGCTCTAATACAGAACTCTAAATGTTGAGGTCTTGTGATTCGGGGTTAGCAAGCATGTGCATTATTACTCGGTGCTGAAGAGGTACCTCGTACCCTTGTGCACCTTAAATTGGGACAAGAGAGTTACACATAGTTGCTGGCTACAAGATATTCCTCCTGCAATCCCCTGCTGTCATACTTTGACAAATCAGTTATGTACTCGGGAATGGTCTTACTTTTCTCATTTCAGGCTACTGGCAAAGAACTTTTAGAAAGGGGTGGTCTGCAGCGTCGATGCACCATCATTCCCCTAAACAAGATCGCAGCCGGGTGTATTGAACAAAGCAAGATCAACTTGGCCAAAACCTTGGTATGTAAATGAATGTAATAGTTACACTATTTTGCTTGTGTGCCTTTCTCATTTTGTTTCTTGGAGCTTAATGGTTTTGTGCTATTAAGTTTCTATGGGATTTGAGGGTATCTCGGTTTTACTTTTTGTTCCCCTTTTATCCTTTCTGCCGTACAATGTTTACATGGATATTAATTATCTCGCTTTTAAATTAAACCATTTCAAAATTCAATGATGCTTTTGGAAAGTGCTCTATATCAAATTAAACTTGAATGAAAACAGACTAATTGCACGTCCTTTGATTCCTAGGCTGGCCATGATAGTGTGGATTTAGCCCTTCACCTAATTGAATATGACCCTAAACTGCAGAGAGCAATGGAGTATGTCTTTGGAAGAACGCTGGTCTGTAATAGCATGGATACTGCCCAGAAAGTGACCTTCGACAAAAGGATAATGACAAAAACTGTTACAATTGATGGAGAAATATTTAGCCCCCAGGGCACTCTGCGTGGAGGCAATTACTGGTTTTATTCATATTATAATACTCTGTGTGGCTGTTGAATTGTTTACTGCTTTGCATGGTTTTTTTTTTATAGACACTGACCTTTTTATATATCCTTTTTCTGGGGATAATATGATCAATTTGAGATTTCTCAGTCTTGAGCCTGAAGTAAGACTGGTTAAGAAAAAGTGAAAAGGAAAAATTTGCATGAAGTAATACTTAATTGGCTGTAAAATCCTCTTGGAAGGATAAGTGCTTTGAATTCGAGCAACTTTGGAAGCAATTCATCATTTCAGGTAGTTTTGTAAGGTATGGAAAGGTAATTTCACAAGAAATGCAAATGTAATATTTGAAGTCTGCAGAACTCCAGCAGATAAGCAGTCTTTCTCCATTGGCATCTATAAATTTAGTCTATCAGCCTTTCTGTTTTATAATTAATACTGATGCAGGCTGAAGTTTTTAGTATCTCAACTTTGCTCTTTGCCAGTGCTGGTTCCACTAGTCTCTTTCTAATTAGCTTGACTTGGTTGTCTTCACAGGTGCATTTTCATGTGGTGTACCAACCTTGTGTGTGCTCAGAGAAATTAAAGATGCTGAAACAGAACTTGCTGTAAAGGAACGTCGACTTGAGGCTGTGGAGAAGGAGCTGGCAGTCTTGAAGAATGCTGCTGAGAAGTAAGTTTTGCCTTCTAAAATGTCAGGTGTATTTCTTACGTGACTAAGAAAATAAATGAAGTCGTATTTTTGGAGCACGTGGGGCCTGTTGAGAATGTAACATACAGAAAGTTATTCCCTTACTCCCTGTTCTCTCCAGATTTAAGGACAGCAATCAACAAGCAAAGTTATTTTTTTTATATAAAACATGGAAGAAAAATGTCTTTTGGGTAACAAGTGGGGATGCCGAAAAAAGGCATACAGTGATGCCTACATGAAAAGCTTGAGGTTCTCCAAAGCTGAAGAGTGGTTCTGCTCCAGCAGTGTTTTGTAAAACACGTACCGAATTTCAGTTTGTGATAGCTGCTGTTCTGCCAAGAAAATAAAAAGACACTAAAGGGGAAATATCCGAGTGATACAGCTGTCAGGATTTAAACTGAATCATTTGAAGTATATTTGATTTTCAGTTACTCATCTACTAAAGATGTTTTTAAAGGATGGAGTATAAAAATATTTAGTTCTGTAAAAGAAAAGGTAAGATGGTGATGTTACTTAATAGGTCCAGCTGATAGCTTATTTTTGAAACTGTTTTGAGCTGTAATAAACTTCCAGAACTATAACCAAAAGGAAGAGAAAAGTTTTGCTTTGAGAACTTGCTTTTAGTGCTTCAGTCGAGCATCTGTCATGCTTCTGGCTGGAAAAATGTGAGCTCTGAATCGTTGCCATGTTTTACATTTACTTTGCTTAGGTTGATTATATCTTACCTGGGCCTACATAGCCAGAAGTTACCTATATAATTCAGATGCCTGCAACCTTTACTGTTGAAGTCGGATCAGACTTTCGTGCCTTTAAGCTGGTTTGTCCTGCAGTCATTGTGTCTCACAGTAGAACAGGAATGTAACTATTTATCCTTACTTCTATAGCTGCTTACTTCACTTTTGAAACTAAACTTCTGGGTAGCCTTCTTTACAACAGCGTGTCATTACGGTCTTCAAAGGTACCAGGTGCTGAAGCAGCAGTGGGAGCTGAAGTCTGAGGAAGCAGAGCTGCTGGAAAAGAAGCTTCAGCTAAGTGCTTACCACAAGCAAGAGGAAGAGATACTGGCACTGAAGAAAACCATTGGTGACAAATCTGTTCTTAATTTTTTAGCTGAAAGTTAATTGCTGAGAATGAGATGGTTATTTGGCTGAGTAGCGGGATCTTTGCTTAAGAGAAAAATATTTTTCACTTTGAAAATGCTAACTTTGGAACATGCAACAAATATAGAATCAAAATAGACTTGCAGGGAGGGGCTTCATAGAATTGTTAGGGTTGGAAGGGACCTCAAAGGTCATCTAGTTCCACCCCCCCTGCCATGGGGATTCACATAAGGTGGGTCACTCCCTGTAATAAAGGTTATGTATACTGTAAAACGTAAGAAAAAGGGGCTTTGCCAAGAAGTTTCTAAAATGGAGTTAATGCCATGTTTGAATAATCCTTTTTAAAGTAAAGTTTTGTCTTTTGTTTTCAAGGCCATCTGTTTTTACAGGTATTTCAGCTTAGCAGTGTAAATAGTTTGCATCGCTTCATCTCTAGAAGTGATACATATGTAGGCTTAGTATTCTGGGGATGAAGTGATAAGTAGCCTGATTAATGGATTCTTGATCAGGTAATTCCGCATATACTCTCCCCTGTCACAAAGGCTTATTTTCACAGAATGCTCAGGTTTGGAAGGGACCTCCAGTCCAACCTCCCTGCCAAAGCAGGGCAGGCCACACAGGAATGCAGCCAGGCAGGCTCTGAAAGTCTCCAGAGACTTTGGTGCCCTACCAATAATAACTGGCAACAAGAACAATGTTTTGGAGCTATCATTGGAATAGCTGGCTTTGATTACTAGCAAGCATACAATGATGTTTTCCTGTTAGAGGCAAAGATGGATTTGTTTCAATTGGAGTAGAGGATATAAATGTAAAGATAATAACTGTGCCTGATCTCTGTATTGTATTTCTTGATTCAGTGGAGTGTGAAGAGACATTAAAGAGAGCTGAAGAGACCCAACAGAAGGCAGAAGATAAATGCAGGTTATTAGAGAAAAAAATTAAAGACCGAGAAGCAGATTGTGCACAACAACTGAAAAGCGCACAGCAGAAATTGGATGATGCCAAGAAAAAGGCAGACACTTCAAGCAAGAAAATGAAAGAAAAGCAGCAGGTAAAACGTAACCTTTAGCAGCTTTCTTCGTGTCAAAAGCAGTTCCAAGAATCAAAACTCGGTGACTGTCTTGAAGTCTTAATACTGTTAGTTTTGGAACTTAAGGGATTACTCTGTAGTCAGTAGAAATGCTGATGCTTTGCTTTGTTTGTTTGCAGTTGCCCCCTTGTAGAGGAACAGGTATTGCTAATCTACAGCGTTTACTATGTCAAACTGAATCTTAATTCTTTCCCTTTAAGGATACCTAATAAATTAATACATAAAAACCTCTCTCTAGGAAGTTGAAGCTTTAGCTCTGGAACTTGAAGAGCTAAAAGAAGAGCAGACCTCCTATAAACAACAGATAAAGGCCGTAGCTGAAGCAATCCAAGACTACGAGGCGGAAGTTAATGCTTTGACGGCTGAGGTGTCGAAGACAAAGGTAAAGGCGAATCCTCTTTTGTTACCTGTTGTAATGTTTCTGGAGATAAGATTCTGCAAAGCTCAAATGTATATTTTGTAGTTTGGATTTTCTTGGCAGCCCTCAGTAATTAGTTATTTTCTGGCTTTACCACGTGAATTTTTTTATTCTTTCCTTGCTGTGTCCTTCATACAACTGGCCTTTAAATGCCGCTAATAAATGTCTTTTCGGTTTGCTTTTCAGAAATCTGTAGAGAAATCAGAGAAAGAGGTGGCCAAGCAAAAGGAAGTTGTTGAGACACAGAATAAAGCAATACAAGCCAAAGATGCAGAGATAGCAAAATGCAGAGAACAAAATCATGAATTACAGCTTCAGCTTAAAGAATTCGAACACAACATCAGCAAACATCAGCAAGACACTGATGATGCTGCTTTCACGGTACTTCAGAACTGTGCTTTTCCTTGCATTTTGTGACCAGGCGTGGTTATTTCCTTTGCCCCATGCAAACAAAATACGGGGTGTTTTTTAATAAGCATGTCATATTTGCATGTCTTGATGTGAGAAGTTTTGTCCCAGGAGGAGGGGGTGAAAAATGTAAATTGTAGCAGCTAATTGGTACAGACTAACAGAGAGTGGATTTTAATGCAAAAGTGTTCAAGGAGAGCATTCTTTCTGTGTGAATGTATTAGGTAGCTAATTAATCAAACTAATACCAAGATTTAGTGACGAGGACTTAGCCCAGAAAGAGAAAAATGTGTTTCAAGTAAATGTGATGAACATGAAGCCTTGTAAAGATATGCACCTGTGCTGCATTGAGACAGAATGAATGTTGTAACTTCAGGATGTTCTGGTTTTGTTTGTTGGTTGTTGTTTTGTTTTTTTTTTTAATTACTATTTTAATTCACATTTGAGAAGGGGAGGAAAAACCAAAAGACCTTAACATCCATCTTCTTGTTTACAGATCAGCAAAATAATGGAAGAGCACCCATGGATAGCTTCAGAGAAGCAGTTTTTTGGTCAGCCAGGCACAGCCTATGATTTCAAAGCCAACGATCCTAAAGATGTAGCTGTAAAGCTGCAGAAGCTGCAGGAGAAGAAAGATGTGTTGTCAAAGCGAGTGAACTTGAAAGCTCTGAATAGGCTTTCTGAGACGGAGGAGAAAGTAAGCATTCTGTATTTTAACCTAGAAATGTGGCGTAATTTGGGTGTTGTGTGTAACACAGATCTGTATTTGTATATGCTCTGAGCATGGCAGAAAGCCTTCTCTTAGCACTTCTATACTAGCCCTACATTTTTATTCACTTGTGCACTAGGGTATACATAATGTTGACTTGGGCTCATATGAGCCATTTCATTCCTCCCCAGCTTGGTCCATCTCAAGTTGGCAGCAGCAGCAGCAGCACTGGGCAAATCCTGAATCACAGGGAAATCCCGCATACAGGATTTGGAAATGAATGCTTTGGGTTTCAGTCTTCTGGTGTGGTGGGTTGGACTTAACCCCCAAAATAAAATTGCCAGACCAGCTCAGTTGAAAGCAAATGAAGCTATATTTACAAGCACACTACTATCTAGAAATTGGGATGCAATGAATATGTACAAAATATGCAATATTTACATGTATTTACAATTTCTAAGCAACACAAGAACCCCTCTGGACAAAACCCCAGGGGGTTACCCACAGCTTCCCCCTTCCTGCTCCCTTCTCCCACCTTACACATGATAGAGAGAAGAGCAGAGGCTAGTTTTTCAGTACTTGGCCACAACCAAGTAACACAGTCAAGGTCAGCAACAGCCGAGCAGAAGCCAGCTAGTGTCTGCTAGAGCAAAGAAGTTGAAAGAAGCGAGAGTAAGATTACACAACTAACTTTGTTAATTATCAGACCAATGGGATTATTTAGATCAGTATGTTCCCTTTTACATCCAATGGTAATTTACTTACATTTCTATCCCTTTCTGTTCAAGATCTGTGGAAAATTTTCCTAGGCACAGCCTAAAACTGCCACATGTGGTTTAGGGTGTTCCATAGTGGGAACCAATGGTGGGAAACAGTATGATTAGCACAAATTATGGTTGAGCACAAAGTTCATTGAAATCAATTGGAGTTTTTCGTTTCATTGCTCCAGTACAATGACTTGATGAAGAAAAAAAGAATTGTTGAGAACGACAAGTTACAAATTCTTGCAGCTATTGAACGGCTAGACCGGAAGAAAGCGGAGGCCTTACAAATAGCGTGGAAAAAGGTATGACACTTAAAATCCATCCTTCATGTTTTTAGCAAAGGATCAAGCTTGTCTTAGATGAGTGTTTTATGTGTTTCCATGGAATAAAAGCCAAAAACTAATAGATGCTTCCTTGCAGAGCTGATCTCCCTTGCCTAGTATTTAAATTACAAAATTTTATTTCTCCTGCTTCACCTCACTTTGTTGAGGATTAAACATGAATTGTGTGAGAATATTAAAGATACACTTAAACCTGCAAAACTGTTTTTACCATTCCCTTCTAGTGTCCACAGATTTCAGGAACGTTAAACTAGTGGCATGCTGAAATAACTTTGTCTCGCATGAAGTTAAGACGAAACAGTCTTTTTGTTGGCTTAAAGCAGTGTTTTACCAGGGTTAAAATCTTCCAAGTTCTGTGCAGCCCTCTATGGTGTGGGTGCTGTGGACTTGCCTGCCACTGAGAGGCTAGGTTGTATCTGCACTGGTCAGGCCGCACCTCGGGTACTGTGTCCAGTTCTGGGCCCCTCAGTTTAGGAAGGATGTTGACTTGCTGGAATGAGTCCAGAGAAGAGCAACGAAGTTGGTGAGGAGTTTGGAACACAAGCCCTATGAAGAGAGGCTGAGGGAGCTGAGGTTGCTTAGCCTGGAGAGGAGGAGACTCTGGGGTGACCTTATCACTCTCTACAACTACCTGAAGGGAGGTTGTAGACAGGCGGAGGTTGGTCTCTTTCTTCTCCCGGGCAGCCAGTACCAGAACAAGAGGACACAGTCTCAGGCTGCGCCAGGGGAGGTTTAGGTTGGATGTGAGGAAGAAGTTCTATCCAGAGAGAGTGATTGCCCATTGGAATGGGCTGCCTGGGGAGGTGGTGGAGTTGCCATCATTGAAGGTGTTCAGGGGGAGACTTGATGGGGTGCTTGGTGCCATGGGTTAGTTGTTTAGGTGGGTTGGATTGGTTGATGGGTTGGACGCGATCTTGAAGGTCTCTTCCAACCTGGTTTATTCTATGTATCAGCTATTGCTCTTTCAGGTTATTTGTTACTTAAGCACTCCCCTGCCTTAGTAGTTTCGTTCTCTCGTATCATGAATAATAACAAAAGTTAAAATGCTCCCTTTCTGCATAGAAAACTCTTTTCTGCTGTACCATGAGAACTTGTACTACCTAGTCTCTAAAAGAACTTGTACTACCTAGTCTCTACCTTTATGAAGCTGCATCCCTTCCAAGACTTGGACATTGCTTAAATAATCTTGGGAAGAAAATGAGTGGTAAGGATGCTGGTGGGTGCCTCTTACAAGGTGCTTACACCAATAACGGCCTATTTTTTAATTGGGAGATATTGCAATTTGCTAGTTAAATCTGAGGTAGGGCATAAACATTTCCCTGGCTGATAGCACAGTCTCCCAATAGTTCTCTCATTTTATCCCTCTGAAATGCTTAGCATAGGGTGTAGTCTATGCTACTAGAGAGTACGGTGTTGCTTCTCTCTTCAATACACAGGAAATAAAAGATTCTATATGCTAATATATTCATGACATGAGGCACTGGAAATTTTGACCTGTTTGCACTTGATTCAGAGCAGGTACCTTTGTCTTCTATGGTCTGACTTCTAGGTGAATGAAGACTTCGGTTCCATCTTCTCAATGCTTCTACCAGGAGCCAAAGCTATGCTAGTAGCTTCTGGAGCCCACAATGTCTTGGAAGGCCTGCAGTTCAAAGTTGGCTTGGGAAACATCTGGAAAGACAACTTAACGGAACTTAGTGGAGGACAAAGGTGGTTCATTTTTGTGGGATTTTTGTTGGTTTTTCCACTGCAGTTGAGTATATAATTGATAGGTCTAGCTGATTATGGTTCAGAAAAGGAAAAGTTTAGTATTGTATCTAGTCAAGTCACTATTAGAACTCACCGTTTTGACACAGAAGATTTTTCTCCATGGAGAAGTGACCAAAAAATGATGAGGAAGCTGTAGTCAATTTCAGGTAGTACTGATGGTACTGTTGAATTGAATGTTGTACCCTTTGAGTTGTCATCTCAAATCTCTAAAGACAATATCTGCCCTAGTGTCAAGTAACCTCATGACAAGGAGAGTTTTCTTCAGTGTTTACAGCTCCTGTGCAGGGTGTGAGCCTCTTGGCAAGTTCTAAGGGAAAAAAAAAAAACAACGAGTGAGAAACAGGATTTAGGAAGAAGTGAGATGAGGGCATAACTTTGTGGAGGTCAGAATGCTTTAAGAACTGTGCAGTGCTGGTTTTCAATGTAAAACTTAGAATTAAAATTAGGTAAAGCAACAAAATGCCATCCCCCAGCTAGCCCCATCATCTGACAAGAGTAACATCTGCTGTTTCTGGGAGAAGGCTTCAGATTAAGTTTAAAATCAGAAGCTGTGGCAGAAGTTGTCATTCTCAGAGCTCACAACATGGCTCGCCTTTTGAGACCGTTTTATGAACAAACAGCTATTTTCATAAGCCAAAGCCTCTCAAACAACAGGGTAAAGCATGACTTTCTTGTTCTCTGTATTAGATCGCTGGTGGCCTTATCCTTGATCTTAGCCACGCTGCTCTTCAAACCTGCCCCCATCTACATCTTGGATGAAGTGGATGCAGCCCTTGATCTCTCTCATACCCAGAACATTGGGCAGATGCTTAATGCACACTTTAAGCATTCTCAGGTATGATATTGAAACCTTTCTGATCACCTGCTTATGTACTTCATTACTGCCAAAGGTGGTCAGTCACTGGGGACTCTCAGCTGTTCAAGTATTTTAGTCCAAAGATGTGTGGTGCATTTCTAAGTTGTTTTTCCGCTGGAAATCACACTGATAGGGCAACTGTCAAACTTTGTAAGCACTATATTGCAAAGTCAGCTCTTCTGTGGTGACTGAAAACCAGCTCCTGATAGGGAAGAATGCCTGCAGTGGGATAAATTTCAGGCATAACACACGTTGTGATTTTTTTTTTTTTTTTATTTTTGCTAGAATTTTAACTTAACCTTGAAATATCACAGAATGTTAGGTGCTGGAAGGGACCTCAAAAGATAACCTAGTCCAACCCCTCTGCCAGAACAGGATCATCTAGAGCAGATCACACGGGAACACAGCCAGGCAGGTTTTGAGTATCTCCAGAGAGGGAGACTCCACAACGTACCTGGGCAGCCTGTTCCAGTGTTGTTGTTCTGTCAACCTCACAGGGAAAAAATTTTTCCTCATATTTACATGGAACTTCATATGCCTCAACTTCCACCCATTGCCCCAAAATACTTCAATTTTCACCCTCCTGAAATAACCCAGGCAGTAGTGGAAAAGATCTGTGGCCTGTGGAGTGGTAAAAAAAATCTATAGAACTGAAGAAATTGACTACTATAAAGGAAAGGCAGTACCTGCATCTGGTGGTAGAAGATGACCTTTCCATATTAGGAGAGAGGAGAGTAACATTTGATGCCAGTATGGTAAAACAATTTGAGCAACAACTTTAGCCTGTGAAAAATCCTGCCTTCTTTACAAAATTCCTGGGAACGCTTTTTCCAGTGGCTGGTGAGGCATTAACAGGTTGTGGCCTGTATCCCAGGCCAAGCTCTGCAGGGGAGGGACAGAGCTGTGTGTCCTTAGCTGCAGAAGATGTCTGGCCTCTGGGTTCCCACCACCTGCTTAGCATGTTCTGTTTGGCTTCTCTGCTTATAACATTTTTCTGGAAGAATTGCCACCAAGACAGTGCCCAGATAAAGTAAAATTAATCCTTATTAGAAGCCTTTTTCAGTTCAGTTTTGAAGTCTTTATTAGGTTGACAGCATTTACTTCTACTTTTTCTTGTGTTTTCTTTTAGTTTATTGTGGTGTCCTTGAAGGATGGAATGTTTAACAATGCCAACGTCCTCTACAAGACCAAGTTTATGGATGGTGTGTCTAGTGTTGAAAGACACACTGCTAATTCAAAAAAATGAACCTATTTGCTTCCAGGAACAGCCAGAAAGCTGGAAAGTGATAACAGGCCTTGCAGACAGTCTAGCAAGGCCCAGAAGAAGCTTTTAATGTTTGAACCAAATAAAAGCAACCAATAAAAGCAACCCTGAAACTTTATTGATTGTTTTTCTTGGGTGTCTTTAATGGGGATTTTTAATGTCTTAGTTTTAAACTGACATCATCCCTCTTCTAGTTTATATTAGCAGAGGAAGCTGTTGCCAGATAGGTAAGCTGGCCACATTTTTTATGCTTGATTTCCCGTGAGTAATTGTTATTGCTCCCCTGAGAATTTGCACCTAAACTTACACCAATAGTAGTCCTGTAAGCTCAACAGAAGGGACTGAAGCCTTCGAGTAAGGAAAATCTGATTCGTCTTGCATTGCTGGCAGCGTTCAGAAGGCCTGCTGCAAAGTTTAAACGCTGTCTTCTGTTGACAGATACTACAGGAGAAGTGCCCTATCTGTTTTAAAGCTTTTGTGATTGTTTCGAAGAACTGTTTTCTCTCAAGCAGCCTGCACCAGAACAAGAGGACAGTCTCAAGCTGCACCAGTGGAAGTTTAGGCTCAAGGTGAGGAGAAATTTCTTCACAGAGAGTTGCTGGCCATTGGAATGGGCTGCCCAGGGAGGTGGTGGAGTCACCATCCCTGGAGGTGTTCAAGACGAGATTGGACGTGGCACTTGGTGCCATGGTCTAGTCATGCGGTTTGTGGTGACAGGTTGGACTCAATGATCTTTGGGGTCTCTTCCAACCTTAGTGATACTGCAATATATAAGTTCAACTCATGTTGTTATGGTGCGTCTCTAGCAAACCTTCTATGTGCGCAGCGCTTCTTTGCCTTTATTTTATGACTGGTTGTATTTAAAATTTAGCAGTGAGCTTCTAAATTTTCTCACACACAGATGGTCACAATCACATTAAGATGCCCTGATGTCGTCTGGGCCTTTTTGTTTATTTGAGGGGTGTTTGCTTTCCTTTTTTCCCCACTCCATTTTCTTTGTGCACTCCCTTACCCATGAATCCAAACGTGGCAGGCTCAGACTCCTTCCTCTCCCCTAGGAAGCCAGGCTGGAGAGCAGCGGAAGACCACCCCCCACCCCCCACTTAGCTTGAGGTAAGCAAACTAGGGCCTTGGCAGGAGCTGATTTTCATCTCGTTTCTGGCACACCCTTTTGTCTTGCCTTTGTTGGTGTGAAGTTCCCCGCGGTGATGGGGGCCACATGTTTGAATGCATATGTGGGTTGCAGAGAGAGCACTTGCTGAGAGAGCTCCCAGGTTTTTCTTTGTGCTTTTTCCATGTGGAAAGCAGTTATGCTAAAAATGGAATTTAAAGGAGTCTCATCTCTCTGCAAACTGTTTTCTTGCAAGTATATTTCTGGGCCCTCAGGGAGCTCTTTCATAAGTGAGTGTGCAGCGAGTTTTTATTCATCTTTCCAAATACTGTAATAATCCAAGTAATTTATAATCTGACCAGTTTTACTAACTTCTCAACCAAAGACTGAACTTAAAAATCTTAGTATATTAGAAGGAGAACAGATTTAACTGTAAATAATTCAGAGTTTGTTTTTATAACTCTGCTGGTTGTTTTGTCTCCTAACACCGAATGTGGCAGTGGCTGCCGGCACTGAGGTCATCATTGGAGACCCGAGACCGTTCAGGAGACAGACGAGTAAGGGACGAGGGGGTCCGCAGGGTGTCCGCAGGACAGACCAAGGGGGTCTGCTAAAAAGGTCCAGAGGGAAAGGACCGCAGGAAAATCTCACTGGTGAATACTACGGGAATTTCAGGGAGTAAAAAGAGAAGACACCCAGGGAGGTTGGTAAAAATAGGAATGATGCTCAGGGAGGTTGGTAAAAATAGGAATGATGCCCAGGGAGGGCAGAAGCCCGGCCAAGATGACGATCTTGGGATACTCCCCGAAAACCCTCTAGGAAAAATGTTAAGATTGTGGCACAATTTGCACATTCTTCCAGAAATAACTAAGGAAATAATGGTTGGCAGGACTTGGGGCCTGCAGCCCTCCTTGCTGGTGGCAGGGAGTGGGGACCGCTGGAGGCGGGGATTACCTCAGGGTCCAGGGAACAAAAGAGCTCATCAAATGTCTTCACACTAGGGTTGTGGGGGCAGGGCTGTAGCATCTGTGTTTGTAATTGCCTTACCATCCGGGACGTAAAGTCGAGTAGGGAACACCCGGCAGGATCGAGGATGCAAGTATTTATGGGGGTGCTAATCTGTGGTAGCAATACCGCCGTCAGTTGTGTGCTAAGTGTGACAGTTTTCAATGGGGAGGTAAGAGCAGTCTTGTGAGGAAGGGGTGTAAACTTTGCAGTTTATTAGGTGTGATAGATGGAATGATCGTTTGTGTCAATTAGATGATTTTGATTACAGCAAAAGTAGGAGCATGAACGATGGAATAAGGGATCAGACACTGGGAACTTACATATGTAATTAGAGTTTCTTTTTAGGCTTTATTATAATCAGTTGTTTACTTGTTTTAGTATAGAGTAAGATTTTAGGTTTTGTGAGAAACGAACTCACTGCTGAAATTTATAACCAGTTTATTATAAAATAAAGGCAACACAGCACTGGGCGCATAGTGAGTTTGCTAGAGGCGCACCTTAACAACACGAGTTGAACTTATATAGACGGCATTCATCTATTCCCCAGCACGCTCCTACCCCTCTCCATCAGGACTGAGACAAAACCTGCACTTTTAACCTGGCCAGTCTTTAGACCTGTTGGCGCCTCACCTTTCTATCCCAATGCCCCACACAATACAGACCATCACCAACCAATCAGCCCAATGACCGAACCCCACGGTCCTTGCGAAAGCCAAATATTAAAGGCAACACAATTTCTCACAATCACTCCCCTTCTTTCTACTACATTTGCCTTGAGCCATAATAACCTAACTTGGCAACAATTCTACAACAAGCAAAAGGATTCCTGGTAAAAGGAATGGAATAACAACTGATGTTCCTTGCCTGAAAATATTTCCTCTTTTACTTTACTAGGCACCATACACAGGGACTCGGTATGGTATATCTGGGTGACAACTTTCTCCCTCTGAGCGGTTAATCCTGGGAATTAGGAGTCCGGTTTGACTTGCAACTTCACTCACATGGCTTATGGGGTTGCTGCCCACAGCCATGGCTCTAGATCTTCTTCGTGGCAATTACAGAGGTCTACCCGGTCTTGCCTCCTTCAATCCCCACCAATGCTCTGCTTGGACCATGTCTCCTTCCCTTGTCCAGGGAGGTTTGTACCAATTTCAAACCCTGACCTGTTT
Source organism: Dryobates pubescens (assembly GCF_014839835.1). NCBI lineage: Eukaryota > Metazoa > Chordata > Aves > Piciformes > Picidae > Dryobates > Dryobates pubescens. Next base: position 10,333,285 of record NC_071657.1, on the reverse strand, counting down.
CTAGCTTGTGATGTTTTCAGGCAAGGACCATTACCACTCCTATTCTGATACTGGAACTCATCTCATGACCATCTTTATGTCCTCCATTTGGGGTACCACAGTCCATTCAGTGGGTGGATCCACCAGTCCTTTAGCTCTGGTTGCATGTTGGCTGTCTGCATTGCAGTCTCTGTGGTCCCACTAGCTGAACACAGTTTTTGATACTTTAACACCAAGAACATAGATGAATCCTCTGTCCTAATCACTTCAAATTATAACCACATAGATCAATGTTCCAACAAGCCAATTTACATTTGATAACCCACAGAAAACCTAATTACATAACTACAATAGCATTTACCATCACTTTTAGTAGGCCTAATTACTAATTCAACCTGTTTACCATTACTAATATTGGAGGAGAATTTATCCACACCTGGGGACATGGTCCAGTTCAGTCAGGATAAAATACTCCTCGATTACAACAAATACCATTTCTTTTACACTTTACCCATCCCCAATGACATCAAGTCCCAGGATGTTATACACAGAATGAAATGGGGGCTTTCCTCAATGTTTTCTTACAATGCAGATTCAATGTCACACAATGTCAGATGTTTCGAAAGGTGGGTTTGTCTTGCTGGCTCCAGAGCCTTCAGACCGAGGTGTTCAGAGGCACATTCCTGAAGTGGTCCTTTTGCTCATGAAGCATGTGTCCACCCTTGTTCTGCAGTATGGACAGCTGGATCTGTTGTGTACAAAACCAAGAAAAGATCCTTCCCAGGGGGAAATTAGTGACTCTCCAAGATTTTTTTTAAAAGTTGCTTTCTGGGCCTCCTCTACTAATAAGGGCTGCTGATAAGCAAATTGGCCCTCACCTACTTATAGAATCTAATAACTTGGAACAATGCCCTACAGGATTTTTACTTCCAGTCCAGTCAACATCCCATATTGTCCATGTCAGGCAAATTTAAAACAGGGCATCAATCAACATTCTTTTTATTTATCCAATCACTCATCATCTTCTGGACTCCATTTAATATTACTAATCAATAGTACTCCAGAAATCCGAGCAGCTGCTTGATTTCTGACCTTCCCTTACAGCAGTTACCAACATTCTAACTTTTGCCTTCTGTTTCTCTTTCATCCCTCCTTCCTCTAAACGTCTGTCTTGCCAATCCTCAATCTTTTCCAATTTCTTTCTAATATCTGCCCATGATTTGTCACAAACTGCATCCTGAGAAGTACCATCCACTCCGTAGGAGGCTTCCTCTGATGCTCACTAGAGGCTTTATCAAAATTTCTGGGCATAGGTCCTTTAATTCCCTGTATTACCTCCCACGTTCTGTCTCCCTTGAAGCTGTTGATAGTCCCACTGAGGATCTTGATTAGGCCACTTCTGATTTCCTGGTGGCCCCCCCCCTCTGATTTTACCTCTCCCATATTCTCATGCCAGCCTGATCTGCCTTTTCCTTGTCTTTGTCCTTATTCTCAGTTGTTAATGTAGATACGGGAACAGTGGTAGGGCGTGAAGCCCTAATCCAAACAGCAGCATAATCAGCTTCTTCCCTACTAAACCACTTTTTAGAATTCACATGATGGTTCAAAGCTTGGCAAATCCAATCATCAAAAGATAAACCATTTCTCAACTCGTCATCATCCCAATACTGTAATATGATCCCTAACGCGCTCTCTGAGATGGGAATGGGAGGGAGTTCTGATGACTTGCTTCTCTTTTGTCCCATTCTCCTGATCACTAATCACTGACCGGGGATCAAAACCGAGCAGCGGCAATTGGAAGCACTGGCTCCGAGCCATCAGCCCGCTCCCTGCTAACGACCAACCCCCCTCACTGTGCCGATCCCTTGCAAAGTCAAACTGCAAAAAAACCCCTCACACTCCACAGCCTAGGTCCCTGCCCTCCTGCGGGAGCCTGAAACCACGGAAAAAAACCCTTCCTGCACCAGGTCCCTCACACCGAGATCCCCCCCTAGAAACCGGGACGTCAGACCCGCGAGCGTAACCGCGCCACGGGCCCCCACAGTTCAAGCCCCACCTAGGAACTGACCGCAGGATACGAAAATCTCCCAAACCGGGTCCCCCATCGCCGGAACACCGGAAACCGGGACGTCAAACCCGCCACTGCCACCGCGACGCGGGCCCCCACGGCCCAGGTCCCTCTAGAAACCGGACCGCAGGATACCAAAAACCCTCGAACCGGGTCCCTTACCACCGGGACGCTGAACACTGGGACGTAGCGCTGGTCGCCCGATCCCTATGGACGACCAGTCTACACAACCTCTGGACCGCAGAAACAACGCTGCCCCTTCACAGCCCGAAAATTCTCCAGGGCTGTGAAGACCACCTAGTCAAACCGCCCAGAATCCTGGAACCCACACCCACAGTGAAATTCCGGGACCCCGTAGCCAGGACCCCTACCCAGGCAAAACTCACCGAACGGCCTGGATCCTATGCATCACCTGATTGACATGAATTATTACTCACTAACCTCACACCCACCAATTCTTCAGAAAAAAACCCCAACTGACTATCCACAATATCCCAACAATCCTTGCCTTGGGGTTTAAAGAGGCACAATCCTTCTTCCAACCCCAACTGCCCCTTCTCCCAAGATCAACAGGTTATCTATACCTAACCCCCCTCTATTTTCTTCTGACTGTCATCTGCTCCTCTTCCAGAACTTCCCTTATGTCCAACTGAACTATCTCTCCCTAGTAAATTACGTCTTGCACTTGGTACTACACTAAGATATACCCTAGCCCAATTCTAGCATCAGTCTCCAATTTAACATCCTTAGCTACCGGGACTTTAAACCTTTTCCCTTTTGGCCCTAAAACTCGCTCTCCACGCCCCCTCTAGGAACCATGGTAACACGAGTAACCCTCCTTCTCCGACCTGAGCCTGGCCACCTCCTGGGCCTGATCCTTTACCAGTCCCTGGTGGACACGGCTCAGCCACTATAGCTCTCCCCGCAACAGCTCCTGCTCCGCCCGCCGCACTACCGCAGATGCTGGTGCAAACTCTTGCGCTCCAGGCCTGCTCGGAGCTGATAGCAACTGTTGGGTGCAGCCATGGTTGCGGCCGCACTCCCGCTCCTCCTCCAGCCGTGCCAGGCTGTGGCTCAGCTCTGCCTTGTTCCGGGCCAGCCCTGCTGGCCAGGGCGACCTGCAGCTGACTCTACGTTCAGCTCCTGGACCTACTGAACATAAAAAAACCCCCTTATATATGCTTCTAAAAAAAACCTTATATATGCTTCTGAAAAAAACCTTAAGATCTCCCTTCTACTTGGGCACTCTCGTTTCAAATGCCCAACCTTCCCACAATCTACTTTTCTCTCTAGGCCCTTCCTCCATTATCCTTTATCCTTATCCTGCGTATTGTGCCTCCAATACGCTACCCCAGAGGACTGTCCGGGGGTATATCCCTGGGTACCCTTGTTGCTCCCATTTTTCCCGGGGCTGCTCTACACCTGACCCTTGCCCCATTTCCTGAGGTCCACGCTTTCCATCACCAACCGCTTCATCCCTTCACTGGCCAAGTACCTCGCAGGATATTGGAAACGCAGTTAGAAGGACTCCGCACTCGCTTCGTGGATCCGGACTGTCCAGCCCACGTCTCACGCACACACACACTCTCACTGACCTCAATACCCGCCCAACCGGACAGTACTTACAGTCCCTTTCTTGCCCGGGACTTTGTGCACAAGAATTACAGGCAGTCGCGACAAACTGGGAGCTCCTTCCCTTGCCTTTATCTTATAATGTTGGCTGGATTGTCTACCCGTGCTCCGAGAGGCTTCCAGGGTCCTCCTTCTGGGCCGCCGAAATCGGTGGGGGCGCCCCCCCTTCTGAAGGGTCCCGAAAGCCACTGCAGACAGGGTAATCACGTATGGGGCACCAAATTGTGAGAAACGAACTCACTGCTGAAATTTATAACCAGTTTATTATAAAATAAAGGCAACACAGCGCTGGGCGCATAGTGAGTTTGCTTTGAAAACCTGTAGCCCTTCAAGATCAGTTATCTAGAACAAGCCTGAAGTAAGTGACAAGCTGCTGGCCAAGGCACTGAGATGAAACACAGTTTGTGGGTCAGAGAGATTCATTCGCTTGGTGAGTGTAGTTGGGGTAGCAACAGTTTGATCCTCAGCCACCTAAAAGGACAAGCTCCTATAGCTCCTTCAAACCACAGGGCATTGTGTCCTACTACTCTTTTAAGCCTGACCAGTAAACCATTAATCAGAGTATCAAAATGATCCAATTGAAAGTGATACCAAGATGATCTGAGGGTGGGAGTTCCTTTCGTATCAGAACAGACAGAGAATTGGTGTTGTTCAGATGGAGAGGAGAAGGCACTGGGGAGATATTCCTGTGGCTTTTCAGCCCTTAAAGGGTATGATCAGAAAGTGGAGACTTTTCAGCAGGGCCTGTTGTAACAGGACAAGGGGTGATGTATTTAAACTAAGAAAGAGAGATTCAGACTTGAAAGAAGACATTTTTTACACTGGAGGTGCTGAGACCCTGGTCCAGGTTGCCTAGAAAGGTGCAGATGTCCCTGCTGAGTGCAGGGGAGAATGGACTAGGTGACCTTCAAAGATCCCTTCAACCCATACTAGTGATTCTGTGAAACCACAGTAATTTCTTCTCCTCCTTTAGCTGAAGCAGGAACAATGCAAGTGTGTGTGATTGCACACCTGTGCAGATGGTGTATTTGTGGGGAGAGAGAGGGAGAAGAAAGGGAGAGAGCATGAGTGAGCTGTTAGGTGCCTGCTGAACTCAGAAACAGCAGAGCAGAAAAGTAAGGGCATATTGTGAGAATCTCCTTCATGTACATTTAGGCTTGTGGGAATTAGAGAAAGACCTGAAAAAAGGGAGGAAAACCCACTGCATAGTCTGGCGCTCTGTAAGATTTATGAACTGCTAAATTTAGAAAACTCATTTTGTTGCTGCTGGTGAATTGCATGCTTTTGTGCATGAGTCATTAAGAAAAAGCACAAATGACTTCCTCTGTGAGAACCTGTACAAGTAACATAAAATAGGCTCAATTAATCTTTTTAGGCACTGAATTCACTCTGGATAAACAAAGCATGTATCAAATGCTGTGCTAGGGATAGGTAATCAGCCTTAAAAAATGCTCCTCTTCACAGCTCTGCTTTTCTCATTATTGTGCTGCAAATAGTTTTCTGAAAGGAAAAACTGTTCAAGCAAAATGTTAAACAGCATTTGTCATTTTCCTGCATGAGCCAGGCAGAAGTCTGCTCAGTCTCAAAGGATGTGGTCAAATGGAAAATACCAGATTATCTTTGTAGATGTCTCCTCCATTGTTACTTTCAAGGTAAATGTCTTTGCTGAAATATCAGATGTATTTCTCAGTTCCAGTAGTTAGTTCTGTATGCTATTATTGGTCAGACTGGTATTGTAGTAATAATAAGGAACAAATGAATACAAATGAAAACAAATGAGGGAGCTGGGGTTGCTCAGCCTGGAGAAGAGGAGACTCAGGGGTGACCTTATTACTCTCTACAACTACCTGAAGGGAGGTTGTAGACAGGCGGATGTTGGTCTCTTCTCCCAGGCAGCCAGTACCAGAACAAGAGGACACAGTCTGAGGCTGCACCAGGGGAGGTTTAGGTTGGATGTTAGGAAGAACTACACAGAGAGAGTGATTGCCCATTGGAATGGGCTGCCTGGGGAGGTGGTGGAGTCACCATCATTGGGGGTGTTCAGGAGGAGACTTGATGGGGTGCTTGGTGCCATGGTTTAGTTGTTTAGGTGGGTTGGATTGGTTGATGGGTTGGACGCGATGATCTTGAAGGTCTCTTCCAACCTGTTTTATTCTATTCTATTCTATGTATTCTGTTTGGGTTTTGTGCTGCTTCTTCCCTAGAGGTTTCCCATTGTGACTGATAATTTCAAGCACTCCTCCTTGAACTGACACAGGTGAAAGCTCTCCAGGAATTGCTCAGGTGATTAAATAGAGTGGATCATCAGGAGCTAGTGACTGGTCTGGGATCTTTTCAGGTACAGGTGACCTTCAGCCATAGTTATTTCTTCATGGGGCCAGCTGTGCCACAAACCACAGCATCAGGGTCATTGCACAAGAAACCAGTCATTTTGGGAGGAGGTGTTAACGAGTGGACATTTCATTGATCCCTTGGTAATGTTCATTTTTTTTGCAAGAACAAATAAGGAAATCCCTATGTGATGTGTTTCATGGCAAGTTACAAGTTTGATGCAGAAATAACTGGGTAAGGCTCCTTGGTTTTTTGCTATGGAGTGGCTCCTAGCAAACAGACTAAATTGTGCCTTCTAGCTCAAAAGGTTACAGAAAAACAAAGTCACAAAGAAAAAGAGTTGAGCCCCAAAGCAGAACCTAATACTTTTTAATGGGAAAGTGTTTTGTGCTGGCCTCTCAATGTCAGAGTGTGAGAGATTGAAATCATTGTTACACACAAGGGGCTGGGCCTGATCTTAAAATTAATGTCAGAATTCCAGCACTCTGCAGAAGGATTAAAGACCATGAGGTTGTTACATTTTCATTCCAGATGTTCTATTTGTGTGAGTTTTAATATTTTCCATTGGGTTTGCGTGGCTGTATTTTATTATCATTCACAGTTGGCTAAACTAGATTAGGGTGATTATCCCTGGGAACATTAATAGTCTTGATTTTAACAAGCCAGAATTTATACTATTACTGGAAGATAAATGTGCTGTTGCTCTCTTTCTGCAGATGATTACTGGCTGCTACAGGGCAGTGGTGGAATTAGATGTTCTGTGGTTAGAGATGTTAGATGTTCTGTGGTGAGAGAAGTTTTCCTCCCCCTCTACTCTGCCCTGGTGAGACCACATCTGGAATATTGTGTCCAGTTCTGGGCCCCTCAGTTCAAGGAGGAACTCAAGTAACTGCTTGAGAAAGTCCAGCACAGTCACAAAAATGATTAAGGGAATGAAGCATCTTAAGAAGGACATTGAGACACTTGAACATGTCTGGAGAAGGTCAATGAGGCTGGGGAGAGACCTTGAGCATAATCCCTATGAGGAGAGGCTGAGGGAGCTGTGATTGTTCAGACTGGAGAAGAGGAGGCTCAGGGGAGACCTTATTGCTGTCTACAACTACCTGAAGGGTGGTTGTAGCCAGGAGGGAGTTGGTTTCTTCTCTCAAGCAACCTGCACCAGAACAAGAGGACACAGTCTCAAGCTGCACCAGGGGAAGTTGAGGCTCGAGGTGAGGAGAAAGTTCTTCACAGAGAGAATTGTTGGCCATTGGAATGTGCTGCCCAGGGAGGTGGTGGAGTCACCATCCCTGGAGGTGTTCAAGAGGAGATTGGACGCGGCACTTGGTGCCATGGTTTAGTCACGAGGTCTGTGGTGACAGGTTGGACTTGATGATCTTTGAGATCTCTTCCAACCTTGGTGATTCTGTGATCTCCCTTGAGAGATTGAGGGAGCTGCCTGTCTTTAGCTTGGAGGAGACTGAGGGATGACCTCATTCATGTTTATAAATATGTAAAGGGTGAGTGCCAAGAGGATGGAGCCAGGCTCTTCTCAGTGCCTAATGACAGGACAAGGGGCACTGGGTGGAAATTGAAGCACAGGAAGCTCCTTGGAAACATGAGGAAATTATTTTTCACTGTGAGGGTGACAGAACACTGGAACAGGTTGCCCAGGAAGCTTGTGGAGTCTCCTTCTCTGGAGATATTCATGACCTGTCTGGGTGCGTACCTATGTGATCTGCTCTAGGTGATCCTGCACTGGCAGGGGGTTGGACATGATGGTCTTTCACGGTCTCTTCCAGCCCCTAATGTTCTGTGATTCTGTGAAATCCAGACTGATGCACAATGCATCAGAAAACTGCCTTGTTCAAATGCTAACAGCTGCATCTCCATGAAGCTTGCCAACAAGCAAATATATGTCACAAACGCCCCATATTACATCATATGAGTGAAAGAGGTGAATAAGGATGCCCTCTCCCACCCAGCACTGAACAGATGTGTTGAGATCAGCTGGAGAGCCGCCAAAGAGAAAGGGACCTGGGGGTACTTATTGACAGCTGGCTGAACATGAGCCAGCAGTGTGCCCAGATGGCCAAGAAGGCCAATGGCATCCTGGCCTGCATCAAGAATAGTGTGTCCAGCAGGAACAGGGAGGTCATTGTGCCCTTGTACTCCATACTGGTTAGGCCACACCTTGAGTCCTGTGTACAGTTCTGGGCCCCTCTGTTTAAGAAGGAGATTGAGACACTTGAACGTGTCCAGAGAAGGGCAGTGAGGCTGGGGAGAGGCCTTGAGCACACTCCCTATGAGGAGAGGCTGAGGGAGCTGGGATTGTTTAGCCTGGAGGAGGTTCAGGGGAGACCTTCTTGCTGTCTACAACTACCTGAAGGGTGGTTGTAGCCAGGAGGGAGTTGTTCTCCTCTCCCAGGCAACCTGCACCAGAACAAGAGGACACAGTCTCAAGCTGCACCAGGGTAGGTTTAGGCTTGAGGTGAGGAGAAAGTTCTTCCCAGAGAGAGTTGTTAGCCATTGGAATGGGCTGCCCAGGGAGGTGGTGGAGTCACCGTCCCTGGAGGTGTTCAAGAGGAGACTGGACGTGGCACTTGGTGCTATGGTCTAGTCATGAGGTCTGTGGAGACAGGTTGGACTTGATGATCTTTGAGGTCTTTTCCAACCTTGTTGATTCTATGATTCTGTTCTTTGATTCTGTGATTCTATTCTAAAGGAAGGATTTGACAAAAGTAACGATACACCTAATACCAAATTCAAAGTTAGAGCGAGAGCGAGGAGCCACAATTGCTGACTCAGTAACCAAGTGGGCCTCCTTTGCTCCCTGATGGAGCAAAGGCAGAAATAAGAAAAAAAAAATCCAGTATGCTTTGACTTAGAGAAAGGTACACAAGAGACTCAGTAAGTTTCTTGTGTTATGCTTCTATTTCGGCGCCCTACACAGGTAGAATCATTTCAAAAGACCTGTGTGTCTTCAGAGAGTTTTGGGCAAACTTTTATACAAAAAGTTATCTGTTTGTCATGACAGAGGTATGTCAACACCTCACAGAAAAGTCCAGATGCTTCCTATCTATACAAAGGTTATCTATCTAAAAATAGCAAAGTATACATATCATCCAGGTGTCCTTTATCTAATACAAAAGACCATCTTGTCTAGGACTAACAGAAGTAAATCACTGAAAAATCCTGCTATTCCTTATCTATGCAAAGGCTGTCTGCCAGCTCCTCTCCCCCTCCCTGCTTTCCAGCATTTCAGCTAACGAGGAAAATTCTTATCTACTCTGTTATTCTGTTAATGAGAATATTCTGTTCATCAGCTTTTATAAAGCTTTTGTATGTTTTTTTTTAAAGGGGGAACACCACGTGGCTCAGTTGGTAGAGCATGAGACTTGTAGTGTGCAAGTCAATAATCAGGATCACTTACAAAAGTAGTATTCAGTTTGGAAAATTCTGGTTGATCCAAGATGTGGTGTTGAGAGCGGCAGTCAGGAGATGTTATAATCCAAAAATTATGTTCTTGTTATAATTGTGTAAAGCCAAGTGTGAGAAACCAGCTCACTGCTAAATTTTAAATGCAACCAGTTTATTATAAAATAAAGGCAAAACAATGCTGGGTGCATAGCAGATTAGCACCATAACAACATGAGTTGAATTTATATAGATATCAAACATACATATTCATACATATCTCTACAAATACCTTTACATTTCCCAAGCAAGCTATCCCACCCCCCTCCATCAGGGCTGGGACAAAACTTGCATTCAGACATCTCCCCGCCTGACCTTTCTCTCCCAATGCACATCCCACACAACACAGACTAACAACACTAGCACCAGAACAAGGGGACACAGTCTCAAGCTGCGCCAGGGGAGGTTTAGACTCGAGGTGAGGCGAAAGTTCTTCACTGAGCGAGTCATTCATCATTGGAATGTGCTGCCCAGGGAGGTGGTGGAGTCACCGTCCCTGGAGGTATTCAAGAGGAGATTGGACGTGGCACTTGGTGCCATGGTCTAGTCGTGAGGTCTGTTGAGACAGGTGGGACTTGATGATCCTTGGGGTCTCTTCCAACCTTAGTTATACTGTGACACTGAACACTCCAATCAGCTTAAAGATCGATCCCCACGGTCCCCAGCAATTCTCCTTGTGAAAGCCAAATGTTACAGTTTCTCACACAAGGAAAAATAAAATAGGAACCAAGCACGTTGTCCAAAACGAAAGTAAAACAGAAATTGCGTGGTGATTGCTGGAGGGGCATGGGGCCAGCATCACACAACCAGCAGGCCAGTAGACAGGCAGGAGCCAAGAGGAAAATGGGGAAGATTTACCAAAAAAATCCCCTCTGTTTTACTGCCTTTTGAAACAAAACAGGCCACTGGCAGAAAAGTGATTTGAAACTTAGGCAATTACCTTCTGAGCATCAGCACAGCAGTGAGTGGTCAGGGTTCCTCCCAAACAGGTTTGTTGACTTCATGCTGCTGGCAAGTCTGGACAAATGCATGTGCATGTTTTCTTTTGTTTACCTCCCCCTACTTCTTAGTGTCTCTTATTGAAACCTGTTTGGGCCTGGCCATGCCCAGCCAGGGCATCCCTGCTCTCCCACTTCCTTGACCACTTCAGTTTGTCTGTGCACTGCTCACTCCTGAACATACTTTCCATCAGCTTGCTGAGGCACTGTTTTCTTTTTTTCCTCTGTAGTGAAGTATGAAATTATTTCAGATATACAGCTTAGCTGGTCTGCTTCTGCTAGATTGTCTTCCTTTCTTTGTATAACAATAGAACTGGTGCTGCAGAGTGAAGCTGAGAATAAGCAGAACAATAAGAACGTAACTGGTTGTATTTTCTCTACTGTAAGTGAATTCCTGGTGACATCTCTCAAGGTTAAACCTTGCTGCTACCTATAGGCGTGGGCCCTGCACAAACTGGTTTTGTATGGATCTAAACATCTGACCTTCAGTCTTTTTCCTGAAGACAGCTATACTGGTTTGAGTTATAACAAGACTAATTATATTCAGTGATTTTACTTTTCAGCTCAGTTTGTCCTTAGTACCTGCACTTACTGCAATTACCATCATGCTTTCCCAGACAACCGCTGCTCCTGACAGTGAAAACACTCAATGTTTGTAGTAAGTACTGAGGACTGGTGTGCAAACCAAAGTCACTGCTAAATCTTGTGTACAATGTTGTGGGTGCAGAGTCTCCTCACAGCAGATAGCGCACACCCTTCACTCAGGAACTGTGACCAGTTATGTCCAACAAACACCAGCAGTGCCTTCCAATTCACAGACTTCCCCAAACATTTCTTCTGTAGAGAAGGTGACTGCTGCTCCTAAGATTGCCAGAGAGGCTTGTCAACAGATCCTCTTGCTTTGATGTCCCAGAATAAGTAAAAAAAAAAGTATACTTTGCACAGAACATTTATTAAAATGGTGAATTTCTTTGAACAATTTTTTCCCCCACTAAGAACAATACCTCCTGATGTGATTTGTGTATGCTGAAGGTGTCTGGAAAGGTGTCAGAGGTGTCAGACCTTTGAATGAGTACAGCACTGTTCAGTCAAAGCAGACAGACTGTTTCTCAGTTTCTCAGCAAGTTGTCATTCCATAAAGCCACCCTGCAGTCTTGTAGTACATGAAATATATCCACAGAGTATTTCAAACTTTTGTTTAAAACAAGCAGCATAGAATACATAGAATACATAGAATAAACCAGGTTGGAAGAGACCTTCAAGATCATCGCGTCCAACCCATCAACCAACCCAACACCGCCCAAACAACTAACCCACGGCACCAAGCACCCCATCAAGTCTTCTCCTGAAAACCTCCAGTGATGGCGACTCCACCACCTCCCCAGGCAGCCCATTCCAATGTGCAATCACTCTTTCTGTACAGAACTTTTTTCTAACATCCAGCCTGAACCTCCCCTGGCGCAGCCTGAGACTGTGTCCTCTTGTTCTGGTACTGCTTGCCTGGGAGAAGAGACCAACATCCGTCTGTCTACAACCTCCCTTCAGGTAGTTGTAGAGAGTAATAAGGTCACCCCTGAGTCTCCTCCAGGCTAAGCAACCCCAGCTCCCTCAGCCTCTCCTCGTAGGGCTTATGTTCCAAACCCCTCACCAACTTTGTTGCTCTTCTCTGGACTCGTTCCAGCAAGTCAACCTCCTTCCTAAACTGAGGGGCCCAGAACTGGACACAGTACTCAAGGTGCGGCCTAACCAGTGCAGTGTACAGGGGCAGAATGACCTCCCTGCTCCTGCTGGCCACACTGTTCCTGATGCAGGCCAGGATGCATTGGCCCTCTTAGCTGCCTGGGCACACTGCAGGCTCATGTTCAGTCTACCGTCGACCAGCACCCCCAGGTCCCTCTCAGCCTGACTGCTCTCCAGCCACTCTGACCCCAGCCTGTAGCTCTGCATGGGGTTGCTGTGGCCAATGTGCAGAACCCGGCACTTGGATGTGTTCAGTCTCATGCCGTTGGACTCTGCCCATCTGCCCAGCCTGTCGAGGTCCCTCTGCAGAGCCTCTCTACCCTCCAGCAGATCAACTCCTGCCCCCAGCTTGGTGTCGTCAGCAAATTTACTGATGATGGACTCGATGCCCTCATCCAGATCATCAATAAAGATGTTAAAGAGCATGGGGCCCAGCACTGATCCCTGGGGCACACCACTGGTGACTGGCTGCCAGCTGGATGTGGCACCATTCACCACCACTCTCTGGGCTCGGCCCTCCAGCCAGTTCCTAACCCATCGCAGTGTGCTCCCATCCAAGCCATGGGCTGACAGCTTGGCCAGCAAAAATGGAGCCCAAGCCAAAAGCCAGAAAATGCATTTCATGATGGTTGTTCTTAGATAGAACAATTGCTTGGCTCATATGAAATCCAGCAGGACTTCCATCAATGTAAAGTGAGCTCTGTCATAGCCTGGATACAGCAGTAAGACACAGTGTTTATCTTTTGGGCTGGAGTGTCTTACCGGTACAGACCACTGGATGTTGGTGCTGTCAGTCTTATGAGAGCCATATACTGCAGCTGTTCTGGGTCCAGAGACTGAATGGAAAAGGAAGTGCTGGAATCCAGCAGACTCCTCTAAAGCAGGTGTTGGACAGTGCGGGTGTAATTCCATCAATGCTTCACTGAGTGTCTCCAAACACCCAGATGACTTTTCACGCTCGCTGCTGCTGAGCGCTGTCTGCGCTGCCATCGTGTGGTAGCTGCTGGTTTTCCACAGCAAAAGGCATGGCTGTGTTTGCTGATCGCAGAGGCAGTGAGAACGCTGCAGGGGGGGCTGTGATTTCGGAGGCTGGCGCTTTCCTTTTATCCTGCAGTACTAAATATTATTAATTCCGGCTGCTGTGAAAAACTAGTGGTGTTTTTCTCCTGGTTTGGGAGTCAGTGTCCAGGGATTGGCAGAAGTGGGTGGCAGGGCTGTGAGAACAGGATGCAGACAGTGCCAGCCAGGTCCTCAAGGGGAGCACTGCAGGATACAGCTGAGCCCATCAGCCAAGATGGTGGCACCTCTGGGAAGATACAGTTAAGAAAGGGCAAAACATCACACAGAAGTGTGAGGAGTGAGGAGAAAAGTGTGAGAAATGCCTCTGTAAACACCAAGGTCGGAGAAAGAGGAGAGGATAAAATGACCCATCAGAGCAGTGTTGCACAGGGGTTCTCTGAGGCAAGGCAACACCAGCGCAGCAGAGGGACCTGCCAGGAGCTGGCAGCTCTCATGGGAGAGACCAACAAGGTTTTAATGCTGCCCAGAACCACTGCAACTTCCCCTATCCATGCCTCTAACAAAACTGTAGAGCACTAGCAACTAGGAGTGCTGTGACCAGAGCAGGCAAAGGGGTGGCAGTAGGGAGAAATTGTCCTCACACAGCCACGTGGTGGCCAAGGCAGCCCAATATCCAGGGCTACATTAGGAGAACTGTTCCCGGATTATCTGTTCAGGAGAGGCTTGGGGTGCTCAGTCTGGAGAAGAGAAGGCCCAGTGCAGGGGAGCCCATGAAGGTATACAAATGTCTAGAGGGAAAACGTGAAGAAGATGGACCTGGGCTCTTGCCACTGATGTCCAGTCATGAAAGGCAGTGGGTGCAAAGGGAATACACAGGAGATTCCTCCTGAATAACAGGAAACACGTTGGATTGTATGGGTGACAGAACAATAGCAGAGGATGCCTAGAGAGCTGTTTGAGTCTCCATCCCTGGAGAACTTTAAAAGCCAGCTGGGCATGGTCCTAGGCAGCCCTGCTTGAGGTGGAGGGTTGGACAGGATGTCTTCCAGACGTTTCTCTAAGCTCTAGAGCTTTCCCATGGCAAAGGACAAGTCCTGCTTCCCTGACAGCACTTGGAGAAGGCCAGTCAGGGAGATCCCTTGGAAGGCACTGAGGCAGGCACCCCACCTGCATTAATACGTCACTTGTTGCCAGGTTGGCAGCCCCAGAAACCTCTGGATGTCACTGTGGGGCACTGCTTTGTTCCAGGGCTCCTGCAAATACACATGCTCAGCATGCAGGCTCCAGCAGATCTGTGGATCTCAATGTGGAGAGCTGCCTTTGTGCAGTGGTTTAGCTGGCAGGAGTGCTGCAGGTCTTGTGCAGTGGCTGTGCTCTGGCTGTGGGCTGAAGACTCCCAGGCTGTTCCTTCACCTTCCCTGAAGGCCTGCTTGAGGTACCATGTGCTAAGTTCACTTATGCTGTTGTCTGGGGCAAGCAGAGGGGATGGGAGTTTACAGAGTGGGGGAAGTGTCCTTGTGGGGACCAAGGGGTACAGGCAGGTGGAGAGAGCTGTACTTAAGGTTGTCTGTGCCACAGGGGTGCTTCTACTGTCACATTTCAGTCTTCAAGGAGGCCCTTGCCTCCCTACTCCCACTGCTTTCTGAGGCTCTCTTTTGCTCTCTTCCTAGCACCAGGAAAACTCAGGCACCTTGGACTTTTCTCTTGGCAGAACATGGCATCAGGTGCTGAGGAAGCTCCAGAACAGTGTTTCTGCTCCAAACCAACACCACAAGTGAGCAGCAATGAGCAGGGTGATTTCTAGCTGCAGAAGGCAGCCAGTGCACCTTCTGCTTGGGCCAGATCAAGAAAGCAGCCCACCTGGATGGATGCTTCCATGCCTTCTGCTTCAGCTGCATCTGTCAGTGGGCCACCACAAGACCTGTGTGCCAGTGTGCAGGCAGTCATTTTGCCTGTGCTCTGCACACAGAGCAGATGACAAGTACTAGCAGCATGTGGTTGGGTCATCTGCCCCTTGGTAGAGGCTCACAGGCAGGCAGAAGGTGCACAGCAGATCCACAAAGTAGCACTAAAATCTGAGCCCCAGGCCCACCAACAATGGCCTCACTGCTAGGAGAAGGGGTCTGTGGACAGATAGTGAGTGGCATAGGGCAACACAGCTCCAGAGAGCTCCAACATCTTAGTCCAGCAATCTGCAGGGGAGCATCTGGACAGCCCCGAAGATGTGCCTTACCTCAGCTTGTGCCTGCTGGCACTGATTACAGGGGTGCTGGACATCATGTGGAATGCAAGAAGATGCAGAACCCTTTGGGACAGGGCTGTGCAAGCCTCTTGACCATCAGCTGTGCCTCCTCTCCTCCAGACTCATGAAACTGGGTGCCATGGGCAAAGGCCACAATGACATCCCACTTCCTGCCATCTTCTGCTGCTACCTTAGAATCCAAATGGACTCTGTCATGCTCCAGTCACAGCCCTCAGAGCATTTTTCTGATCCTTAGCTGCAGGAATGTTTTGGATTTTTAAAGTATTATTGCTATTATTAATATTTTAGTATTATTAATGGCACTATTACTACTGTTCTTATTAAGTGCAATTAAAAGCTGTTGAAAACTCATCACTGCATTTGTAAGGCTCTCTTTGCCACCTTAGGGCTTTCTTTAATTCTTCTTTACTCATCACAGGTACATAACTGACACAGATGATGCAAAGAATCAGCCATGAGCAGGGTGTTGGGTATCAGCAAACATGCCCCCTCTCCCCCCCAGTAAAAAGATCTTTGTAGGTGGCTGCCCTCCAATATGCAGTCAGACCCTCTTCTTGGGCAAGTCTGCTGTCTCCCTGGGGCCTTGGTTAAGGACATCATTATGAGGCTTCCTAGCTCGGTCCAGGCTCAGACTATTACCCATTACTGCTCTTCCATGTGGGTAGAGATGAAGCCACAACCCATAGTCCAAGAGTAATTGAAAGTCACTTCAGGGTCTTGGGACATGTGGTGAGAGAACTTGGACCACTTGGGTATTTTTGACTCTCTCCTTCCAGTTGCGGGCAGTGACAATGGAAAGAGGAGATGGACCCAGTCTACTGATATCTGGCTCTGTGGCTGGTGTTACAGCCACAGGTTTGCATTTTTTGATAGTGGGATGGTGTGGCAGTTTAGGCTGGGTGCCTCCTGTTCTTGCCACACAAGATACACCTCCTGTGTCCACAGGGTCCAACCTAGTAGGTGGACACAGAAAGCAGCGTATTTCATACCGATAATATCCTGTGCCCTACAAATCCATCTACAAAGTGCTTTTCTTCCTCTTTCTTCCCTCTCTGCTCCCCTGGGAGATGGTCCCTATTGGGTAATGGTGGGGAATATGTCAAGGCCTCTTAGACGTGGCTAGGCCTAATGCCAGGAGGAGAAGGGGGAAGGAGCAGTTTCAGACCTGGCCAGCCTGAGACTAGCCTAGAGTGGGGGAAGAAAGAGCCCTGGGGGTTTTGGGTGTACCCTCAGGTGGGGAGATGGGAAATGTTGGGGACCTTTGGGTGTGCTGGAAGGGACTCTGTATGCTTTGGGGTATCTTTGTCACTGTGCTTGTAGCTTCTATAAAACGCTTGCTGCTTTTCCATTTAAACTTTCCACCACTTTTTGCAGTCCATTTGTGTGAGTGTCAGTCTTTTGCCCCTCTCAGCAGCAAAAGAGTATCTGCCTGGCCTCAAACCAGGACAGATGGTTAAAAGCACCAAGCTTTCTGATGTCTGGATGGGATTCACCTTTCTCAAAGAGGGAAGAAGGACTTTGATGAAGGGCTGGTGGAAGTCATTGACAGGGCTGTAATCTAGGCTTGAAGGGGAGAGGCATCATGTCAGCCATAAGCAAGGCAAATACTTATAGGTAGGAATTAATTAAAGACCAAAGCACCAGAGGGAACCTCATGGCTGGTGTCAACTACAGGCCACCTGATCAAAAGGAGTCTACTGACAAAGTGTTTTTACTTTATCAGCAGACTTTATGCTTGCAAGCTCTCATCCAGCTGAGACCTTGACCAGCTGATCAGATGGGCAGAGTCCAACAGGATGGCATTCAACAAATCTAAGTGCCGGGTGCTGCACTTTGGCCACAACAAGCCCATGCAGAGTTACAGGCTGGGGTCAGAGTGGCTGGAGAGCTGCCAAACAGAGAGGAACCTGGGCGTGCTGATTGACAGCCTGCTGAACATGAGCCAGCAGTGTGCCCAGGTGGCCAAGAAGGCCAATGGCATCCTGGCCTGCATCAAGAATAGTGTGGCCAGCAGGAGCAGGGAAGTCATTGTGCCCCTGTACTCCATACTGGTTAGGCCACACCTTGAGTCCTGTGTCCAGTTCTGAGCCCCTCAGGCCCCTTTAGGAAGGACATTGAGACACTTGAATGTGTCCAGAGAAGGGCAGTGAGGCTGGGGAGAGGCTTTGAGCACAAGCTCTATGAGGAGAGGCTGAGGGAGCTGGGATTGTTTAGCCTGGAGAAGAGGAGGCTCAGGGGAGACCTTCTGGCTGTCAACAACTACCTGAAGGGAGGTTGTAGCCAGGAGGGAGTTGTTCTCTTCTCCCAGGCAACCTGCACCAGAACAAGAGGACACAGTCTCAAGCTGCACTGGGGAAAGTTTAGGCTCGAGGTGAGGAGAAAACTCTTCACAGAGAGAGTTGTTAGCCATTGGAATGTGCTGCCCAGGGAGGTGTTCAAGAGGGGATTGGACATGGCACTTGGTGCCATGGTCTAGTAATCATGAGGTGTTGGGTGACAGGCTGGACTTCAACCTCTATGATGCCTGCTGGAAAAGTATCAGGGTGAGCTGTAAGCAGTCCAGGAGACTCCTGGAGTGAATGAAGGAAAAATTCTTAAACCAGGCAATGGACAGCCCTACCAGGGGGGATGCAATACAGGGTCCGGTGGGTACCAATGCAAGTGAGCTAACTGATGAGATCAAGATTGGAGGCAGCCTGGGCTGCAGTGATTCTGGTGCATTTTGCAGTCCAGTGGAATATGGGTCAGAAGAAGAGTACAATGAGGACTCTAAATTTTAGGAAATCAAAATTCCAGCTCTTCAGGGGCTTAGTCCACAGAGCCCAATGTGATATGGCTCTTATGGCAAGGAAGCATCACAGAGATGACAAATCTTTAAGGGCACTTCCCACAAAGCACAAGAGCTCTCAATTACCAGGTGTAAGAAATGGGTCAAGGAAGACAAGAGACCAGCATGGATGAGTTAAGGCTTGCTGCTCAAACTAAAGGGCAAGAAGGAAACGTGGAAGAAGTGGAAGCAGAGAGAGATATCTTGGGAACCTACCTGGCTGTGCAGGAATGAGGTCAGGAAGGCCAAGGAGTAGCTGGAGCTGAACTTGGCAAGGAATGCAAGGAATAATAAAAAAGGCTTCATTAGGTATGTCAGCCACAAAAAGAAGATCAAAGGATATTTATCACCCATCATGATAAGCAAGACTGGCAAAATGGTAACAAGAGATAAGAAGGCTGTGGTCAAGACTGGCAAAATGGTAACAAGAGATAAGAAGGCTGTGGTCAAGACTGGCAAAATGGTAACAAGAGATAAGAAGGCTGTGGTACTCAACAAATTCATTACCTCAGTCTTCACTGGCAACCTCTTTGTAATCCTCCCGAGCAGATAGAACACAAGACAGGGACTGGAGAAGCAAAGTTCCTGCTGCTGTAAGAGAAGGTCAGGCTCTTGACCACCCTAGGAACCTGTTTACTTGCTAGCAGGAATGAGTGGAAGCTGTCTAAAATGCCTGGTGATCCCAGAGATTGCTAAGGAGTAATTCTATATCAGTACCTTAACCAGCAACTGAATGCCAAAGTGCAGCTTTCCTTCTATGACTTGCCTGGTGGATGAGGGAAAGGCTGTGGATATTGTTCACCTGGACTTCTGTAAGGCCTCTGACACAGTTCCTCATGGCATTCTCATAAAAAAAAAAAAAAAGACTGCTCATGGCTTAGATAGTGTGGTAGTTTTAGGCTGTGCCTAGGAAAGTTTTCCACAGATTGAGTAGAAAAGTAGTAGGATGTAAATAAATTACCACTGGAGGTAAAAGGGAAAATAATGATAAGGTCTAAATAATCCCATTGGTCTGAAATCTAACATTTCTGTCTTTTTGGTTTCTTCACTCCAGAAGATACTAGCTGGTAGCTTTTGCTTGGCTGTTGCTCACCTTGGCTACATTTGTTTGTTGTGGCTACGTGCCTTCAACACTGTCCCACACCCACATCCTGGTCTCCAAACTGGTGACACATGGGTTTGATGGGTGGACCACTAGGTGGATAAAGAACTGGCTTGATGGCCGTACCCAAAGAGTGGCTGTCAATGGGTCCATGTCCCAGTGGAGGCCAGTGACAAGCGGAGTCCCTCAGGGATCAGCCCTGGGACCAGTCTTGTTCAACATCTTTGTTGGTGACACGGACAGTGGCATTGAGTGCACCCTCAGCGAGTTTGCTGATGACACCAAGCTGTGTGGTGCAGCAGATATCCAGTGCTATCCAGAGGGACCTTGACAGGCTGGAGAGGTGGGCACAAGCCAACCTCATGAGGTTCAACAAGACCAAGTGCAGGGTCCTGCATCTGGGTCGAGGCAAGCCCAGGCACAAACACAGGCTGGACAGTGGCTGGCTGGAAAGCAGCCCTGAGGAGAGAGACTTGGGGGTGCTGGTGGATGAGAAGCTCAACATGAGCTCTCAGTATGCACTTGTAGCCCAGAAAGCCAATCAGATCCTGGGCTGCATCAAGAGAAGTGTGGCCAGCAGGTCAAGGGAGGTGATTCTCTCCCTCTACTCAGCTCTGGTGAGACCCCACCTGGAGTACTGCATCCAGTTCTGGAGCCCCTATTACAAGAGGGATATGGATGTGCTGGAACATGTCCAGAGAAGGGCCTCGAGGGTGAGCAGAGGGCTGGACCTCTCCTATGAGGACAGACTGAAGGAGTTGGGGCTGTTCAGTCTGGAGAAGAGAAGGCTCCGAGGTGACCTCATTGTGGCCCTCCAGCATCTGAAGGGGGCCTACAAGAAGGCTGGGGAGGGACTCCTCAGGCTATCAGGTAGTGATCAGACTAGGGAATGGAATGAAGCTGGAGGTGGGGAGATTCAGGCTGGATGTGAGGAGGAAGTTCTTCACCATGAGGGTGGTGAAGCCCTGGAATGGGTTGTCCAGGGAGGTGGTTGGGGCGCTGTCCCTGGTGGTGTTTAAGAGCAGGCTGGATGAGGCTCTGGCCAGCCTGATCTAGTGTGGGGTGTCCCTGCCCATGGCAGGGGGATTGGAACTAGGTGATCCTTGTGGTCTCTTTCAACCCTGACTGATACTATGATACTATGATAAGTACTAATAAGCTACTCTCTGTTTTTCTCCTTTTTACTCTTGTCCTGTGTACAGGAGGGAAAGGGGGGAAGAAGAGGAAACTGTTGGTAACCCTCAGGTTTTGCCCAGGGGGATTGTATTGTTTGTAAATTGTAATTACTGTAAGTATTGTAAATATTGTATATTTTGTACATATTCATTGCATTTCATATTTCTAGATTGTAGTTTTTTTCTTGTAAATGTGGCTTCATTTGCTTTCAAGTGAGCTAGTCTGGCAATTTTATTTTGGGGGGGTAATTTCAGCCCACCGCAGATAGGCACATATTCTGTCTGGCTGACTGGGCCCAGAGAGTAGTGGTGTGGTGGTTTGGAAGGAAAGGCTCTGCTTTCCCTCCCCCACTGAGAAAGAGACCACGGCTAAACCCAGATGGAGAAATGAGAGTATATTTTACAAGGAAACAGATTATATGTAACACAACAAATACAGGTATTTTACAATATGTACAGGAATATACAGCAAATAAACACAATCAGAAACCAGACCCCCACAGAGGGGGCTTCCCCCTGTGCCCCCTTCACCCCCCTACCTCCCTTCCTCCCCCAAAGAGGTAGAGGAAGAGACGAGGATGGTTAGCAGGACAGGGGAAGAAGCGGACAGGCCTGTTACAGGAAGTGAGTTAGTTCTTATCTCTTGGCAAGAAGCCCAGAAGCAGATCCAGCCGAAAGGGACAGCGAAGGAAGGAAGACTGAGAGAAAGTTCCCAGCTCCCCTGGGTCCAATCTCACCCCCCACAATCCTACCAATGAAATTCGTTTAGAATACCAAAATATTTTTATAAACATTTAGCCAGTGTACCCCTTTCTTAAAAGCACAGCGTCAAACGGCCACAGTCCACCCCTTCTAAACAATTTCATTGGTCGTTCGCACTGTCCATCCAATCGGAAACAATATTTACAGTTCGTGAGCAAAGTTCATAGTCCGTTCCGGCTATACTCAGATGTAGATGATTCAGAAGTCCAAAAAAGTCAGGAAATAAGAAAATGGAAACCATCTTGTCTCTCTGCAGACGAAGTGAAGAAAAGGCAAACAGGAACACAGGGACTTTCAGTTGACTCAGGTCTCTCAGGGTTCTCAGGGTTCGTGCACTGTAGATTCCTCAGGGATTCTTCCTTTGGGCGCGTTGTAGCTGTACGACAGTCTGAAATTTAACTCTTTCAGCTAAAGTTAAATTTCTTTGTGGAATACACTGAATTCGACCATTCTCCTGCATTGCCCAATAAGTGTGACCTGGACCTTCCTCTGAAACCACCCCTCGGACAGGTCTAGCCTCTCCTGAGGGTGAAAATACCCAAACAGTTTTACCTAACAGATTCTTTTCTCTAACAACAGGAACTCTATCCCCTTCTACTCTCCGTAGCAGATCTGAAGGTGCCGGTCCAGCTCGGTTCACTGAACCTCTACTATTCACCAGCCAGGTTGCTTGTGCTAAATGTTTCTCCCAGTTTTTCAAAGATCCACCTCCCATGGCTTTGAGAGTGGTCTTCAACAAACCGTTGTAGCGTTCAATCTTCCCTGCAGCTGGTGCATAGTAAGGAATATGGAAAATCCACTCAATACAGTGCTCTTTTGCCCAGCTCTTTACAAGGTTGTTCTTGAAGTGAGTTCCGTTGTCTGACTCAATCCTCTCTGGAGTTCCGTGTCTCCACAGGATCTGTCTCTCCAGACCGAGAATGGTGTTGCGTGCAGTTGCATGTGGAACTGCGTAAGTTTCCAGCCATCCAGTGTTTGCCTCTACCATAGTAAGCACGTACTGCTTACCAGAACGAGAACATGGTAGAGTGATGTAGTCAATCTGCCAAGCTTCACCATACCTGTACTTGGACCATCTGTCACCATACCACAAGGGCTTAATTCGCTTTGCCTGCTTAATAGCAGCACAAATGTCACAGTCATGGATGACTTGTGTGATAGCATCCATGGAAATGTCTATGGATCTGTCACGAGCCCATTGGTATGTTGCATCTCTGCCTTGATGTCCTGATGAATCATGAGCCCACCGAGCTAAAAATATCTCACCTCGGTGTTTCCAGTCGCGATCAAGTTCAGAGTCCTTGTCTACTTGAGAAACTCTTGCAGCTAAATCTGCCCGATGGTGGTGCTGCTGTTCCTCAGTAGCTTTGCTCTTAGGAATGTGAGCATCAATGTGTCTCACTTTCACTGGAATTCTCTCGATTCGATCAGCAATGTCTTGCCACAGGTCAGCTGCCCAGATGGGTTTTCCTTTCCTCTGCCAGCCATTCTTTTTCCAGTCCTTTAGCCAACCCCACAGAGCATTGGCTACCATCCATGAGTCGGTGTAGAGATAAAGCTTTGGCCATCTCTCACGTTCAGCTACGTCGAGAGCTAGCTGGACAGCTTTTACCTCTGCAAACTGACTGGATTCTCCTTCTCCATCCTTCGCCTCTGCAACTCGGCGTGTTGGACTCCACACTGCAGACTTCCACCTTCGCTTGTTCCCGACGAGATGACAGGAACCGTCTGTGAACAAAACATACTTCTTCTCATCATCTGAAAGGTCATTGTAAGGAGGAGCTTCCTCAGCATGAGTTACTCTCTCCTCTGGAGGTTTAGCACAGTTGGCATCTTCAGGCCAACTTGAGATCACCTCCACCAGACCAGGTCTTTCAAGATTTCCCATTCGAGCTCTCTGTGTTATCAGAGCCATCCACTTGGACCAGGTGGAATCTGTGGCATGATGTGGTGTGGAACCTTTGCCTTTGAACATCCAATTCAAAACTGGCAATCTGGGAGCTAAGAGAAGTTGTGATTCAGTTCCAATCACTTCAGAAGCTGCTTTCACTCCTTCATAGGCAGCTAGAATCTCTTTCTCTGTTGGAGTGTAATTAGCCTCTGAACCTCTGTAGCCTCGACTCCAGAAACCAAGAGGTCGTCCACGTGTCTCACCTGGAGCTTTTTGCCACAAGCACCAGGTTGGACCATTGTCACCTGCAGCCGTGTACAAAATGTTCTTAATGTCTGGACCATCTCGGACAGGTCCCAGACCCACTGCTTGTACCACTTCTTGCTTTATCTGGTCAAAGGCTGCTTGTTGTTCAGGTCCCCAGTGGAAACTGTTCCTCTTTCGAGTCACATCATACAGAGGTTTCACAATCTGGCTGTATCCAGGAATGTGTAGTCTCCAAAATCCCACTATCCCCAGGAAACGTAGAGTTTCTTGCTTGTTTGTGGGATTTGCCATGGTAGAGACTCTATTTACCACATCCACTGGAATGTGTCAGCGTCCATCCTGCCACTGCACTCCTAGAAACTGGATCTCTGTGGTAGGACCTTTCACTTTGTCTCTCTTGATGGCAAAACCAGCATTCAGAAGAATGTCCATGATTTTATTACCTTTCTCGAAGACTTCCTCAGCAGTTTTACCCCAGACGATATCATCGATGAACTGGATGTGTTCTGGAGCACCACCTTCCTCCAGAGCATCATGGATTACTGCATGACAGATGCTGGAGCTGTGGATCCAGCCCATTGGCAGTCTGTTGAAAGTGTACTGGATTCCTCTCCAGGTGAAAGCAAACTGAGGCCTGCATTCCTCTGCTATGGGAATAGAGAAGAAGGCATTAGCAATGTCTATGGTAGCATACCATTTGGCCTCTTTGGATTCCAGCTCATACTGGAGTTCCATCATGTCTGGTACTGCTGCACTCATAGGTGGAGTTACTTCATTCAGGGCTCGGTAGTCCACTGTCAGACGCCAGTCTCCATTCGGCTTTCGCACAGGCCACACTGGACTGTTGAAAGGTGAATGAGTTTTGCTGATGACTTTCTGACTCTCCAACTGACGAATCAGATTCTGAATGGGCAACAAAGAGTCACGGTTGGTTCTGTGTTGTCTGTGATGCACAGTCTGAGAAGCAACCGGCAATTTAATGTCCTGAATCTTGTGTTGTCCCACAACTGCAGATTCATCAGAAAGCTCAGGTCTAGCAGACAGTTTCAGCTTTTGTCCATCAATTTCTACAGAAGCTACTCCAAAAGCCCATTTGTAACCTTTAGGGTCCTTGAAACGCCCTTCTCTCAGAAAATCAATTCCCAAAATACGGGGTGCATCAGGTCCGGTCACAACTGTATGCTTCTTCCACTGCTTACCAGTTAAACTTATATTAACCTCTACCTTACTTAACTCTTGAGATCCACCAGTGACTCCCAGAATAGTTATAGACTCTGATCCCTGATTATTTGATGGCAATATGGTGCACTGAGCTCCTGTGTCAACCAAGGCCCTGTACTTCCGAAAGTGTGAAGTGCCGGGCCACTGGATGTACACATCCCAATAGATTCTGTTATCTGTATTACCCCTCTCCTCCCCCTGGCGGGAGGCAGGGCACCCCTGATTGTGGGGAACATTTCCACAGGTGCAACGAGCACACTGTGCAGTGTTAGAACTGGAGCCATTGTTGGAGCTGTCATCGTTGTCCTGGGGAACTGTGGAAGTAACAGCTACCCTTCTGGTATTGCTACCCTGGGTTCTGCCACTTTGCAGTTCCCTCAGTCGCCTGAAAAGATTAGAAGTTGGTTGACCATCCCACCTGTTCATGTTCTCACCAAACTGATCATGTAGAGTTATCCAAATAGTGCTACGTGATTGCCTTGGTGGTCTGTTTTGGTTTGGCCTATTTTGGAATGACCTCCTTGGAGGACGTCTATTCCTCACAGCTGAAACCTGCACCCACCTGGAGGAAGAACTGGAATTATCTCTTTGTGCCAATTGGGATATGGAATCTTTGATTTCATCCTTCAGCTCTCTCATGCAATCCTTCATCTCACTAGACAGAGCTTTAATGGCTGAAACCAAAGAAACACGTGTCATGCTATCATCCAATTGTCTCAATTGATCAGTGAATTGGCCAACCGTAGGAGGATCTCCACCATAATTTCTTGCCACAATTCTGCTTGCCAAAATGTTTGCATAGGAGCAAGTTTGATAAGCTTTTTAGCAAGACCAGCTGCCACAGGAATATCATCAGGATTCAGAGTATCATGGTCACCATAGAGTATCTCTCTAATGGCAAACTCTCTCAGACGCTTAATTCCCTCATCTATGGTAGTCCAGGGCTTAGGATTCCATGGAAGGTCATCTCGGGAAGGGTATCTGTTGCAGTTTGAGCTGGGTGCCCCCCTGGTGTGTTCACTTCCTGTGTCCAGAAGTCCAGCCCAGAGGGATGGACACAGGAAATTGTGTGTATTTCCTACCATAATTCTTTGCACCACTATAAGATACAGTGCGGGGTCTAGCACTTTCTCTTTTCTTCCTCCTGCGCCAGCTGGTAACTGGGGGAGATGTCTCCTGGCTTTGGGCCTGGCTAGGCCCAAGGCCACAGGGAGATGGGCAGTCTCAGGCCTGGCCAGCTGAGACTAGCCCAGCAGAGGGAGGGGGAAGAAGGAGCCCTGAGGGTCTCGGGTGTACCCTCAGGTGGGAATGGGATGCCTCTGGGTTTGCTTTGGGATCTTTGTCACTGCGCTTTGGGTTTTCTGTAACATTCACTGCTTTCTATTTAAACTTTCATTACTTTTGCAATCCGTTTGTCTGAGTGTTTTATTCCTACCCGTGGTGGGGAGAGAGGGGGCTGCCTCAACCCAGCACATTCTTGGTAGCAGAGGATGGTTGTAGTGGGGAGGGGGTCTGCCTCTAAACCCACCTCATTCTTGGCGAGCCAGGCAGGAGAGGAGTTTGTTATTGTGTGCATTCTGCAGATCGGATTGCAAAAGATAAGAGAGTTTAAATTTAGTTCTGGGCGTCGTTCTGGTTTTCTGGCAGTTGGGGCTCAAAGTGTTGTTGGGGCGATTGTGTGAGTTCTTGTGGATTGCAGGGGGACACCTGGTGCGTGGCTGGTGGCACGGAGCCCCTCCTGCTATTTCAAGCAGGGGTGGCTCTTAACCATCAGAACTGGGGCTTCGCTTAAGAATGCAGGACCTGCCCCTCCTCCACCTTTACTCTCTGTGGAGCGGCAGAAGCGGCGGGGGGTGAAGTGGGGGAAGGGGCAGCGGCAAGCAGATCAAAGTCAGGTCCGTTCTCGCTGCGGGGTAGGGCCAGCTGAGGCGGAGCGGGCGAGCCCGGCTCCCGATACACAGGAAGGGCGAACGGGAACTCAGTTCGAAAGCTGTTCTCAAGGGCCCTGGGGACGCGTTTATGGTTTTCGCTGGAGGAGCCGTTTGAATGTCTGAGGGGTGGAGGCGATTTTGATTCTGTACCACGGTGGTAGAGGTGGCTGGAGCCCTGCTGTATGCTCGGGTTGCGGCGGTGGCGGGTTCAGCCGTGCACCCGGGGCGGTGACAGCGGCCCGACCGTGCACTCGGGCTGCGGCGGGGCCAGCCCTATTCTCTTCCCGACATTTTCGGATGAGTTCTGAAAATGGCGCCTAGCACCTGGCTCCACCTCCCTTCTTCTCAGCAGGTTGTGGAGCAGCCCCTCCCTCTCCCGGGGTGGGGCTGTGTACTTGGAGCTGCCACATCTGCGGTACGCGAACGCCCAGTGGAGGGGCGGTGTACCTGTGGCATGCGTCTGTGGAGCCTCGGGCCGCGGCTGAAAGCGGTCAGCACTGGGCTTGGGATAGGTCCGTGCAGTGGTGAGAGAGGCTCAGCGTGATATTTTCCTGGAGGGGTGGAGAAGCAGCAGAGCTTGATTGTTCTGACTGGCTTGCCCCAGGGGTGGAAATATGCCGCTGAGTAGATAGAGATGGGAATGAAGGTTTGGTTGAGAAGTTGTGAGGTTCTTTCCAGGTGACCAGAATGTCCAACGGATCCATGAAGAGCTTGCACCACAGAAGAGTGAACTCTGCATCGCGGGAGGTTTCATTAGATGAGAGGAGAAGAACTGGAATGGACAGACACTTGAGCTTGAAGGAAAGACTGTTTGAGTGGATGCCCAGATGAAGATGTGGACTTCACCGGACATGTCATCAGAAGATTTCTGATTTGATGATGTGTTTAGGTGCAAAGATTATGGTATGAAATAAGGGGTGGCATAGCAGAGGATGGTTACGATCCATCGACCTCTGGGTTATGGGCCCAGCACGCTTCTGCTGCGCAGGGAAACCACCATTAAAAGGCGTATCCACAGATTAACCTTACCGAGAATCCTGGCTAGATGTCTATCTATTCCATTATCCTTTGAGAGAGTTCCTAGCTGAGCTGCTGACTTGTCTCCAACTATTAGAGCTGGAGCACCTGTATCATAACACCTAGCAAGCCAAGATAGGATGGGTTCCTTATCTGCTCTGAGGTAATCTTTACGGACATTGCGAATCTCCTCCCTCGGTGATGAGCATTCGGTGATGTCATCTTGCTCTCCATCTATCACATCTTCCTGAACCTTTTGTCCCCATAATCCTGCTGTCACTCTCCTAAGGACCTCTTTAAGCTGAAAAGCGCCACTGCCAGCTGCTGTCTTAGCTGCATCTCCATCCTGTGATGATCTCAATAACTCAGCTATATCTCTAAGACAAATCTTCTCTTCATCTCCAGCAGGCCCTTTCCTAGCAGAGGTTCCCTCACCAGGATCAGCCTGTCTAGCAGAGGTTCCCTCACTGGGATCAGTCTCCTGCTCTTCTCCTCCATTAGCTCCACTAGCTCCTGGATCAGCTTTGGCCTTTCCACCTCTGGTCTTTAAGACTGCTACTTGTTTAACTGGAGCTGTGTTTGAATTTACAGCCATCCTGATAGAAGCTGACAGGTCCTGATCTAAACCAGCCGCCGTGGGGGCCCCTTCCGGTCCTGTCATGGCGGATGGAAATGACCTTGCCTCACTACCGGTCGCCATCTTGGGAATGGGAGCCGCCCCTGGCTGCTTGCCAAAGTCATAGAGTGGAGCATTTAAGGCTGCTTTGCCAATAGGTTTTGCTATTTTTCTAACTGACGCAGCCCCTTCCTCGTCACTCGAGGACTCTGGGGCAGATTTAGAGGAACGCCTACGCTTTCTAGATTTTTGTTTAATCACAAAACATGCTCGAGAAACCTTTTTCTCTCTATGTAGAGCCCACAGCAGACACACAATAATTATCAGCAACAGCAGGATTACACCCGTCAAATAAATCACCTTAAGATCCCAGCCAGCACTTAAAGTTACTCTTTGACCTCCTGAAGTGTTAAACTCCCTTATCTCGATCGGCAAAGTGGAAGACGTTCTATTGCCGTAATTAGTGAGCCGAAAAAAACCCAAACAGTGTTTATACAACAGCTGGATCCTATGCATAAACCACAAATAGATTTTACGCATTAAATATTTACCTATCTGGTCTAACATCAACCCGATGCAGTACCGGTAGACCAACATGCCACAGACCGAGAAGAATAAACGTTCTAAAACCCAGAGCACCTTCATTTTGTTTCTCCGGCTGAGACAAGCAATAAATCAACTTAATTACTTAATTACCTGGCCCCACGTTGGGCGCCAATAAAAAGGAGTGTGGTGGTTTGAAAGGAAAGGCTCTGCTTTCCCTCCCCCACTGAGAAAGAGACCACGGCTAAACCCAGACGGAGAAATGAGAGTATATTTTACAAGGAAACAGATTATATGTAACACAACAAATACAGGTATTTTACAATATGTACAGGAATATACAGCAAATAAACACAATCAGAAACCAGACCCCCACAGAGGGGGCTTCCCCCTGTGCCCCCTTCACCCCCCTACCTCCCTTCCTCCCCCAAAGAGGTAGAGGAAGAGACGAGGATGGTTAGCAGGACAGGGGAAGAAGCGGACAGGCCTGTTACAGGGAGTGAGTTAGTTCTTATCTCTTGGCAAGAAGCCCAGAAGCAGATCCAGCCGAAAGGGACAGCGAAGGAAGGAAGACTGAGAGAAAGTTCCCAGCTCCCCTGGGTCCAATCTCACCCCCCACAATCCTACCAATGAAATTCGTTTAGAATACCAAAATATTTTTATAAACATTTAGCCAGTGTGCCCCTTTCTTAAAGGCACAGCGTCAAACGGCCACAAGTGGTCAGTGGATTTATATTCACCTGGCTGCCATTCACAAGTGGTGTTCCCTAAGGCTTAGTACTAGGATCAGTCCTGTTCAATTTCTTTATCAATGACTTGGATGAGGGGTTTGAGTACATGGAATTACAGAATCAGCCAGGTTGGAAAAGACCTCAGAGATCATCAAGTCCAACCTATTGCCTAATACCTAACACCTCTTGGCAGCTAAACCATGGCTTCAAGTGCCACATCCAATCCTTTTTTTGAACACCTTCAGTGATGGTGACTCCACCACCTCCCTGGGCAGCCCATTCCAATGGCCAATTACTCTTTCTGTGAAGAACTTTCTCCTCTCCTCAAGCCTAAACTTGCCCTGGTACAGCTTGAGACTGTGTCCTCTTGTTATGTTGCTGGTTGCCTGGGAGAAGAGACCAACCCAGTAAGTTTGCAGATGACACAAAATTAGCTGGGAGTGTTGATCTGCTTGAGGGTAGGGATCCTCTACAGAGGGACTTGGATAGGTTGGACCAGTGGGCTGAGGTCAACCCTATGAGCTTGAAAAAGGCCAAGTGCTGGGTCCTGCACCTGGGCCACAACAACCCCATGCAACGATACAAGCCTGGGGAAGAATGGCTACGGAGCTGTGTGGCTGAAAAGGACCTGGGGTACTGGTTGACAGGAAGATGAATATAAGCCAGCAGTGTGCCCAGGTGGCCAAGAAGGTCCGTGGCATCCTGGCTTGTATTAGAAATAGTGTGGCCAGCAGGACCAGGGAGGTGATTGTCCCTCTGTACTCAGTGTTGGTGAGGCTGCACCTCAGGTACTGTGCTCAGTTTTGGACACCACAATACAGGAAGGACATTAGAGCACTGAAGCAGGTATGGAAGAGGGCTACTAAGGTGGGGAAGGGCCTGGAGAACAAATCCTGTGAAGAGTGACTGAGGGAACTGGGACTGTTTAGTCTACAAAAAAGGAGGCTGAGGTGAGACCTTATTGCTCTCTACAACTACCTGAAAGGAGGTTGTAGAGAGGTAGGTACTGATCTTTTCTTACAAGTAACTAAAGTTAGAAGAGAGAGAATGGTCTCAAGCTGTGCCAGGGGAGGTTTAAACCAGATATTAGAGATTTTATTTTGTTTTTCGCCATGGAAAGGGTTGTGAGGCACTGGAACACAGTGCCCAGGGAGGGAGTTGATTTGACATCCCTGGATGTGCTAAAAGGCTGTGTGGATCTGGTGCTTGGGGTCATGGTGCAGTGACAGGTTTGGTTCAGTGGGCAGAATGGCTAGACTTGATGATCTCCAAGGTCCTTGCCAACCCACACAATTCTATGGTTCTCTAATTCTATTTCCACTTCACTCTCCTGTTTGCAGAATATGACAGTTGCCATTCGCACACCAGCCACAACTCAAGCTCTGCATCAGCATTCACTCCAACCTTTGTAGTTGAACTTAATGATCTTAAGGCCTTTTTCAGCCTGATGAGTCTGTGATTCACTGAGCCAAGAAGAAATCCATCCTAAATTCATTACATGCAAAGGACAAAATTCATGTGTCCTCTATGGCTTTGCATGTGTTACAGAGCTGTGGCTTTGCCTCCTGCCCCAAGTTTACACTTCTTATGTTGCAGGTATTACGTAATTTTAATTACTTTGAAAATGGTCTTACTAGATCTGATAATCCTTGGAAATGTGAGCAAGCAAGAATATCATCTGCTGAAAGAAACGTCAGCCAGCCTTTGCTGCTCAGCTTTTGCTTCCCAATCTGTTATGACTGTCACAACAAATTGTCCGACTGTCACAATAAATGGCCCAAGTTTATGATGTTGTTTTATTGTGCCTTCATATGAAATATTTTTAAGCACAATTTAGTATAATGAAAGTATAGCAAAAGAATTCCCAAAGAGTGGGATAATTTATACAGCAGTTTGCAATTACTAGTATAGGATTTTTTTATTTGCTTTTGGTTACTTGGAGTTATTGTGAATTGCCACAGTTGGTTCCAGTTGGGAATGCTAAGCAAATAAATGCTGATTAGAAAAATTTTGCCTGAAAACCAGCAAATCAGAAATGTGAGATTTCATTTGATTATTCAAATTACTTTATTGACAATTACTACTCTTACACAAATTAAGCTAGTTTAGCCTGACAAATATTCACCCCATTAAAGGTGGAAGATCTGCTGTTGTTCCAACAAATGACAATGCCCAACCATTGGTATGTTTTTCATTAGATATTCCACCTCTGTCTGATTTTCCACAGAGGTCTGTCATTTTTCTACTTCTTCTTTTTTCACATCCTGCAGTTGTGTCTGAGCACAGACATTAATTTGTTTTAGTTCTCACTCATCTTCCAGATAATGATGGGCCCTTTGTAAGGTTTTATACCATCTATGCAATGTTCTGTGTCAAGTGTCTCTACAACCATCTCTTGAGCAGCTGGGCATCACTCAGGATGGTCAAAAGCAAACCCTTCTGAAATCTTACTTCTTAAGCCTGCTGTCATCTCCCAAACCATCACCATCATCAGCATGGGCCATTCATAGAATAGAATCATTAAGGTTGGAAAAGACCTCTAAGATCATCAAGCCCAAATGTCAACCCAACACCACCATTGGAACAGGCTGCCCAGAGAGATGGTGGAGTCACCTTCTTGGAGGTGTTTAAAAAATGTGCAAACATGGCACTTCAGGACATGGTTTAATGGCCATGGTGACACCTGGACTTGATGGTCTTAGAGGCCTTTTCCAACCAAAAGAGTTCTACAATTCTATGATTCTATACACATTGTACTGTTGATGAGCTTACTTATGCTAGAGATATTGCTGCTCAGAAGCTGATCATCAGGTAAAATATGTGAAAATGCCTCCTCATGACTTAGCATAAAGGATACATCACTCCATTCAGAAGTGCTATGAGCTTGAGAAGTTTGGAGAAATGCTTCCAGGGACCTTCTTTGTCTTGGTTTAACAGAGGCCTGTGAGAGACTAAAAGCTTGTCTCTCCTGTGACTCAACAAAGATAAACTCACTTGCTGCTTGCCCAGACAATAGCTGATATGTGTTGGGCAGAGCCACTGGAATGACTCTTGGAAGGTGCAAAGATAACATCGATCACTGGACCACAGCTGGTCTCACAACAATGGACCACACAGTATCACCTTTGGGAATATTCATAAGACAAGGTAATCTCCACCCATCAAGTACCCTGGAAAGGGGGGATGGTGAGACAATGGATTAACCACCTGTGTCCTGATATGTAATGAGTGTATGGGCAGGTAGATGGAGAAGGAGGAGGTGGAGGCCCCCTCCCCCCCACGCCCCTCCATCCAGACCCCTGCCCAAACAGACAGGATTACACAGAAAGATTTCCTGGGGAACCATGCCTGGATACTTATCTAAGGATGATTTCCCAGCCCCTGAATTCCTGAGGGACAATACTTGGACACATAGCTAAGGACTAAAATACTGTATAAAAGACTTGAGCAACTACTGTCTTGGCAGAAGAAAAACAGGGAACCAAAACACAGGAGAAGAAAAATGGAGACCCAAAAACACAGAAGGAAAACACAGATAAAGAAAAACACAGGAGAAGGACAATGCTGCTGAGAAGGAAAGCACGAGAGAAGGAAAAGCCCAGGACAATGCTGCTCTGAAGAAAAGAGGCCATGGAGCCTGGAAGAAGCAGACTGAACCCTCTCTCTGTGTCCTAAGTTCCACCTGCTGCAACTCATGGAGATGAAGAGGCTGCCCAGAAGACCACCTCTCTTCTACAGCCAAAGCCTCAGTACCCTTTCTCTACAAACCCAACATCTCCTGCAGCACCTTGCCTCCACGGACTCAAACTGTCTTGGCGGGGGGGGGGAGAAGGGAAGGGGTGTGGTAATATAATCCCTCTTCTCGGTCTCTTCTCTCTCTATTTTCTTTCTCCTTCTGATACATCCACTTTAATTATGTAATAAATAGTCTAGCTGTTGATATTTTGGCCTCGTTTGTGCCTCTCATTTCACAACATGGGAATATTCAAAAGAACTGAGTCTCTTTCCCTCTCTGGACCAAGACAAAGCCATCTCTCTGCACTGACTTAGACACGTGCACTGTGGGTCTCTTTTCTTCATGACCTCACTGACCATACTGTGGCACATACCACACCAAAAGAGAGGTGCCCCCTATTGCAGAAGTCTTGCCTTCCTGATAGACAAGAATAAAGGTCAGTAGAAAAGACATATCATCACTGCCCTTTGGATGATATGGAACTGAAGGATGATAACCATAGAGTTAGCCAAAGTCACATAACACTGAGCTATATCCTTCTGCTTCGTTGTTCAGATCTGTGTCCAGTTCCGGGCCCCTCAGTTTAGGAAAGGTGTTGAATTGCTGGAACATTTCCAGAGGAGGGCAACAAAGCTGGTGAGGGGTTTGGAGCACAAGCCCTATGAGGAGAGGCTGAGGGAGCTGGGGTTGCTTAGCCTGGAGAAGAGGAGGCTCATGGGAGACCTTATTGCTCTCTACAACTGCCTGAAGGGAGGTTGTAGCCAGCTGGGGGTTGGTCTCTTCTCCCAGGCAACCAGCACCAGAACAAGAGGACACAGTCTCAAGCTGCACCAGGGGAGGTTTAGACTGGATGTTAGGAAGAAGTTGTTCATAGAGAGAGTTGTTAGACATTGGAATGTACACCCCAGGGAGGTGGTGGAGTTGCCATCACTGGAGGTGTTTAGGAAGAGACTGGATGGGGTGCTTGGTACCATGGTTTAATTGATTAGATAGTGTTGGATGATAGGTTGGACTTGATGATCTCAAAATTAACTTCTAACCTGGTCTATTCTATTCTATTCTATTCTATTCTATTCTATTCTATTCTATTCTATTCTCTGAGCAGTAAGCCTTCCATGTGGTTTGTCTTGAAGAGAAAGTGCAGCCACCAGAATCAGGTTTAGTTTAGTAAAACTATTACATTTAGTAAATGTATTTCTATTGGCAATAATGAGATCAGTGACACCAAGGGAATACCAGGAGAAAACCATATTTTGAGGATGAACAAATCTGAAGAAATAGATAATTAAATGTATTGGTTAAAAAGTCAAGTAAGTCAATGCAAACTTATTTCTTAGGAAAAAAATTAACTACAGGCAATGGCATGGCATCTTCAGTGGTGGTGGTGGGTTTCTAAGGGAATTATTGTAAGCATTTGAGTGAAAAAATATTAATGCTCATTGGAAAGGCAGAGAATGGCTCTTCAGAACAGATGGATTATGAAATAGAATAGAATAGAATAGAATAGAATAGAATAGAATAGAATAGAATAGAATAAACCAGGTTGGAGGAGACCTTCAAGATCATCATGTCCAACCTATCATCCAACACCACCTAAACAACTAAACCATGCAACCAAGCACCCTAACAAGTCTACTGCTAAACACCTCCAATGATGGTGACTCCACCACCTCCCCGGGCAACACATTCCAATGGGTAATCACTCTCTCTGTGAAGAACTTCTTCCTGACATCAAGTCTGACCCTCCCCTGGCACAGCTTGAGACTGTGTCCCCTTGTTCTGGTGCTGGTTGCCTGGGAGAAGAGACCGGCCCCTGCCTGTCTACAACCTCCCTTTGTAACCTCAGCCTCTCTTCATAGGGCTTTTATTCCAAACCCCTCACCAACTTTGTTGCCTTTCTCTGGACACATTCCAGCAAGTAAACATCCTTCCTAAACTGAGGGGCCCAGAACTGGACACAGTACTCAAGGTGTGGCCTAACCAGTGCTGAGTACGAGGACACAATGGAAAGTCCCTGCTCCTGCTGGCCACACTGTTCCTCATACAGGCCAGGATGTGGGAAGGGTGCTATACTATAGTTGTGTTGGCTCTGTTTCACACTGGGACAAGCAGTGTGATTTAGATGCTGGCAGAGAACACATGGTGCACTGGACTCCAAAAGATCATGTATTTAGCTTTCATCAGTAGAACAGAACTTTTTTACAAAACTGAGAATCTGACTAGCTCCCTGTTGTGTCTGGAATATCTCTGGGGATATACTCCGTAACCTCTCTGAGCAATGTGCTCAACTGCTTGACCAGCCTCACAGCAGAAAAGAGGAGGTATTTTTAAAAAGTTTAAGTGGAATTTACTGGTAATTTAATTTGTGCCCATTGTCTTTCATCCATTTGCTGGATACTCCTGAGAAAAATCTGTCTCTGTTTTCTTTATATACACATATGGATGTATGGATCCCTTCCCTGCACTTCACTTTCTCTTCTCCAGACTATTGCTGATCTTGTGTCTTCTCCTGACAGACAAGTTAGCTAACTCATTGTGTAAGACTGTACATAATTCTGAAATGGTATTATCCCAAAGTGTACTGATTTAAGTTTTGCTTCATATATGTGCTGTGAAAAGAACACCAAAACAAACTGCAGTTTTGTTGAAGGTGTTGGGATAACCTGCCTTGATATCAGTTCAGATTATTTTGTATTAAGACTCCTCTGTTTAAATCAAATTGATGCTATTTCTGAAGCTTGAATCAGCTCAGCATGTTTAGTACCTCCAGATAAAGCTGCCTGGTATTAGCCTGCTTTATTCACAATTGAGAGCAAAGCTAAGTGGTCCCCTAAAGCAAAAGGTCTATGACGGGCTTGCAACAGCAAAAAGCTACTGACTAGATGGATGTGAACTTTGGTCTGGTATACTGTGATTTGATTTGTGAAATGTGCAGTATCAGTCCTGTGAGAGCTGCTCAGGGAGAAGATAGTATCTGCTGTATGACTGGCTGGTAAAACCTTTTTGTGGTTATAATCAAGCAGCAATTATTTTGTTGGAGAGTAAACAGGATAAACAGTCCACTAATGAACAGCTGCAACCTCATTTCTTATTTTGCCACTGTACAGCACAGCCTAAAATATACCTACTGCTTGCTTCTAAAGCAGCTCTAGTGAAAGCTGAACCAGAATATACCCTTCTGGATTCACCAGACCTGATGCTGCTGCTCTTGCTTTTGCAGATCTGAGACCCTTGTGCCCTGACTGGAGCTTCCTCCCTTCTGTTTTCCAGCTTTCCTTCACATCTCTCAAACCTCAGTGTCAAAGCAATCCTTCTACTGACCCCAGCAATTTTCTAGAGTTTGTTTTCAGAAGAATTCAGTTTCTGAGGTTTGACTTTTTATGTGACTAGATGCATTTTATATGACTATTTGGCATTCAGTGGTTATGAACTGCTTCTGGGTCATATCCCTTGGATTACTGCAGCACTTGTGACCTGAATGATGACCACAGGACTCCCTGTCAGTTTTACACAAAGCCTGGACATCACTGACAGTGGGTTCAAATGGCAGTCTTAGATAAACACTTAAAAATTAAAGCTGAGCTCTTCACCTGGCTAATTAAGCCCTCAGCATTTGTTGGTCTACATTTCAGTCTCTTTGGTGTATTCCTTCATGCTTTGCATTTGTTGAGGATCTGCTTAAATCATTTTGCTTTCACTGCACAGGCAAATGTTTTGGTATGAGTGATCTGGCATTTTAACAGATTTTAATACTGCTTTGTAAGTGTGAAACTCCTTATCTGCTGCCAGTAGTTCTCTGCTTGTTCCTTTTGCTTCTTTCACATTATTTTGCTTTAAACTTTGTTCAGTTCCCCCCTTTTACTTTATATTTTTTTACCATCAACTTTTCAGTATTTCCATGTAAGGCAATGCACTTGTATTACACCTCTCACCATCTACAACCTGCTGTTTCTTTGTTTAGTTGGATTTTTTTAACCACTTTGGCCTATGAAAGGGTAGCATATATAGAAGCATGTCACATGTGTGTTCTGGACAGAATGGTGCAAGAGTGCTGTAACTTTGTTTTACAGTGGAGGTTAAACTAGGTGAAATAATGGTTCCTTCTTGCCTAACTACTTGTGGAGGAAGTACACAGGAGAGCAAAAGCATTTAGAAATAAAATTCTGGAGACCATCTGGCAAGATTCCATTATGTTTTCAGGAGCTAAACAATTAAACAAAGCTGATGATGAGGCCTAGATGTTTCTGTTTCTGTGGTGAGAACAGAGTACTCTTAGAAGCATGTATATCTGAGTGGGTATTTTATGCCATTAAGTAGTACAATTTTCATGATGAATATACATCTCAAAGACTGAAGCAATTTGTCCTGTAAAAAAACACACAAAGTGGACAGATTCTTCAAAATGAGAGTAGCAAAAATGCTTTAATTTTTCACACTATAGTTGGTGTCGTATGCTCAGCTAATATTTAGTCATTCATATTCTAATTAACACATGAATTATTTTAGAAAATCCTAGTGCATTTTGTCCACAATAGGCTCTTGTAACAAACAAGAGTCTAGTCATTATCACTAGAATTCCTAGTTTCCCCTGATGGTAATATGTAACAGGGAAATCTGTTTTGACATTAAGCATTTAACACTATAGAACAACATGTATTGTGATATGTGTTGAGAATCATTTCAAATCTGCTCTAGCATACATCTCTGTTTTCTTAGATCATGGTTTTCTGACCAAAATGTTTGATCAGCTACCGAACACAGGAGCACAGAAGGTAATGGCAGTGATCTGTCTGGCTCAGTTACACATTTCCAAGCTTGGGCACTATCAGATGCACCTGAAAGAAACAAAGAAACAATCTCACTGGACAAGTGTGAGACTGTACTAAACATGCTCTGTTTCATTAAATCTAATTTGATTATGGGCAGAAGGATGATAGCTTGTTCCCTTTGTCATGTTCAGAATGAACGATGGTGATCTTAAAGCCCCAAGAGATAAATGCCTTTGAGTACTACAAAGATTCTGACCTCAGTAATGTTTCTTGGCAATGAGTTTCACAAGTTAATTATGCATTAACAGAATGCATTTCCTTCCATTAGTCTGAAATGTATTGTCTGACAGTTTCATAGGCTATTCCCTTCCCTTTTTTGCTGTTGCTGATGGAGATGGGGGTGGTTCAACTTCTTTTTCCCTACTGATGCCTGCTAAACCCACCAAAGACCCTTTTAAGGATCTTATGAAGCTGGTGAGGAAATGGGCACTATTAGCCTGTTAAATCTGTAATGTCTCTTATGTGTGTTGAGCCATTATCTAACTGCTTTACGTTTTAAAATTCTGTGTAACCTGTATGCAGAGTCTCTGTGCAAGGAGCTAAAAGCAGCTATGAAAACTGACCCAAGAAAGGCAGTAATAAGTCTTCAATGGGTAGGAAAACAAATACAAGAAGAAAATATTTATCTGAAGAAAATTGTTGCTATTATATCTGTTGAAATAAAACACAGACCTACCTGAAATGACATTTAGCAAACAAATGCTTGAAAGTCTAAAAGGCCTTTATTCATGGAAAGAACATTCAACACTTGTTGTAGAAGCAGTGTTCAAGCAGATAGAGCCAGTGCTGTGGTAAGGAATTCCTCTTAACATTTTGTGGGAAGCCCATGCCATCCACAGCAGCCACAATGCTGTTGCTGTACTTTGCATCTCTTCAGGGTGATTCTGTAATTCTACACTCCATTTTTTAAGGAGGAAGTAGAAGGAACAGCATGGGTTTCCTTCTGTGAACCTTTGGTGTGCATTTGCCACTAAATAACTGTTTGTGCTTATAAGTTGGCTATATTCTCTCTGTAAAAAAATTCTCTAAATTATTAAATATACCCAGAAGAAGGGTGAAAATATGTTGTTACTCCCTTTTACCCCATCTGTTTGTCAAAGCTATTTGGGAGTACTTTGGTTACCAGCAGTAACAGCACTGATGCTAGGTTTTGCAGTCATTGTCCCTCCCATGTGATGAAAAACGCAGGACAGATAAACCTGAATATTGTGAGGGCCATCAGCATTAAACTTCAGAAGCTTCCTTTAGGTGCAAATATTTTCCTCATAATGAGTAAACTATTAGAGTTCTGGAGTCCAGAAAGAAAAAAAAAATTGTCTTGTGCTTCCTGCTGCTGGTTACATGATATAATCTCTTGGGACGAAATCTAACGGCGAGCAGGGTGAGGGAAAGCCACAGCAAGCAATATGATTGATAAGTGATCTTCAACTTTATTGTTCAAAAGCACGGCTTATAAAGCATCTCAGCTAAAATATGCACAAATGTCATTATTCTATTGGTTATTAGTCCAGGGTTACATTACAATATCCAGCCTCCTTGCAGTGCAACTTCACAAGCTCCTTTCTCAGTAGTCCTTTGTTTCACATATACTTTGTTTCATATGCTGTTATCTTGCAAGCAGCTGCAAGCACAGCCACAAGGCTATGGTGGCCTTGCTGCTTCAGCACACTAGCTTACTGTGAGCAGTAAACAACAAGATGGAGTCTGGCCTACAACTTTGTTCAAGCAGCTGTTCCATAGAACCATGTCCCTGCAATACAAACCATTCCACAACAATAATACAAGTAGCATTACATGGGAAAAATCAGCAGAGATGACAAAGACCGAAATGACTTCTTCTGTGTTGGGTCTGTATGGGTGATTTTCTTTCAGTGGCCATGTAGATTCGCATCAGGTTTAATAAAGTCCTATTTTGCTCAGGATTTATTTTGCTCTCTGCCCAGTCCCACTGTTGCTCTTCAGCTGTGCTGATGGACAAAAAAAATCAAAGGTAAGATGCTCTGAAATGTCTTTTACCAGCTAGTTAATAAATATTTCATTCAGAATTTTGTACACGGAAGTGCTAATTGCTTACTGAGCTGTTCTGGTGTCAGGTTTGAGTATAAAAGCAATCACCAAGAATGCAGCTGATCCAGCATAATGTGCATTTTTCATGGCAGTGTTTATCATATAGTTACTCACACCATCTCAAATACATCATTCCTAAAACAAGGTTTAAAGTCCCCAATGAAATCTTGAATACTTGGAACAGGTCTGATTCTACATCTACATGTAATTAATCTGATTCTAGATCTACATGTAATTCAGTCTAAAATTGTCACCAGTATAAGATTGCTTATTTTATAACAGAGATACAATAAATGCAGAGAAAACAATGAAAGGAGTTTCTAACAAATGAGTGGAAAAGTATATTGATATCTTTTATTGTGTTACTTTAAATTATCAGGTATGTGCTAGCTCATCTGATCTTTGAAAGTCCATTATAACTGGAATTTGGGAGCATATTAACCGTAATAGTCATTCACAACCAAAGTATGTGTCCTTCATTTTCTCTAATCTCCATTCCAAATTGAATGCTGAGGTTATACAGATATGGTTGCTATTAAAATTTGTATAATAATCCTACAAGTAATTAATCACAGAATCACAGACTGTTAGGGGCTGGAAGGGACCTTGAAAGAACATTCAATCCAACCCCTCTGCCAGAGTAGGATCACCTAGACCAGACCACACAGGAATGCATCCAGGTGGGTTTTGAATATCTCCAGTAAGAGAGACTCCACAATCCCCCATGGCAGCCTGTTCCAGTGTTCTGTTGCCCTCACAGTGAAAAAATTTTCCTCGTGTTTCCATGGAACTTCCTATGCCTCAGCTTCCACCCACTGCCCCTTGCCCTGTCATGGGCATCACTAGAAGAGTCTGACTACATCCTCTTTATGTATTTTTAAACACGAATTAGGTCACCCCTCAGTCTCCTCTTCTCCATGCTAAAGACAGGCAGCTCTCTCAGTCTCTCCTCATAAGGGAGATGTTTCTCTGCCTCAGTAATTTCTGTGCCTCTCTGCTGGACTCTTTGAAGCAGTTCCCTGAGGCCCTTCTTGAACTGAGGGGCCCAGAACTGGACACAACATTCCAGATGCAGCCTCACTGGGGCAGAGTAGAGAGGCAGGAGAACCTCCCTTGACCTACTGACCTCACCCCCTCTAATAACACGGCAGAGTGGCACTGACCTTCTTGGCCACAAGATCACATCCCTAACTACAGTTTCAATTTCCATTTTGTACAAACATTTAACAGAAACACAAGAGGCAAGATGAACAGGAAGCCCTGAAGACACTTTTTGGATTAAAATGTCTATAATAATCCTACACAAACTGTGCATTATTATCCATTATTTGTGTATGAATTTACAATGGCATGACAATCTATGCTCTTGGCTCCTGAAAGAAATTCAAGGAATTGATCTATTGGCTCAGAATAGTGATTGATTTTGTCAAATATGACATTTTCAATAACAGCCAATGCAGATAGCTTGGAGATGTATTAAATGGAGACTTGATGGGGTGCTTGGTGTCATGGTTTAGTTGATTAGATGGTGTTGGATGATGGGTTGGATGCTGTTGCCTTTTATTTTTACAAGCTGATTGCTTGTGGCAGGCAAAGACGACCTGGTCCGGGGTGGGGGGGTACAGCGGCCACACCCAGGCTGCTGGTCCATCGGCACACTGACACCAATGTGGTGGATGGCAAATGGCGTTTATTGCTGGTTGTTATCAGCTTTTATAACCTTGGAGTTACAATGTCACATCCGTCTGCTTACATCATGGCCTGAGTGCCATAGGCTACAGAAAACCTTATCTACACGTACAGCACAAAATCTTCCGGTCGCTTGTCCCTAGCTACAACAAGATGCCATGATCTTGAAGGTATCTTCCAACCTGGTCTGGTCTATTCTATTCTATTCTATTCTATTCTATTCTATTCTATTCTTAAAATGCATTTAAAGGCCTCATTCATTATGATTGTTCTACATTTTTCTTAAGTTCCCTGTAAAGAAGTAGTCTTACATTTACTTAGATTGTTGGGAAATACTGAATATTTTGTACATAACATCATGAACAAATCCATTTATAAACGTAAACACTGCACACAGGACCTCTAGGAAATATTCAGTTGGACAATTGGTGCTTATAGTTTCCTGTATTTAAAAAGCCTTCCTTTTACAAATTTGCAATGTTAATAATTTACTTAAAACCCACTCACTCACTTG
Organism: Dryobates pubescens; assembly: GCF_014839835.1. Classification (NCBI taxonomy): domain Eukaryota; kingdom Metazoa; phylum Chordata; class Aves; order Piciformes; family Picidae; genus Dryobates; species Dryobates pubescens. Next base: position 10,290,880 of record NC_071657.1, on the reverse strand, counting down.
GAGAAGGAAATTCTGTTCTGAGCTTTACCAACTGAAAATTTCCTACACACTGGTTTTAGAAGCTGACTGAAAACCCCTTGGATGACTTGGTTTTGTTAGTGTTGATCATGCCATGCAGCTGTGGTAGAGGACAGTTTTCTCAGCTAGCATCTCTTGCAGTCATGCATGACTGACTTAGGTGGAAGAATTATTATGAGGAATGTTTTCCTTAAAATGTCCTACTGTTATAGTGGAAGTGCAAGATACAGTTCTATTTGTAAACAACTGAAGCATAATATCTGCAATACATCATGTAAAGTTATAATCACTGTCAAAATGACAAGGCAACATAGCAGAAAGAGGCTGCTGTAATTGACAGAAATGGTGATCAGGCTCTGAAACTGTTTTTTGATTGCATATTCATGATTCCTCTCTATAATACGCTACAGTTACTGTGTGAGTTATTCTAAGTGGATGTTTAACATGACTAGACTGACACCTTGTACTTTGAGATTTGCAAGTCTAATCTTTAACGCTGTTCCCTCTATCTTTTTTCCCCCCCAAATGTCTAACTCTTGATGTTTGGGAACTTATTTGTGGGACATCAAAGAACACATACATACAGGAGTACACCAAGCAGTTGCATCCATCCTGACAGGTGATGATGGCTAACTTCTATAAAAATACTCTAGCATCTGCCACCGTACAGTCCACCCCACCACTAGCTGTGAGTAGCTGATGAACATTCGTTCAGCAGCAGCAGAGAAACACAACTGAATGTGTGCCTGTGAACAGACTACTTGCCTGAGTTTCTCCTTGGCCTTGGGTTGGTCTTTGTAAGATTGCTTTTCTATTAGCTAGTCATTTGACTCATCTGGCTTCCAGGCAGCCACTTCCAACATGTTGTGCCATACCACAGTTACAGGTGAATGAATGGAGAAGTTCTGGAGACTTGCAGAAATAAACTCTAGTGTCTGTCTTGCTTATAAAGAGGAGGCAATGATCTCTCTCCTGTTCTAATGGTCAGTGTTACATTTTCATTCAAGCTACAGAGAAAAATTTGAACGGTACAAGGCAAACATGTTATATGCTTCTATTCTGTTCACTTTCAGTATATTTGAAACTGAATCTCTATACAAATACATTCCTAGGCTTTTACCACATTACATGAATCATTGGGCCAGAAAGGAATTGATGGTATGGTGCATTTGTGAAGAATGTGCAAAATACAGATGAAAGACTTTCACATTAGTACCTATTTACTCCTTTTACAGATCCTACTGATAAAGGCACACAGAAATGTTGTAACTTAATCTCAGTGCAAACCCATAAAGGGTGGGCTTCATAATCTTAAAAATGTCTTGTGTGATGAGGAATGATGAATTTTTACCCATCACAGAATGTTGGAGGTTGGAAGGGACCTCCAGAGCCCATCGAATCCATTCCCCCCTGCCAAAAGCAGGATCACCTAGGATAGTTCACACAGGAATGCATCCAGGCAGGTTTTGAAAGCCTCCAGAGAAGGACAGTCAACTTCTCTGGGCAGCCTGTTCCAGTGCTCCATCACCCTCACTGTAAAGGAGTTTCTCCTCATATTGAGGTGAAACCTATGTTCAAGTTTGTATCCATTGTTCCTTGTCTATTACTGTGCACCACCAAAAAGAGCTTGGTCCCCTCCACTTGACACCCACCCCTCAGATATTTATTTATAGACATTGATCAGATCCCCTCTCAGCCTTCTCTTGTCAAGACTAAACAGCCCCAGGGCTCTCAGTCTCTCTTCATAAGAGAGATGCTCAAGTCTCCTAATCATCCTTGTGGCTCTCCATTGGATTCTCTCCAGCAGGTCTCTGTGTCTCCTGAACTGGGGAGCTGAAAACTGGACACAGTATTCTAGGTGTAGTTTCACCAGGGCAGAGTAGAGCGAGAGAAGAACCCTTCCTAGACCTGCTGGACACACTTTTCTTGATGCACCTCAGGATACCATTGGCTCTGTTGGCCACAGGGGCACATTGCTGTCCCAGGGAGAACTTGCAGATCCTTGTCTCTTGAACTGGGGAGCCCAAAACTGGATGCAAATAATAATTCAGGAGCAAATAAAATGTATATTAAGGGGTGCCATTCCAGACTTAGAGACATGTGAGGGGTTCCAAATCTCCTGTTCCTTTGTATTTGCTATCTTGTTTTATTTTGACCTTCCTCAATTACACCCTTGCCACCAGATTCCTGGATGATTCTGCCTATGTGTTTACGGCAGAAAATCCAGAGATCTTACATCATCTAGTTGTTGTCTTCATGCAGTTCAAATCCAGGTGCCACCATCCACTGTAGCCATATGGGTTTGAATATTCTTTTTTGACCTAGATAGACTTCTGATTCAAAGGAGAGGCCATTGATTGCAAAGTGGACCAGCTTGGAAAATGCTGCATGGACTGCTGAAAACTCACTTTCGTGCATGAGAGGCAGTGACCAGGATAAATGGCCACATTGCTTTTGCTCTCATTGTGCATCTACTGGAGACACCTTTGTAGATGTACTTTAAGCATAAATAAAACACATGACTGCTCTGCAGGAGGATCTGCTCTACCTGAGATGAAGGCAATTTTGACAAATCCAGTCAACTATGAACCTAGGCTTTCAGATCTGTTAATCTGGGTTTAAGGTATTTGCGGAGAGTTAGCTAGCCAGAGAACACTGGTCCTATAATGGAGAAACAAAATCATACAGCAACACCAAAGGCTGCTTCTACAGTTACAGCTCAGCTTGCAGCAGCAGCTGTAAAAGTATTCAGCCACCAACAAACTTGTTAAGCTTGTTTTTGATGCATTCCTGAACGGGAGAATGCATTTAAGAAGACAGGTGAGACTCCAAAAAGTCTGCTGCGTCCAGGACACAGCGTGCAACCTTTCATGCATCTCCCTCTTTTCCCAAACTCCAGACCAACTGGCAGTTGGATAAGAAAAGTGGAATCACATAAGATGGCCGAGCTGATTAAACCTCACTGTTAGGAGAGGGGAGGTCTGAATGACTTCTCCATCTACCTATCCCCTCCTGTGGGGACCCAGGTCCTCTTTCACATGTGCTGTGAGAGCCTACAGTAAGCTCTGTGACCAGTAACGAAATCTGCTCACTTCTGTGTGTTTGTGTCTTTCAGGGTCATCAGAGAGAGTCTGCCTTTCTTCCCCCTCCCTCCTCCCGGCCCCCGTAGGACTGTGTCTGTGGCATGCTGCTTAGCTGGTGCTCTCCTTACATTGTTCTCATTCTGCTAGCCACTTTACAATGACCAGAAGTCATTGAAGTGAAGTCAGTGAAGTGCTCTTCACTGCTCCTGACTTGTAAATGACTGTTTGTAACATCCTACTGTCCCATAGTCTCCACTGTGGAATGAACAACAGATTGCAGCTTGCAAGGCAGTAAGTCTGTGACCCTGCTGTGTTTACATTAAAGTGTGTGAAATAGGTAAAGTTCTGCTCAGAGCTTGCATTGATATTTTCCTGGAAACTATCCTGCTAGGTGAGAGAGCAGCTCTTACCTAAGGGTACATTCTTTGCTTGTTCCCTCCAGATTCAGCATGCTGCACATTGTCTTCTCTGGGAACAAAGCCACCCTGGACTTCTGGATTGGCTTCTCTCAGGCAAAAGCACATGCAAGTGTAAATAGGCTTTACAGCCAGCGAGTGACCTTTTAAAGTAAGTACAGTCCAGGCTGAGGTACACTCCAAAGGGCTGAGTGGTTCCCAAAGCAATGCCAAGTTACATTGTGGCTTTCGTGCAGCTGTTGGGTTTGTACCTTCAGTATTCTGAAATGAACAGCTGGGCAGGCACTAGAATTTCTGTTTGACACTAAATGTGTTATTTTTCCAAACCCAGGCAAAGCATCAGCTTTCCAGTTGGGTGATGAAGCTTCAAAAAAGTGTAAACCCCCCATCTTCTGTCTAAAATATTTAGTTGTGTTTTATGATTAGATGTTGTACTTTGCTTTATTTTTCTTGATTTGACTTTTTAATTTTGATTTTTTGTAAACAGACATAAAACATCCAAGAATATTGAAAGAATGGCAATTTCTGATTAGCTCTGAGACTGGTTCCTCTCAAACCAGGTTGTACTTACATCATGTATTTATTAATGTGTATCACAACTACAACCATTCCAGTATTTCATGCAAACATCTCATTTCAGTAACATTAGCCCAATGTGCTATGGAAGACACTTGGAACATGGGTTCCAAACATCTTCATGAGTTCAGTAATACAGCTACACTTGTATGGGATGTCTCTCATATAATGCCATAAATAACAAGAAGTAATTTATGTGTTGGTAGATCCTTCCAGTAACTCCGAGATAGTTCTAAAGCAAGGTCTTCTTTTCTGCCCAGATCACATTCACTGTATAGACATTGGTCTGCAGAGTGTGTTTATTATCCAGAATCATAGAATCACAGAATCAACCAGGTTGGAAAAGACCTCAGAGATCATCAAGTCCAACCCATTACCTAATACCTAACACCTCCTGACAACTAAACCATGGCTTCAAGTGCCACATCCAATCCTTTTTTTGAACACCTTCAGTGATGGTGACTCCACCACCTCTCTGGGCAGCACATTCCAATGTCCAATTACTCTTTCTGTGAAGAGCTTTCTCCTCACCTCGAACCTAAGACACAGCTTAAGGCACAGCTTAAGACTGTGTCTTCTTGTTCTGGTGCTGGTTGCCTGGGGGGCAGAGACCAGCCCCCACCTGTCTACAACCTCCTTTCAGAAAGCTGTAGAGAGTAATAAGGTCTCCCCTAAGCCTCCTCTTCTCCAGAAATCCACATGGTGGCAAGTGCTCCTATGTCTCATGAAGATCAGGACAGATAAGCTGCACTAAATGCTGTTTTATTCACTGTTCATTGCTATGCGCTTCTGATTTTGGACTATGCAAGCTACTTTATCACACAGTTCAGTAACATTTATGATTGCAATGTAGTCTTTGTTCTGATCCAGTCCTGTTTTCCCCAGCTGCAAGAGGCAAGAAAGAGTAAGACTGGAGTGCATTTCCTGCTCATATTACAGTCTGGCTTATGTTTTTAGATAAGCAAGGCATCAGCTCTGCTTAAAACTGCAGAAATGTGAGTGTTTGCATCCCTGGATACATTTTGAAGATGCAAAGCCAAAAGTCTGCAGAACTTTCACCACAGGGAATCTGTTTGTCTCTCTGGTGTGCAGGTGTTGGCGTCTTCCAGAAAGCCTCTTCTCTCAGGCGGAGCAATCCTTGTAGATGCTTCAGCTGTGGAGCTGAATCCAGAATCTGGAAGGGGGAATTGACTGATTTATCTTTCTTTTGTGACTGCTGTAGGCACTGCATAGCCTGACAGTTATGTATCCAAGGATTTCATGTGCTCTCAGTTCCTCAGCAAAATCCTGAAATTCTCCCTGCTGACCAGACCCTGTGTAGGGACTCTTTCAACTCGGTGGAGCTCTGGATGAGTTCTCCTCTGATTAGGCAGTGTTTTAAAGACACTGTACTAGAAAGACTCAGGCATCCCTTTTCCAGGTGAAGCTTGGCTGTTATGTTGTGTAGGGGCAGGGCATTGTAGTCCACTTAAAAGGCTTGGATGTCCCATTTCAGGCTCCCATAAGAACAATGTGATTGGAATCAGAGACATCTTGAAAAGACAGAAAAAAATAGTACTGCAAAAAGCAAAAAGTGTTGCACATTTAAAGACTGATGTCTCTAAACAGCATAATCCAGCAAATTCCTAACAGAAGACTACTCTTTACTATTGCTCATTGAGAGGCAGCCTGATGAGGTTGTTGGTTATAAAAGTATCAATATTTACCATGAAAGAAAATCATGGTGAGCACCTCTGTAACACAGACTCTCCAAGGCTGCAGAACACATCAGTACATCTAGAACACTCATCAAGCACAGCAGTACACAGAACAAACCAGAATTATATTATTGCCATAGTGTGATAGTGTGAAAGTTCAATCCTCCCACCACACAAACCACAGCTAACTCAGTCAGAGAAGTAAATGAAAAAAGA